>NW_021703772.1:34730494-35075463 GCF_005190385.1 Monodon monoceros | reverse complement strand
AAAAAAAAAAAAAAAAAAAAAAAAAAAAAATTGATTAAACTATTTATAAGGTACGTTTATGGCTCACTGGTATGTCATTTCTGATGCCTCCCTGTCTACAGACCCTTCAGAACTCTGCTGCTCAGTTCTTGAAGATAACTATCAACAAAACTGTACTGAAATGATGATTGAGGAGCAATGATATACTTTAAAGTTAACGTTTTTCTTTTTTAAATTGTGGTAAGAGTGTTTAACAGGAGATTATTCTCTTTAAGTGTTCACTGTGGTGTTGTTAACTCTAGCACAGTATTGCCCAGCAGATGTCTAGAACTTAATTAAACTGCATAACTGAAACTTTATACCATTGAACAACTCCCCATTTCCTTTTCCCCCAGCCCCTGACGACCAGTGTTCTTACCCTCTGCTTCTGTGAGTTTGACTACGTTAGATGCCTCATATAAGTGGAATCATGCAGTATTTGTCCTGTGTCTGGCTTATTTCACTTAGCATAATGTCCTCAAGGTTTATCTGTGTTGTTGCATGTGAGAGGATTTCCTTCTTTTTAAGGCTGAATAGTATTCCATTGTATGTATATACCACATTTTCTTCACCTACTCATCCATGGACATTTGTTCATGCTTGTTTGATGTTTTTATTGGGTCACATTGTAATTGTAGCTCCTCAACTAAGGCTGAATCCACAAACTAGTTTTAACCCTTTTTACTGCCTTTAGAGAAAAAGCAAACAAGCTCGTAAAATCATTGGGAAAACAAGATCTGGTCAAACAGATCATAATGTTTACTGATGTTTAAGTCACCATGATTTTTTAAATTGGTCAGGCCTGTTAACATAAAAGAATGATATGTGGGTGAACAGCAACACTTGCCCTAAGGAGAGAGCATGTTCCTGGTTTCCACGGTGGTGAGATGGCCTCCTTCCTTCATGCCACAGTGAAGAAATACCCAAGATTGGTATAATTTAGAGATTAACCAAACTCCTTTGTTCAGGTATTGACTAAGAAGTAACTAACTCCCTTATTTGGTATTGATTAAAGGGTAATAGTGACTTGTACCTTCATGGTACTCTTTATCTGAAGAGTTCTGTGACTGAGCAGGGGGAAAAAACCCACAGGGAGAGTAGATGTCAATAATTAGCTTCCCCCCTCAAGTTCCAAAAGTAAGTGAGGAAATATTTTTACTGAATATTCTAAGTTAGAAGCAGAAGATAAACTAAAAATATCTTACTATTCTGATTAAAATACCAAAAACAAAATGCCTTGTAAAAATAAAATTCCCTTTTTCTTTTTGTCTTCACTAATAAATCCAAATATGGATTTCATCGGAGAAAATAGCTCAACAGAACATTTACCTAAGTCCTAATACTGCGTGGGTATAAAAGGCTGGCTGAAAATAGACTTCCAATGGACTCAGAGGCTCACCCTATCCTAAATTATGTGCAGGTCTAACTGGTAGTTCTGGGAAAATATGAAGAATAAAGCACAGTTATGGAGAACGTGCAGGTATACACTGAATACATGCTAGTAGCTAAGTGAATGAAATGTGTATTAAGTCCATTGCTTGTCTCAATATAGATTAGAAGGGCAGCTGCTACTAATAGCAACCATTTGAGATAAACATTAAACCTACATGTGCCAGATTAAAGATGAGAATTCTGATATGAAAAATGTGTCATGGACTAAATTAAAACATTTAAGACACTTTATCTGATTTTAATTTTACTGTTTCTTTACATAGGAGAAGCATTCATTTAAGTATCAGGTACTCAACAAGTCAATTTATCAGGCTTATTTCTAGGAATTAGAGAAGTTATATAACTTCTTTAAGCTGTCAATTTTCATTTAGTATTGTAACAGTTACCTTAATTTGCTTTTTTTTCTGCCCTCAAATGCTCAGTGACTTGAGAAAGTATAGACTCTGAATTGATGGAAAGAAGTCTGGGTTGTTGTTGCTTTGAGCCAGATTGTATTCTTCAATGGCTATAAAATATCTCCCCCATTAAGAGGTGGGGTCTGAGCCCCTCCCCTTAACATTGGGTAGGCTCTTGGAACTGGTTGACCAGGATAGTGGAAGGAAGTGACTCTCTGTGGCTTTCATAGTGGGTGATTGAGCTTCTTCCTCACTAGTTGGGACACTTGTGTTGGAACTCTGGGCAGCCATGTAAACAATCTGACTGTTCTCAGGCCACCATGCTTTGAGGAAGCCCAGACTTAGCCCATAAGGACCACGTGGAGAAGACCTGAGAATAGTACATGAAGAGAGAGATGGCCAGCCAGACCTCAGCTGCACCTCCCCCACTATACCGGCTGCTCTCTCTGCCTGCATGAAAGACCCCAAGGTAGACCCACTCAGCCGAACTCCTCTTGAACTTCTGACCCACAGAAACGTTGAAAAATTACAACTGATTGTTGTTTTAAGCCACAGAGTTTTGGGGTGACTTGTTATGCAGCACTAAATAACTGGAATACCCTCTCAAAAATTAAAACTGTTCAAACTAGAACTGATATTTTTAAAATGATGATGTTGCCTAAATAATACAGAGGCGTGGATGTTTGCATGCAGGTAACTTAGTAAATAGGTGAGCAGTTATACCTGAAAAGAGGTCTGTCCTAGTAGCCACCTTCTTTTCTCTTCTTTCCACACTATCCCCTAGCTTCCAAGCCTCCCCTTATATCTCACTCGCGGTTTTCAATTCAGAGTGGACATTAGAACCACTAGGAAAACTTTAAAAAATAGTGAATGTCCAGGCCCGTATTTAATTGTTTGAGGTGGGACCCGGATGTAGGTACATTTTAAAACTCACCAGGTGATTTCCAGTTTGCAGCCAGGGCTGAGAACCACTGTTAGATGCTGACAGTGCCCAAATCTGTATCCCTGGCTCAGTTCTTCCTTGGAGCTGCAGACTCATAGATTCGACTGTTCTCTAGATGTCTGGACGTGGATGCCTCCCAGCCCCCTCAAGCCGAAGGTTCCATTTTCACCACTACTTCTTTTCTCAGGAAAAGACAGCGCTGTCGACAAAAATGCTCAAGCCAGACACCCGGGAGTCATCCAGATTCCTTCATCTTCCGTCTTCCTCATTCCCCGCGACACAAATCAGTCACTTCCCCCCAAGTAATTTGTGAGTCATTCTCTCCACTGCTCCATCTTGGTCTACTTTCTCTCCCCTCGATACTGTATTAGAATCCTAACCGGCATCCATTTGCTCTCCTCCAACTCATCCACATAGAAACCACAGTGACCTTCTTAAATACGCAAGTATCACACTCCTCTGAGTAGATCCCTCCAATGGCTACCTTTAGGATAAGGCACAGAATCGTAAGATGGCTTGCAGAGCCTTGCACACTTTGCCTCATGCCGTTTTGATCGAGCGTCATCTGAAATCCCATTCCTTCTAACATTTAACGCTCCAACAATCCTGGGTCTTCATTCCTTTGAACGTGCTTCCAGTCACTCGGTCCTGTCCTTGAGTAGATGCTGTATACTCTTCCTGGAATAATTCATCTCCTCTCCCCTTTCCCTCTCCTGGCTTGGTCTTATTACCCTTCATTCTCAGTGTAAACAAACTTCAGATGGAGCTTCCCTGATTCTCTGGGTTAGGATAGGTCCCCCTGTTACAGGTGCCCAACTCACCTTTACCTCCCCTTCTGTAACACTTATCAAACATCCGCCTTCTTAGACTATAAGCTCCAAAGCAGGTCAGGGAATGTATCTGTCACTGCTACACTCCAGCGTCTAGCATGGTCTGGTCGTTGTGACTGACTGAATGAATGAATAAACAAGTGAATGTGGATTAAGAGAGCAGTATCAACTCTGAGGGAAGTTCTTGCGGTGATACTCTGGCCTCTGTACTTGGCTGTGGCCCATCTAAATTCAGATCAACAATTCGGATAAGATACAGATGATGGCAACTAATGTTTTAAATGATATAAAATTGGAAGGAATGGCTAATGCATTCCCTGTTTTTGATGGCAGAAAGCAAGGTTCTAAAAGCTAACAGCTGACTGGAGTGATGGGTCAGAACTTACAGACTGAAATTTAACAAAGTTGAATGCAATATCCTACCCATTGCGTTCTAGTCACTATACAAGTATAGGATGGGGGACGCTTGTCACAGAAACAATCCAGGGTGTGTTACTAACATAGTAAGCTCTGTTTGAACCCGTAATTGATGAGGGCCCCGAAAGTGCTAATGCCACCTTAGATTCCTTTAATGGGTAAGTAGGGCCCCACCAAGACAGGTGCAGGTCCCACAATCCTCTGCTCTGATCCAGCCACCTCTGGAACAAGGTCCTTCATTTATAGGGCCACATTTCACCAGGATGCACTCAGAGGAGCTCGACCAGGGTGGTGAAATCTTGGGAAGCACAGCTTACGAAAAACAGAAGAGCATAACCGCTCCGTAGGAGATGGAATTCTGAGGAACACATTCGTTCCTTGAAAAAAAAAAAAAAAAATGAAGGGCTGGTCTTTAGGGAAAAGATTACACCTGAAGGCAGAACCAGGACCAAGGACTGGCAACATCTAACATTCCCTCTCTGGCCACATTCTTATCATTGACCCCTCTTATCCTTTCGTTCTGTTGAGCATCTGCTCTCTGTTCTCAACAGGACCTCTCGTCCCTTAGTCTCTCCCTAGTCTCCCAATTCGTCATCCCCCTTCATTGCCCACAGATGCCTTGATCATCTACCTGATGATTCTCAGCCGCTGTATCCCCGAGTCCTAGGATCTACCACTATGTTTCTTAGAGTTCATAACCTTGGGTCCTTCCTTTTGTCTGCTTCTACCTCTGGCCTGTTGAGGAGAGCCACACCAGTTGGCTCCATGACAAATCCGTGCCATCATCCAGCATTAGTGGCCCTTCAGTCCAGCTCGGCCCTCTTTCATTCATCTAGGCCATTTCCTATCACATTCCCATAAGGCAGCTCTAAACCTTTCTCCACATTTTAGCCCTAAGGCAAACTCTAAAACTCTCACTCAGAGGAAATACCTTCCTTCAGTTGTCCTCCTAAGGATCTCAAATTTCTTCTCTATCTTCACTCTTCCTTTCTCTCCTTTCTTCCTTCCTCAGAATTCTGAGAAAGAGAAAGAATCCGCCTTCCCTTCCAAAGCTTGCTTTTCCACATGGATTTTGATACCATTTTCTTTCATTTCCTCTGGGACTTTGTTTCATAATTTATCTCCTGTCTTTCCTCTCTTCAAATTCTGTCTCACTGCCGGCTCCATTCTCCCGTCACTCAACACACCCAGGCACTCTGTGGAGATGAATTGTGTGGTGATTGTTTTAAGATGGATTGGAGAGAGCAGAAACCAAACCAGAGAGTCCAATTAGAAGGCTTTTTCCAGAGTCCAGGCGAAAGGCAAAGGAAACCTGTCCAGGGTAGTGAAAGAAAAAATAGAGAACAGGTGAGACTCAGAGAGGATTTTTGTTGTCAGAATGACCTTGAGTTAGTTGTTATTTATGACGTTGCCTTATTTTCCTATGGTTTTGTCAGCTCCTTGGGGGCAAATACTGTGTCAGATTCATCTCACAGATTCATCTCACTTTCTCTCATGAAATCTGGCTTGGAATGAATGGTTAGAATTCCCTCAAAATGTGTGTGTCAGGGGGAGTGCGGGAGAGGGAGAGCCGCACTCTGGAAGGTATATTTTTTTAAAAAGAGGATAGTTGTTGAGACAGGGAAAGATGGCTCCATATTAGGAGGAAGAAAAAAGTAGACTTTGTTCCTCAATGTGTGGTCTGTTGTAGTATTTTCCCATTGCTGTAACAAATGGGATTTGCTATTACAAATTGCCACAAATGTAGTGGCTTAAAAGACCACAAATTTACTGTCTTACAGTTATGGAGATCAGAAGTCTGAATGGGTCTCATTGGGCTAAAACCAAGGTGTCAGCAGGGCTACATTCCTTTCTGGAGGCTCTAGGGGAGAATTCGTTTTCTTGTCTTTTCCAGCTTCTAGAAGCTGCCTGCATTTCTTGGCTCGTGGCCCCCTTTCATCTTCAAACCCAGCAATGGCTGGTCAGGTCTTTCTCACAGTGAGTCAGTCGGACATTCTCTTCTTCCTCCTTCTACTTATAAGGACCCTCATGATTATATTGGGTCCACTGAGATAATCCAGATAATCTCCCCTTCTCAAGGTGATTTGATTAACAACCTTAATTCTATCTGCAGCCTTAATTTGCCAGTAGCCTAACATATTCACAGGTTCCTGGGGATTAGGGGGTGGTTGCCTTTGGGGGCTATTATTCTGTCACCACATCCTTGGACAGTCAGCATCTCCATCACCTGGTAACTTATTAGAAAGGCACTCTCGGGCTCCACCCCAGGCCTCTGAATCAGAATCTGCATTCTAATCAGATCCCCACGTGAATATACTTTAAAGTTTGTGGAGCCACTACTTGACTATCTGTAAGACTCTCTCAACTTTAAACTTCCCACAATTCTGTGAAAACTGCACTTTTTTCCACCTTCAAATCTTCATTATTCCTTCTAATCCTGGTTTCCTGCCAAAAAAAAAAGTTAATTTTGATTTATATGCCTGGTGTTAATTCCCCAGAAGCCAGCCAAGTAGAACATGACAACACTTCTTGCATATTTTTTACTGGTAGAAAGTAGATGTTAGAAAAGGCAATTAAATTATAGAATTATCCATGATGCAAAGGTACTGGTCTGCAAAGAATATTTTCTTCCCCAAGAAGATTCATAGGCGAACTGCCTTCATTAGAGTGTAGATAATATTAGTGGCCCAGCAAGTGAAGCGAAACGTACACAGATGAGCTGTTTTTAAGGCATCTCTGAACTGCTCAGCATTTGAGAAATGTGACCAAAGCTGATTATAAAATTCCTTTCAGAGCTGCAGGAACGGCAACCCATAAATAACTCTGGTTCTCACTGGTGCAAAAAGGAGGTTGCAGGCTGTTTGACTGCTGTCCTTCTTGTAGGGGATAAGATTAAGCTCACCTCCAAGATTACAAGGTCCTCAAGGCTGGGACCAGCAGTGCCTGGGACCTAGGAGGCACTTCATACATTTTTGGACTTGAATACTTTTTACTACCATATAATATATTAAGCTGAATTACAGAGATGCACTGGGAAAAAAAACTGGATAAATAAAAGTAATATTTCAATGATCATCTTACTAGACTCCCTACTTCCTTTTGTTCATTCATCTATCTGAACATTTATGAATCATCTACTCAATGCCACCCATTGTTCTAGGCCCTCTGGATATACAGCTATGATCCCTGCCGTTTACAAGCTCACATTCCAGTGGAGCAAATAGTCATATAAGTAAATAATTAGGGCAACATGAGTGCTAGATGAGGTCTGTGAACAAGGCTCATGGGCCTCTCTTCTCTGAAATGTCATTCCCATTCTATCCGGATTTATCTTTAAAATCACCCATTTTTCCCCTTTGCCAGTTGGATTAGTAATCTGGCTTTATTACTTTTATTTTCAGCCCTAGTTACTAATGTTGCCTCTAGGCACTCGCTACTTGTTCTAGAAAATGAAACCTCTCCGACTAGTGCAAGTGAAAAAGAAGTTACTCTAAAGATCTGGTAGGGACTCATGGGACTGCAGGACAAGTTAAAGAAGCAGGAAAGCAGGAAGTAAGGCAGCTCCAAATGGCCCCTCTTCATCTCCATTCTGGCTTCTCTCCCTTTGTGTGGAATAGTCCACATGCCAAGGCAGAGAATCTGATTGGCCCACTTTGTCTTTTCAGACCTGACTGCTGCGATCATTGTCACTATACTCTGCTTCCTTCATATCGCTCACTTAGCACGAGTTGCAGTTGTATATTTTTTTAATTTGTGTATTTCACATCTGTTTTCCTCTCTAGGTTTGGTAGTGACTGTGTCTGTTTTATTATTGCTGTCTCCGGCCACTAGTGCAGTGCCTGACCATAGTAGGCATTTAGTAAATAAATAAATGAAAGAATGAGACTTGGGCAGGAGGTGGGGGTGGGGTGGGGGGAGTCTGGGAGCACGTGCTGTTAACCACCCTAGTGACGGGCTTCCTTGTGGTGCCACTCAACTTGCAGGAGAGAAAGAGATTGAGAAGAGCCTTGGGTCCACTGACTGCTCAGCAAGGCTGAAGGGGAAGGTTCTAAAGAAGGGAAGTATATGGGGGAATCTCCCCCAAATAAGTCTTGGCCAACACTCTAGACACACATTCTTTCCATTTCAAAGACACACCAACCTTTATACCTAGAGAGACCCTTCTCCTTCATGGCCCAATGTAAATGCTCCCACCCTTTCCTTTTAAAAATTTATTGAGCAGCTAATATATGCCAAATTCTATATCAGACACTTTACATGCATCATCTCTTTTCAGTTTTACTGAGACTCTAGCAGGTCATATCCTCATTTTACAGCTACAGAACCAAGTTTCAGCAATTTAAGCAGCTCATCCAAGGTCATAGAACTAGCATATAGCAGAGCCAAGATTAGAAAATAGGTCTGTTTAATTCCAAAGCTTCTTCTGCGACATTTGGCTGTTTCCTCTATATTCTCCCCTCCTTGGGCAAACTTAACTGCTCCCTTCTCTGTGACACTACAGCCTTTTTCATAGAGGCAGCACAGCGTTTTACGTGCTTTCAGGTACGGACGGTTCTGGAGCCACTGCTACACTGTCCGTCTTAGGGCAGGGACTGTAGCTGGCTCCCTTTTGTGTCCTCAGTGCCTGTTACCTTGTGGAGGCTCAGCCAATACCTGTCTGCTGGGCTGAGCTTTGGAAGAATAGGCAGTTACTATGCTATTTTGTATTTTTAAAACTCCACAAATACCATGAGTATCTTATTATACAAAAGTCTCATAAATATTCTTCCCATCTCTGTTATTGAAAGTTAAAGAACATATGTCTATTCTCCATAACCATATAATGTTTAGGTCATATCACAGTCTACAGAGACTCACCTGCCTGTTATTGTGGATGGTAAATACAGAGTGATGGGATGGTCCAAACACTGGCAGAATATTCCTTTGACTCAAAAGAGCAGCCTGAATAAGGACCTACTGTATAATACAGCACAGGGAACTCTACTCAATACTCTGTAATGGCATATATGGGGAAAGAATCTAAAAAAGAGTGGATGTATGTATAACTGATTCACTTTGCTGTACACCTGAAACTAACACAACGTTATCAACTCAACTATACTCCAGTGAAAAAAAAATGGTTTTAGAGGGTAGAGAATGAAGGAGAGCTTTATAGCATATTTATATACAATTAGCAAAACCCCACTGTAGCACAATTTCACATATGAATTAATGGAAAAGTAATAAAAATCTTAGCATGACATGTCAAAAAAAACAGAGCAGCCTGGTATAGGTGCAAATTGGCATTCCCTCATTCAACAAATAGTTATTAAATACCTACTATGTGCACATTGTTAGTCACTCGGGGTGCGCTTGGTGACAATGCAAAGATGACTGAGAGGAAGGTTTTGCCCACATGTTGCTTACCGTTTAGAAGACACACCTTACCCAGACACTTAGGCTGTGACGTAGAAGATGCTAAGGTTAGGAGGCACCCACTGATATGGTCTGTGAGAACCGAAAGGAGACAGAGATGACTTACAGCAGGGATGGTTGAGATGGACTTCACGGAACACATGGCATCTCAGCTGGAGTGTAAGATTTGGGCAAGGGCACACATCTCAGGTCAAGGGCAAAGTTCACACAGAGGTAGGGGGCCAACACTGGGCTTGTGCTTATCTATAAAGGGCAGAGCAAGAGGGGCACTTGGAAAAGCAAGTGGGTGCCCAGTTGTTGATGGCCTTGAATCCAGGTTGTAGACATTTAACTTTACTCTTAAGGAAGGTGGGGAAATAGTCATGATTATACTTGAAGAAGAATAGTCTGGCAATAGCCTTGGGGTGAATTTGCAGGGGAGAGACCAGAAGCAGAGGGAGCTGTTATTTTCTGTTTATTTGATAATACTGGGTCTTTACTGATCACACAGCTGTGTAGGTGGATTGAAAACTTCTGTCAGAACCATTTTTTGAGACTCATCAGTAAGCCAAGAAGAATTTCTAAGGAGTCATCGTAGACAGGCTCCAGAAATGTGCAGAGTGAATGAGGAAATCTAACAGCTCTTAAACCAGACCAGTCAGGTCCAGGGGAGGTAGGTCAATGTGGGAAGCTGAAATCAAACGGTGAAAGCCACACTGCCTCGCTGCTTACTGCAGTCAAAATGACAGCAGGGCGGGCCTGAGGCAGAATGGGGCAAAACCTGCCAAGCCAGATAGAAAGCCCCAGAGAGAGGAGAGAAAGGGAGATTAGACTGCTGACGTTAAATCAAAACAATTTTTTAAATGTTTATTTTTTATTGACATGTAGTTGATGTACAGTATAAGTTACAGGTATAAAATACAGTGAGTCACAGTTTTTAAAGGTTATACTGCATTTCGAATTATTGAAAACTATTGGCTGTATTCCCCACGTTGTACAGTATATCCTTGTAGCTTATTTTATACATAATGGCTTGTACCTCTTAATCCCCTACTCTTATCTTGCCCTTCCCCTCTTGCCTCTTCCCACTGGTAACCACTAGTTTGTTCTCTATATCTGTGTCCACTTCTTTTTTGTTATATTCACTAATTTGTTGTACTTTTTAGATTCCACATATAAGTGACATCATATAGTATTTGTCTTTCTCTGTCTGACGTATTTCACTTGGCATTGTACCCTCCAAGTCCATGGATGTTGCTACAAATGGCAAAATCACATTCCTTTTTATGACTCAGTAGTATCCCATTATATATATGTGTATGTGTGTGTGTGTGTATATATATATATATATATATATATATATATATATATATATCACATCTTCTTTATCCATTCATCTGCTGATGGACACTTAGGTTGTATCCATATCTTGGCAATTGTAAATGCTGCTATGAACATTGGGGCACATGTTATCTTTTCGAATTAGTGTTTTTGTTTTTGTCGGATATATACCCATGAGTGGAATTACTGGGTCATATTATAGTTCTGTTTTTAGTTTTTTGAGAAACCTCCATACTGTTTTCCATAGTGTCTGCACTAATTTACATTCTCACCAACAGTGTACGAGTGTTCCCCTTTCTCCACATCCTTGTCAACATTCGTTGTTTGTGTTCTTTTTGATGATAGCCATTCTGACGGGTGTGAGGTGATATCTCATTGTGGTTTTGACTTGCATTTCCCTGATGATTAGGGGTGTTAAGCATCTCTTCATGTGCCTGTTGGCCATCTGCATTTCCTCGCTGGAAAAATGTCTATTCAGTTCTTCTGACCATTTTTTAATCAGGTTGTTTGTTTTTCTCTGGAGTTATGTAAGCTGTTTATATATGTTGAATATTAACCCTTATTGGTCGTATCATTTGCAAATATTTTCTCCCATTCAGTAGGTTGTCTTCATTTTATCAATGGTTTCCTTTGCTGTGCAAAAGCTTTTAAAATCAAAACAACTTTTGATGTGCAAAAGGAAGATTTCTCAATAGCAAATTGAATTTGCCAAACTAGATTTAAATTAGTAAAAGCAAAACAGAGGAATGTGATTTGGGAAAGGTAAAGCAGTCGCTAAATGAACCACTAACTAGCGGGCCATATTGTCACCTGACATCCTGCACCGCTGCCTGGTTGACCCCCCTGGAACGCACTGTTTATGGCATGAGAACCCTTGAGGGATGCACTCACGCGCAGCTGCAAACAGTGGGCTTCGGGGTGAAGCTGCAGCAACAGACTCACCAGCTTGGGCTGTGGCAGTGAAGTAAAGGCCGTGTGTCTGAAGCATCGCCGCCAAAGACAGCCTCTGCAAAACAGCCACTGCAGGCATGAATTTTATGAGTTCTCCGCATGCAAACTACCATTAGTCACGCATTGATTGATCCATTGCTCCAGGAGCTTCATTTCCAAATGCAAAGGCAGCTTTTCAGCACAACCTCACTATAACACTGCCTTTGTCATCCACTCCTTATATTTTAAACCTCCTTCATAAGGAGGTTTTTTTTAGATTTAAATGCTTAGACCCCTTATGACTGCTGCATCTTGAATAGTGACACTGTGAGGTTCCTGTATTTTTTTTTTTTTTTTTTTTGCTGTACGTGGACCTCTCACTGTTGTGGCCTCTCCCGTTGCGGAGCACAGGCTCCGGACACACAGGCTCATGGCTCACGGGCCCAGCTGCTCCGCGGCATGTGGGATCTTCCCGGACCGGGGCATGAACCCGTGCATCGGCAGGCAGACTCTCAACCACTGCGCCACCAGGGAAGCCCAGGTTCCTGTATTTTTAGGCGTGCATATGAGTGCCCGGATTTCTCCATCTTTCTCAAACACATTTTCATAGAAAAATAAATGTAGTGAATTTATAAATAAGAAGGTGGAGAAACAATACTACTCTCTTCACATTAGGCAAGTACTGTGATTAAAGCAGAAACTTGGCCCAGAAATCCACTAGAGTTCAACATTACTATGGAATATCTAAGAATAGGCAAAAATTATTTTTTTCCTTTTTTTTCTCTTTTCTTTAAAACTCGACATTCCTGTGTCTTCCTCCAGGAGTTGTATGCAATATTCATAGTTATATTTGATATCAGAACTCAGTTACTGACAATATTCTAAGGATATGTTCAGCGCTAGGATATATAAAGTGACAAGGATAGATGTTTTCTATATCCTACCGTGGTTGATTTTTTTTTTTTCTTTTAAAGAGGGACAGGCAAGAGTAGTGTAAACATCTAAAGAAGAAGTATCTTTATAAGCTCAGGTTTATATTATATTTTGCCTTAACATAATAAAATAAATTATGTTTTGCAGAGGAGAGACTGGAAACAGGGCAAACAGCTATTTTATGTTTATTCCATACTTCTAGGTCTTTACTGATCACACAACTATGTAGGTGGATCGAAAACTTTGTGTTTTTTTTTATTGACGTATAGTTGATTTACAACATTATATTAGTTTCAGGTATACAGCATAGTGTTCAGTATTTTTACATATTATACGCCATTCAAAGTTATTACAAGATAATGGCTATAATTCCCTGTGCTGTACAATATGTCCTTGTTGCTTATCTATTTTTTCATAGTAGTTTGTATCTCTTAATTCCATGCCCCAATCTTGCCCCTCCCTGCTTCCCTCTCTCCACCAGTAACCACTATTTTGTTTTCTATATCTGTGAGTCCGTTTCCGTTTTGCTATATACATTCATTTGTTTTATTTTTTTAGATTTCACGTATAAGTGATATCATATGTGTTCTCTGTCTGACTTGTTTCACTAAGCATAATATGCTCTAGGTTCATCCATGTTGCTGCAAATTATTATTTAGAAGGGCATGACTGATGTGGTAATAATGATGGTAATTATTATCAAGAAATTTTATATAATACTAACCAATTATAGTGGCTTGAAATGCTAGAATTTTATTTAAAAGAACTGCATTAGAAGGACAACACGTAATGTTTATACATAACTCCAGCGCACTGGTGCCTGCTAGGCCAATTGTATTTAGTTTTGGACATGCACTGTTAATGATTCTCCCAGGTCAATGCAGGTGTTTTTGTTCTTGTTTTTCTCCCCATCTTGGCTTCTCTTAAAAAAAAAGAGATAAATGGGGAGATTTGGGTCAAAGGGCATAAACTTTCAGTTACAAGATTAATAAGTTCTGGGGATCTAATGCACAGTATGGTGATTGTATACTGAATCATATACTTGAGAGTAGATCTTAAATGTTCTCACCACAAAAAAGAAGTGGTGATTATCTAATGGGATTAGATAATTAGAGGTATTAGCTAATGCTATGGTGGTAATCATTTTGCAGTACATAAATGTATCAAATCAACATACTGTACACCTTAACTTACACATAACTTAAATATAATGATATATAAATATACATTTATCTACATATAAAATGTGTATATGACAAGGGTAAATTAGAGAGAGAGAAAGAAAAGAGAGAGAGGTATCTTTCTAACATGATGAATGAATAAGAAAGGACAACACAAAAGGATGGTTATGGGATGCTCACAAGACCTAAGTCTTTTGCATAGCCTTGTAGGCTGCACGATCTGGTCCCTGCCCGCCTCTGGCCTCATCTTTGTATTTTGGAAGCCTCAGCCTCTGCCTCCCTCTCTACTCCCCCACCTGTGCCTGCTCCTCATTCGTGCTGTTGCCTCTGCCTAAGATGCCTTTCCTCTTAACCTCCCACCCATCTCTTCTCCCCTGTACTTCAGATTTCAGCATACCTATATAAAGTCGTCTCCCTGTCCTATGATTTATAGCATTTATCACAACGTATAAGTATGTATTTGTGTGATCATTTGAACAATATGTGCATCCCCCTCTAGTCTATAAGTTACAGGAAGTTTGGTGCCTTGTCACACAATAGACATTCAAAAATTATTCACTGAAAGGATTTTTAAAGAGAGGAAGAGAAAAAGTGAGAAAGAACTTAGGTTTGAAGAAGTTAATAATATTTTTTAAAATAGAAGCTAGAAAAACTAAGAACCGTAAAGTAGAGAAAAAAATCAAAGGACTCTTGTCACATATATACAGCTGTGTGTGTGTGTGTGTGTGTGCGTGTGTGTGTATAATTAGAGTCCTTGAAAATCCCTACATATGTAGCATTTCTGAATGTCAAGATTCAAAGCCAGCTTTCTATAATGTCAGAACCTCTCCAAGTTATAAACCCATATCTTGTGCTGTTTTCTCATTATAATCTAAATACTCTTACATGCACATCGAAATGGAGTAGGCTGTCTATTTTCTAACATAATTAGGAAATAGGCTATGCTGCTTAATTGAGTGTTCTGGGCAATAGAATCACATTACACATTATCATACACATATAATCCATAGTCCATGGATCTGATTACAATAAATTGCATGTAACTCTAAAACTCAATTTAACCATTGATGAAAACATGTAAGGATTGTGCAGTGCTTTTGTGGCCATCATTATGGATGCTACGCACCTTGGCACCACGTAGTACTCTCATATTTGTCAGTAGTGGCTGCAGTAATCCCCTTGATAGAAAGCTGGGTGAGCCAGGGTTTGCTGAAGTGGATAGAGCGTCCTGTAGTAATTGCAAGTTCTGTGAGATAAAGGTCCATTAATTCTATTAGGCAAAAAGAAAGAACATGTGCAAAATTTGATTAAGAAATACCTATAGGTCATTAAAAATTGAATATCAGCTTAACCTGTTGAAGTCCTTAGCTCTCATACATGTATTTACTTTTACTGTTTTAAATGTTTGATTTTCAGAAGTGTGTTGGGGAACGTTTTCCGTATTATGGCTAAGATTGCTATTTCAAAAATACAGTGCCCCACATTTTATATCTCTGTAAAAATTAATGGAGTTTCACACCATGCTTCTGTGAACCTCACTATGACTGTCTCCACTGTGCAGATCAGAGAAGCTGAGGCATGAGGCTATTTCTGTAAATTTTCCAAAGAGCTGCCCTGAGCCCACGGAGAAGAGAGCCTGAGACAGAAAACTATCTGTGTACTCACTGAAAAGTACTCACTGAAAGTATACCTTGGAGTCTTGGGGCTGGGTTGGTGGGGGGAGTAGGTTGCAAAACCAGAGTTGGCTTTTCCCACGTGCTACTCCAGTCCTAACAAGGACGTCTCTGTACAATGTGTATTCAGGTAAAGAGGCTATCAAGGTGGTCACCAGGATTAATTTTTAGTGGTCTGAAGTGCCTTGAGTATGCTTGATGGCAAGAAGGTAGATTAGTTGGCTTTTCAAGGCCTTTCTAACAGTTATCATTCTATCCAGTGAGAGACTAATATGGATGAAAAATATTCAAAACGTTTACCTTTCTTTTTCTTTTCCTCTCCTTTGCAGATCTATGCGGTTCGATCAGTTGTTCCCAACAAGAGCAATAATGAAATAGTTCTGGTGCTACAACAGTTTGATTTTAATGTAGATAAAGCAGTGCAGGCCTTCGTGGATGGTGAGTATACACGTCCCCTGAACCTGAAGACGTTAGAACTAGATACTCCATATGTTCTGTCTTTTTTTCCTTGAATGCATTGAATACCAATTATTCACTAATACTTTAATTTTCATTAAAATATGCTAGGTTTTAAAGACACATCTACATATTAAGAGCAGAATTTGGAAGTTCTTTTTTCCTCATTGGGGAAAAAAAAAGACAGACTGTAGATAGTTTACAAAGGATACGTATTATAATGCTACTAATTCCGTTGTCAACCAGTCTGTCCAGTTTGTTACTAAACATGTCCTTTATTTGATGGCGCCCTTGTTAATGGAGGATAATGTACTTTACTCCTGATCTGGGAAGCCTTCTCAACTCTTCAACCAGCATAGTTCTACTTGGCCTTATGACTGGAATCCTTGAACTTGATGCTTATGTAGCCTGAGAGGACTGGTTTAGTCTTTAATATCCTTAGTTTATGATTTTGAGATTACCTAATTAGTCAGAATATCAGTTCATCTTATCTACCTCTAGAACTTTTTGCTGTCTAAAAAAAATTGTTATTTTTGGACAGCGCGTTGCCAGTGACGGTATAGAATCTAAAGTCTCAGGAATGTATTTATTCTATAAATGGATAACCTACTGCTTTAGATTTCCTATAAATTATGGGAAAGTCTTCTCTCCTACTCAAATTAAAGTTCCATTTATGAACAGAGATCTCATACCTGTCCTTAGTTATCATATGTCTTCTGTCCCAGCATTAGTTTCTGTTTTGTCAGTATGGACTAACTAAACATAATCTGACCGAAAGGTCAGGGAAGACCTATTAGCACATTCCTCGGGTTTATCCTAGTTACACTTTATTTGTTAAGGACAGTTTGATTTACTTACTTTCCTAGGAGTAGAATAATCTTCGTAAGTTTCTACATATAGTAAAATTGCATTTCAGGCAAGGTCTTGGAACCAGGCAACACACTCACATTCTGATATCTGCAGTCAGGGTTTAGGGTCCTAATTGAATTAAAAATGATTATCATTCAAAATAGACCTGCAAGCAGACCCACGGTGCATAACTTTTCTGACTGTTTTTCCTGCTTCATGTACAAGAATCTTTACTCACCAGATACAAATACAGAGAATGTAATTATTACTCCACCTTTGCAGCATTTAGTGCAATTCATCTCAAGAAAAAATTGGGGGAAACATGCATATCCTGGCTCAGATAAACTCTTCAGGTTTCACCTGCCAACATCACTCACATGGAAAAAAGCTTTAGGAAAGGAAAAAGGTTATTATCCCCATGCCTCCCCAGCCTCGGTTGGATTGAGGCCCCGACATTCTCCATCATGAAAGTTTTTATTACAGAATGACCCCTGATGAGATGCACAGATACTCAGTAACTGACGGACTGTCATCAAATCCGATCATATTTAAATAGAGCACCATGCTTGTCCTTCTTGACATTTTCACCTTGTCGGTATTGAGGTCTCATTTTTAAAGACTCATCGATTGCTGAGAAACCTCATATCATTTTGGATGGGGAGCAGTCAGAAAACTGGTTGAAAAATCACTGAAAATCAGAAATAATTTTTAAGAATCATTTACGAGGCACACTGAAAGCACTCTTTCTGAGCGGCTTAAAGAACTCCAAGCAGTTTCAGTATAATTAAAGTTTAATAACGACCATTTCAAAATTGTCTGTAAACATAGTTATTTCTTCTTCAGAATTACCCTCTAAAAGCTTGTTGTCCAAATTGCAAATAGAATTTATGTCAAAATATGCAAATTAGAGGAATAATTGAATGTTGCATTTGAAAGCAGTAAGCAACTCACCTCCTCCCTCTGATTAAAAAGAACAGTATTTAACATTTTTTAAAATTTAGTTTTATCTGGAAAACTGAAGTTGAGCTATAAGTAAGAACTACCCTAATGATTATTAGCCACTGGTGTGACTTACGAAGTAACCTAGTGAAAGTGACTTCCTAAAGTTCTTCAAAAGGAAAATACTGTGAAACATTAATTCTCTGGGCAAACTAGAAAAAGACCAGCCCAGTTAATAAAAAGACTGAATTATAGCTTACTTTTAAGTGCAGTCTTATTATTTCAAGTACATGTAACGCAAAAGGCCTAAGAGGGGCATTGAATTGGAAACTGTGAATGGATAGGAATAATTAGCCTTTCTGAACATTAGTCCAAACACTATGGCCTTCTGGTTATCAAACAGTAACAGTAGACTCAATAATTGGGGCCCTACTAATTTGAAATTTGTTATAAATACGGGCCTGAAGTTTATCTTTGTTTAGCCAACACACTCATTGTAGAGAACTATTAGTATAATGAGACTGTATGAGAATGCTTAAAATTGTTAAAAGGATACATGTAAGAGCTACTCTTTTAGAAGCACCTATTTAAATGAGAACAACTGGTCTACTCATTACCAATAACTTATTGTTGAAATTACCCCCAGCACAGTTGAAGGAGTGAAGAACTTACTAAGACTACATACATGAAGATACTTATTGTAGCTGACCAGTGGTTAAGCATTTCTTTTAAAATGTTTTCTAATTTAATCAAGTTAGGCTTTTCCTCTGCATCTGAGCAATGCCACGTATGCATGTGAATGGCATTGACAGAACCTAGGACTCAACTTATTTGATGAGCTTCTTTTGTTTCAAAGCGGAACCTTGCAAAGACTGCATCCCATCCCTATTCACAGTGATGAGAGCAAAGCTAACATCAGATCATCTGTCCTTATCACCCTGCAGGTTGTGAACATAATGAGTAGAGGCAGAAAATGAGCAGGAATAGGCAAACAAAAAGTTAGGATTCACATGGTTAATAATATTCAAAATCTCATGTTTAGCCTGGAAGATCAGAGGTATTTTGATTCATATATCAAACAGAACAATTTTAATTCTACCTATGGCAATGAAGCTATCAGAAAATTCTCGATATATTTCATTTTCTCTAAGACAACATAATGATAAAACAAAGTAAGCTTCATGTAGTGGGGCTTAATACTTTGATAAAACCAAGATCATGCAGTGAATTTAATGAAAATCTGGAAATAAAAAATGAAACTGGCATTTTTATTAAGGTAGGATGTATCAAAACAAATGAAAAAGCCGAAAAAAAAATCGCCAAGATGGAAGGACAGAGATGAATTTTGTGTGGTGCTTTATTATGTGAATGCATGTTGAAGATTCTTTGTCTTTGTCTAGGCAGTGCAATTCAAGTTCTAAAAGAATGGAATATGACAGGAAAAAAGAAGGTAAGATTGATATTGATTGTAAATTAGTAGCAGCTTCCATCAGAATCTTCATGGTTGTTATCATTTTAACAAGGCTGCCAATTTTGTGCTTCTTTCATATATGTTAATATGTACACCCAGGAAGCTTCCAGATTCACGACTCTCTTAAATTACCGGCCACCCTCCCTACAATGCCCTTGTTTTCTGTTCAAGTGTTTTTAACCACCAGGTGTGCTTTTGAAATCCCAGAGTTTTCTTTTTAAGTATTAAGGTGAGCCCAACCGGAGAATTCAAAGGATTCTAGACGTTAACTTGCCTGAACGTATCCTGTAGCACAAAGGAAAAAATTAAGGAGCGTTTTAAAGGTACTTGAAAAGCCCTAAATATATTTTCACATGTTTTTCCAGCTGAGAGAATCTGTCCAGGGCTGCCCCGAGATACTTTTTTCCTGAGTTCTAATAAGCTAGATTTTTAATAAAGGAAGAAAAAAGGAAAGCGCCTTAAAGCCATAGTAAGTAAGGGACCTGTTTTCCCTTCTTTCGAACCCTGACTGCTCCTTGAGAACAGAGGGGAGATTTTACTCTGCCCCTCTCAAGTTATTTTGCTTTCTTGTCTAGTCACACAGTCTTGACTTACGGGCACACGTGCGGTATGCAGCGCACACACTGGCCTCTGTCTCCAGAACGTGCCTTTCTGGTCTTGTGAGTGACCATGGAGCACTGGAGCCCTCACTAGCTCCAGTGAGGTGCAGCTTCCTTTTTTTTTTTTTTTATTTAATTTTTTTTTGCGGTACGTGGACTTCTCACTGCTGTGGCCTCTCCCACCGCGGAGCACAGGCTCCGGATGCACAGGCTCAGCGGCCATGGCTCACGGGCCCAGCCACTCCGCGGCATGTGGGATCTTCCCGGACCGGGGCACGAACCCGTGTCCCCTACATCGGCAGGCAGACTCTCAACCACTGCACCACCAGGGAAGCCCGCAGCTTCCTTCTTGTTCTTGGCCTGTAACCTGTTTCATGACTTTCACAAAAAGTCTGCTTCTCTTTTCAAAGTAACTTTCCCACCCATTCCCACTATTCCCAGAGAAGCCTTGTGTTTTGGGAATCCCAGGATATACCCTTCCCACTGAGGGAAGATCGCAGGCCTGTGGCACAGGTTTTAAACAAACACAAGAAAGCAGTATTGCTTTCATAAAATCCCGAGATTACTGAAATTACTAGAATGATCCGTTCCTCCTTTTTCTCCTCCTAGCTTCATGGAGAATAGGAAGAATTACGAAAAAAATTTTTAATCTTTGTATGCCACCGTCTTTGACAATCTCTGCTTATCTCTAATCATAGCTTCCCAGGCTTCTATGTGAGATGAAGACAATTTGCAGGTGATTGAAAGGCAGTATTTATACTTACCTGGAGGAATTTCAGATGTGTGGTTTGGGTATGAAATTTCTCTGATGTGAAAAACAGAGCAGACGGCAGCTGCAGACCCAACTCATTACTAAGCCTCCCTCTTAGAGGTTCAGTGGGAAAACTGTCTCCCCAGCCCAGGAGACGCAGGGCTTGTGTGGGAATAAGTGCCCCTGGGCCTTCCTTCACCCAGTCAGTGCCTTTCTCTCCCCTGGAGGAGCCCTTACTCAGGGGCATGATTGTGGTTTCAAAGGAAAGGAAGGAGAGTGGGGAGGAGAATCAAGAGAAAACTGTTTCTTTTTAATTAATTAATTAATTTTTTTTTTTTTTTTTTTTTTGCGGTACACGGGCCTCTCACTGTTGTGGCCTCTCCCGTTGCGGAGCACAGGCTCCGGACGCGCAGGCTCAGCGGCCATGGCTCATGGGCCCAGCTGCTCCGCGGCATGTGGGATCTTCCCGGACCGGGGCACGGACCTGTGTCCCCTGCATTGGCAGGCGGACTGTCAACCACTGTGCCACCAGGGAAGCCCTTCTTTTTATCTTTTTTTCCAAATGTGTTGAAGAACAAAGCCGGGCTGATGTTCAGCTGGTGGGACACTGATGCAACAGGCGGGACAGGGTCTGCCCTGATGGGCCCCATGTCTGTTCTCATTGGCTGAGGCTTGCACCAAGGTCTAAAAGTTTTCAATTATCTAGAATGCAGGGTTGCGTTATTTTGAACTAAATGTAACTGAAGTCTTGTAATGCCGTTCATGTAGCAGCCGAGAGATCCAGATACAGGTGCACAATGCGAATCCAGGTGGACCCACGTGGGTTCGGCGTTGCTTTGTAGCAGTTGTCCACTCCAGCTTAAGTATTCATGGGAATGATTCCCGGACAGTGACAGCAATCCAGGGATCTCCTGGTTGGTTGGTGCCTTTTCCTAGATCCAACCTGGACTTTGGGGATCTGACTCTACTTCCTCCTTTTGGAGGGACTTCCCTGCCTCTTTTGTACCAGGCCTCCCCCTGCCTCTCCTCCCCCCCAGAGGATCAGAACCTTAGTGTCCTCCCTGATCCCCCCCCGGCCCACCCCCCCCCACCCCCCCGTCCATCATCTCTTTAAGAAATGAGACCTCTTCTCCAATAGCACAATAGCTGAATTCAGGTTCTTCCAGGGCAGTTATCACAAGACTCTACTGTATGGCCATTCAGATATGTAGCAACTCAATGTGCTCAAATAATGTGTCAACTATTGAAGCCATTTCCTGCTGCGTTTTTCCTTTTAAAGAAAACTTTTTGTTTACTATGCTTACGAGGTAAAAGTTTATACAGCTCATTGTAGGAAAGAAGATATTTACATTAACTTGGGTGGTTAATAAAGACATAGGTGTTTTCACCCATTCTATTAGAAGAGCCAGAAAACAAAAAAAGGGTAACGTATCTTATTTTGGTCTCTGGGGTTCACCTTCTATTTCAAGGGTGTGAGCTTCTCATTTGTTTCTCATTCTAGAACAATAAGAGAAAAAGAAGCAAGTCCAAGCAGCATCAAGGCAACAAAGATGCTAAAGACAAGGCAGAGAGGCCCGAAGCAGGGCCTGTGCAGCCACCGCCGCCAGAGATACAGAATGGCCATGTCAACGGCTGTGAGAAGGACAGCTCATCCACTGATTCTGCCAGTGAAAAACCAGCCCTTGCCCCCCGTGAGAAAAAGATCTCAATACTCGAGGAACCTTCAAAGGCACTCCGTGGGGTCACAGGTCAGTTATCCTTAAGTAAAGTTGTTTAGGCAGACATAGAAGAAAAGGATGCCAAGGGACCCACTGGGACAGTCATTGCTACTGTTGATGTTGTTGGAAGGGAAAGATTGTTCTTTTATGGTGTCCACAGATTCAAGCGGTCTTCTCGCAGGATGGTGGAGGCGGGGAGGAAGGTGACAAGGCTAGAGAAGAAGTGTGCAATCTAGCCCTGCACTAAGTCAGAGGGTTTTTTAAACTAAAAAATATAGTTCTAGTCTGTATTGGGATCATCAGGAAAAAGGAAATTCCAGTTTAAAGAAATTTTCTTTGAAGACACTTTTGCTGGGATAAGGGAGGGATAATTGGTGACCAAAGGAAATGTTATTAAAGGGTAGGCCAAGTTATTTTAACTCCTGGTATTTTGTATTATGTGATAGAATATATATCCCAGGGTGTTAGAATCTGGAGTGTTAATTACTTGTGCTATAGCTATACATTCATTACTCAACAAAAGGCTACTTAATCAACTGTATGACCTTGGGGGCATCATTTCATCTCCAGTGTCCCATTTCTTTTCTGCAACATAAGGCAGCTGTACAGGAATCTACTGGATCAGTGGTCTTCAATACTGTCTGACCCGATGCTCTATTTTTATATCAAATACTAAAATAAAATTCATAGATAATATACTCTACCTAGAAACAAAATGTCAATAATATAAAAACATAAGAAGTTCAAGAACAACTAAAATAGAAGGCCTAATAAAATGGCCAGATGTTCACACCCAATTATAATGAATCACTTTGCACTTAAAAGAAGGGAGACAGTACTCAACTGGGTAACGTGAACACTGTTTATTTATATGTGATATGTGAAGTAAGAACTGAATAAGTATATTTTTGTGTAGACATGGGATCACTGTGAACGCAGCTGCTACGAATACAGACTGACAAGTGCTGATTGTCAACTCAAATAATGTGACTGCCCATGTGATTGGCCACGGGATTTTCCAAATGGTGAAAAACTCTTGGTAAAGTTCTGAACACCAAAGAGTACAATTTTCTCTTAATTTCCACAGTAGTTGAACCCTAGAAATCCAAGTAAACCTTGGAAGTCCATAGGAAAACTGTACAAAAAATACTTGGGTTTACATGTCATGTGTCTAGGAGGATGTGAGAAAGTTCAGGTTACAGGGCAGTTCTTCATTGTGTGGGATTCCTGTGATTGTGAGTCATTTAGCATCCTGCCCCCAACACTCACCCATACGCAATCATTTAGATAAATTTTAAAAGTGCCCTGTTTTTCAAAATGCCTCCTAAGATAAACCAGGGATGAATAAGACAGGGGCCCTACGTGAGAAGAGTTTAGTCTAGCAGAAAAGACAAGGGCAAACAGAAAATCACATAGTAACCAGTATTGAATCAGGGATGCCATGAGGAAGCATTAAATAACACACTAGGAAGTTTTTAAATTGTTCACAAAGCTCTAATTTTCTTCCATACACACATTACCTAACAACACTATTAATAGTGCTATAATTCAGATAATCCTTACTACACAAGGATTTCTTAAAAACAAACAACGAAAATCACCTACTTCTATTTAGAATCTGGATTTTCCAGTAATCTTTTCATTCAGCTTTTCCTCTGCCTACAATTTTGAGAATGTTTTGATTTATAGTCAGGGCAGGAGAAAGAAATTAAATAATCGAGTGGCACATTCCCAACTTTGCTTGTGATTTGCCTTCACACCAATTATTTCAAAAGCTAATTACTCAAGTTGCTGTTGTGATATCAATCATACACTAAAAGGGCAGCACATATAGTTGTTCATTTACTTATAATTTATACCTTCTTCCTAAAGCAATTTCAGTAACTCTATCAAGTATATGACATTAGAGCAAATGCAGTACTGAATCGCTTCACTTCACGGTGGATAGCTGCCTTGAAAGTTAAGTACCCATCCGACGAGTTCTCTGTACCAGGGGGCTTTTGTGAACCCTATCATGAAACTTTTGGCGAAGAATACTTTATTGCACAAAGAGCCATTCCAGTATCCCTTCGGTTTTATAAGCTTAGCATGAAGGCATTGAGGTATGTCAGTATTATTTGTTAGTAATTAATAATACAAATCTATCACTCATGTAAATTTTTCTGTTAAAGAATACAATGATGATAATGGAAGGTTATTAGATGTTTTTGCAAAAGGAAGGGAATCCTCCTGGTTGACCATTCATAAGCAGCTCACTTATTGTGATCATAAATTTTAAAATGAGTTTATAACTAGTTAAGTTTTCCTTCCCAAAGATAATGAAGGTTCATCGGGAAGTTGATACCAAAACTGTCAAATGACTCTGAAATGCTTATTCAGTCTATCAGAAGTCCTGAGGCCTCTGCTAGATATTTCACAGATGAGTGTTGGGTCTCGGGCATTCCGCACCCCATTTTGAGTAGACCTTTGGAACTGAAAAGGATGGGAACGATTCCTTACTCCCCTCACTTTATAGCTGAGGAAACCAAGGCCCTTGGGTTGAGAAACTGAGAAGACCCACACCCGGGGGTAACTCTCTTTGGTTAGCAAAAGCCTGACTCAAATCGATGCAATTTTATGCACATGTTAGAGAGTTATTGCTAAAACCGCAGGCTCCCTTACTCCTAAAAGGTGTATAATTGAAAAATTAGGAAAAAGTAATCATAACAAAGCTAGATAATGGTATTCTGTACTTGAGTGAGTTCGAAGTATGAGCGTAAAAGAAATCTCCAGTCTGCTAGTGGTGGAGCATTTATCAAGCTTTCCAATAATGAAACTGCCTCAGGAAAGCCTGTTCTGAATGCCCAGCTGGGCAGCAGGCTGTGAACATGTGGAATGCATGTTTTATCTTTTTATAACACCTTGACATTCAAGATCTCTCTTCTTAAAAGTTTTAAAAGGATCATTTTCTGGTAGGAGAAAAGTTAACTTTAAGATATATGCAGGTGGTTCCAGGGTGTTAGTGTGACTTCCCACATGAAACATAACCACCCAAAGCATCATCATTTCAGGCTGTAAATATAGTACTGTCGAGTGGGACAACACTGCATGTCAGCATATAGCTTTGAAGTTGGGGAGTTTGATTTAAACTTAGTACAAAATTACTTTTTTAAGCCTTGGAGTAGCTTTTTCTGTATTTCAGCATTTTTAATAACAGCTCAAATTAGATCTTTTACATAATCCAATCAAGATCATCTGCGTCCAAGTACAAACTCAGACAAGGAGTAGATCAAGATTTAGTTTTACCAAATGTAATGCCAAGGATCACTTTTATTTCTAAGGCTCCATCTAAATGACTAAAGCACATTATACCCTTAGGGTTCAGTTCTCTTAAATGTTGCTCCTGCACTACTTTTCTTAGGGCTCAGATTGCTGAAATGTATAGGCGCTTATCGCCGTTGGGGCCAGAACAGGAATTCAGATTCCTGTGTTGTCTTTCTCCCTCTGGACACAATTCCCATCCAATAGGAAAGGAGCAGGATTATGGGCCACCAACTGGCTCCATTGAGATAAACTTGGAGGCGGGGCTTTCCTTGTCTTCAGCTTCTCTTCCCAGCAGGCTTCCTTTATATCCTCTCATCTTGTCAAGCGTCCTGGGAAGCCAGCTCTTCTGTTACCTGTTACTTGTCTCGAACAGAAGGCCCCATGCAGTGTTCACTGACCTCCACAAACCAGACTTCGCAGTCTGCCCTGTATTGGAGGACAGGAGCAGCTCCATCATTTTACCTTTGCAGTGCAGATTCTGTGTTTGGCATGCCTCTGGCACAGAACTGCTTTCTCATTCTCTAGGTGAACTGAACCAAATGTGAGAGAAAGGGTCCTGTTATTTTAGAATGTTGGCTGCTTGTCCTTCATTTGTGCTTCTTATTAAAAAGCAACAACAACAACAGACTGTTTTACAATATTTTTATGGTGTGAGGTTCCCTATAGGATTTCCAGGCAGATTTTTTAATGCTGTTGTTGGCCCTAGCTACAAGATTATTTCCCCTGCTTTTCTAAACCCTATATTGGACCAGAGGATTAGAAAAGATCAACAAGAAGAAAGCAGCTTGCCGAGAACTTTAATAGAAAAGCCAAACGTGTATATTCCAGGATTTCAGCTGTGCCAGCTCTCAGATGGAAGCAACATAATATCGTAGCTAAGAACCAGGGCTTTAGCATTAAACATGTTTGGATTCAAATATTGGCCTTGTCTCTTACTAGGTGTGTGACCCAGGACAAGCTAACCGCTCTGTGTTTTTATCTTCACTTGCAAAATATTCTACTTTACAAGATTGTGGTGAGCAGTAAATGAGATACATAAAGTGATCAGCACAGCATCTGGCACAAAGTAAACCCTCAAATCATTTCTTTATCTATCCAGGAAATGTTTTAAGCCTCTAACATGAGCCAGGAATTCTTCTAGAAGAAGTAAACAAAATTAAAAAGGTTTTGCCCTCTTGGAGAGATGCATAGTAAAGCAGAATACAGCTGAATGATTATAGATTATAGTAAATGTTGTGAAGCCAGCAAGTAGGAGAGAGACTGGGGCAGGAAGGGAAGTGTGGGTAGCAACTTCAGATAAGGCCATACGTGACATGAGTGAATGAAGAGGAGATATGGATGCTGAGACATTAAGGCTGAGGATGCCCCTGTTCACATTCTGTCACATCAGGCCATCTTGGTCTGAACAGCCAATGTTTTATTTAAACTTTAATTAAGGATTATTTTAGGTGAAGCCCTTGTAGAGGTATAACCATTGGTTTTTAATTAAAGATATAGTACTTTATTTGTATATATAGCTGACATTAAGTACTGTCATGTGAACAGGCGTTTTGAAGCTTATATTTTAGAGCCCATTTATCATTATTCTCACTCTATTATTTTGGCATCAGATCCTTGGTGTTAACTCTTGTCTGTAGTTGTGTGTTGTTCAGTCTCAACATCAGCTTCCAGCAGCACTGTGTCTGAACTGTTCAGGTAGTATTAGGGGTGGCCTTACGTTGTGTTTTCAGTGGCTTAGGCCTCTGCTTCCTTTCTGTGTGTGTGATAAAGCAGAAAGAGATGGAGACAGACATAGGATGTGTCGACATGAGGACACAGGATATTAAAACCCCTCGGGTGTTTTTCTGTTACCTGGGTACAGTGAAATCCAGAGCCCTCTCCCTTCTCTTTCTCATTTGAAAACTACTTTTGCTACATCCTTACAGCAAAACCACAAACCTACTCATCTCTGAATAGCTGATACCTTCGTAACTTCCCACTCAAACCTTGTTACGGCAGTTTTCAGTTAAAAATAGACTTAATTAAATGGAATGCACTCCTTGCGAAGAATAAAAGGCCTTCCCTTTTTTTTTCTTAATTTTGAACAAAGATCTAAATGGTTCTATCAAAATGCTATGAGAATTAAGCCTGTTTTTCAGAGAAATAAGTCTGCAAAACAAATCAAGTTAACATGCCTACCTTGTGTCATTGACAGCTTATTAATCCAGCGACTTTGTTATCTATTATCTTTTAATGTAAATAAACCTGTAAAAGTATTAATGACGTATGAGACCTTGTAAAGAGAATGTAAATTAAACTAAAAGATTGGTTTCCAATTAGAAAGTTTCCAGCTTTTATGCCCTCTGAGCTGATCAAGTCTTATAGAACGTGAATGAAATAATAAAGTCTATCTGTATTCGGTAAAGAAGTTACGAGAAGGCAGAACTGACTGACATTATGTCTTCTGAATAAACCTGTTTTGGTCTCTGTTCCAAAGTTATTGGTTCCTCTGAATTTCTGTTAATTAGCCTGTCATGTAGAGATAGAAGAATGATGAAAAATGCAAATTAAGGTGTACAATAATTGTAATGTGAAGAGTTTTCTTGGGGCTTCATCACTGGACCGTTATTCTGTAACATCTTAAAAGAGTTGTCTTTACTCACGGTCTCCATTCCTTTACCTCTCTCTCACTTATCAACCTATTCCTATGGCTTACAGCCCCATTAGTCCAAGGAAATTGCTCCCACCAAGTTTACCTCTAAGTCTTCTCTTACTGGCTGTTAATTGTTGAGTCTCATCAAGGCTGGGTTAGTTCCAAATCCTTTCTCATATAGAGCTATACTCTTTTTGTAGATCATTTCAGCCATACCCTAGCCTTAATTATGTACACTGGCTCACAAACTCATCATCCCAGTCGAGGCTACTCTCTGAACTCAGGCTCTTACTCGACATTTTCACTTTGATATTTCAAAGCACTTTAACAACATGCTCATAACAAACTCCTGATCTCCCTTCCCAGCCTTAGCTTTCTTTATTGTTCCTGATCTTAGTGTACCATCCATCCATCCTGCAAGCCAGAAATCCAGGCATCAGTCATGACATCTTCCTCATCACCAAGTTCTGTTGATTCTCCTTTTCAAATATTCCTGGAATCCATCCACTTCTCACTGTCTCTACCTCTACCTTCCCACCAAAACCATCCTTTCTTGCCTCTGCTGCTCTAAGTGTCCACTCATTCATCTCCTGGCATTCACTCTGTTCCCCTCTAAATCATTCTCTATCCTGTAATCTTTTCAGATGACACATATTTGAACTCTTAAGGTAAAGACTAAAAGTCTTACCCTCGCCTGCAAGCCCAGCATATTCTGGCCCCTGTGTCCCGTTCCTGCCTCAGTGCCACAGCATGTTCATTCTTGCTCTCTGCTTCAGCCGTACTGGTGTCCTCTTAGTCCCACATACTGGCCGTGTATAACAGTCAGGAGACAGAAGCCACACCGGTTATTTGGATGGGAAGAATGTAATGTAATAGGAAGAACTGCTAACTAAAACTGTAGGAGGTGGCTAACTACTAAAAAGGGTAAGTAAGGAGTCTCAGGGGTGTAGACGTGTCAAGAGAGCAGTTACTATCTCCAGGAAGACTGGACAATAAAGGAACTAGGACTGGGAGAGTCCCCTAGTCTAAAACTGAGACTGACCTCATCAAACAAGATGTGTGGCTACCCAGAGGAACATGCATGCCGCCTCGCGGTGGCAAGAAATCTTGTCATAGGGCCTGGCCCAAGCTGTTCTGTAGAAGAAGCCCACCAATGCCACAGGGTGTAGATAGACTGGAACTGCTCAAAGCCACTCTCAGGGCTAGGGAGCCAGGGAACATGGCATGAGAGTCAGCTGGAGCTCCTCTGCATGGCTGCTGGCTCCTGTGGTGAATAATAATAATAATGAAGGACCAGAACCTAGACGGGAAGTGTATTTCTGTCTTCATCGCCTTGTGCGACCCCTTTGTTGCCCTCTACTGACAAAGCTAACATTCTGCCATTTGGCAAAACAGAATTGTTTACAGGGTCCAGCTCCAGTATCACAAAGTAGGGCAAAGAAGAGTGGATTTGGAGTTGAGAGACAATAACTTGATAACTGCCTCAAATACTGTCTCTGCCTGGAATGCCCTCTTCATCTGATTAGTTTTTCATGTAATTTCAGGTGAGCTTAGTTGTTACTTCCATGGAGAATTCATTCTTGATATCCCTAAGTCAAATACTCCAATTGAGGATTTCATATACTGTGTACTTTTCTTTCATAACACTTAACACAGCTGTAATTCTACATTTGTTTGTGTGGTGGTTTGATTTATGTCTTCCTATGAGACTGCAAGTTCTATAAAGATGGGAACCACAAGTGTCTTTTACCAGTGTTGTGTTTTTGGTGTCTAGAACAATAACTGCACATGATAGGAACTCAAACAAGCCTTTTTCATGGTTGTATTAAATTATTAGTGATAAAATATGTGGATAAGTGTAGGTTAATTAAAAAGTTTAAGTTGCTGTGCTGCTTTTTAAAGATAATTATGGATTTTGTATTTCTGGTTTTAAAAGGCATTTATATTAATTGGAGAGTTGAAAAATGCAGTAAGGTTTAAGGGGAAAAATATCCTACCTCTCAGAAAAAAACACTGTAAAATTTCATTTCAGAATGTTTTAAATGCACAGATATATAGGGGTTGTTTTTACAAATATTACATAGCGGGTGAACTTTTGTATTCTGCTTTTTACTTAATATGACATTATAAACATTACCTCATCATTGTATGTTCTTTAAAAACATGACCTTAATGGCTGCAATTTGCCATGTTTATTTTAATTGTTCCCAAAATGTTGTCCATGTGCATTGTTTCCATTTGTTTGCTCTTATAAGCAATGCTGTAGCAAACATTTCTTGTATATAAATCTTTAGGAACAATTATGATTATTTCCTTGGCATATTTTCTTAGAAGTGGAATTATTGGGCTCAAAGGGTATGGATATTTTTTAAGTGTTTAATATATTGCTGTCCAGAAAGATTGCACTAATCTCATTGTTTTTATTTGTAAAACTGATTAGTAGAAAGATGGAACATTTTTAAGACGTTTAATTTCCATTTACATTTTTTCTTTTGTGAGTACTTAAGAACACTAAGATCAATGATTAAAGAACTACCAATTACTTTATTATTGGTTATTATAAAACACTATTGAATTCACTTAAGTATTGATACTTTTAAGAGAATGGTAATGCTTTAAGTAACACAGATATTAACAATTTTAGGCATTATTTTATAACAACAAAATTATTTTTTGTTTATCAGTTTTTTCTAGATAGAGCTACTTTACAATACTAAGTTAATTGTCATCAAATGATGTGATTTACTGAAATTACATTTGTATAGGAGACTATGAAATCATCTAAACTCAATGGGTTAAAATAATTGTTTTAGAACTACTCTGTATTTAAGACATCCTTTAAATTTAGATTTGAATTCTGCGTATACTTCCTTCAGTCTACTTTTAAGTACATGAGGCTTTCACTGAAAAGTAAAAGCTAAAGAGAAAAAGGAGTTTTCAGAAACTTTCAAAATCTGAACACATACATGGCTGTACATATATTATGAAAATCTTTGAATCTAAGTTCACGTATTTCTCCCAAAAGGAAGATTTGTTTTCTCTGGTGCTGTTAACAAAAAACAACCACCACAGTTCATGTTTTGCTCTGTAAAATAAATCAAGTCAAGGACAAGTCCAATATGTAAGTTGATACTGAGATTTAGTAACTGGAAAATTGATAGTTCTCAGTATTGGCAAGAGTTAAGTGTGAGAACAATTGCATGCATTACAGCTGAATGTCAGTGGGTCCAAGTGACTGGAAAATAATTTGGCAAAGCATATCAAGAATTTTTTAAGAAAAAGAAAGGCATGAATTTATATCTTCTTGATCATAAGCCCCACTGAATTATAGTAAAGGATTTTTAAATATAGAAATCCACAATAATGAAGAAAAGGGAAAAGAGGGCCTCAATTTCTAGAGGAAGGAAAGTAGGTGGAAGAGGATTGACTGATGAAGCAGAGTATGGGAAACTGCAGCACAGAATTCAGAGGGATAGAGCTTTGGGAGGGAGGAGGCTGACTGCCTGTCAGAAAATGGGGAAACTCTGCATTTGGAGTCAGCAGATAGGATGGGGGGCAAACTTAAGAAAAGAAATATAAAACAGGGTAATTAAATAAAGATATTTTAAGGAACAGTCTACTATCCCCTTACCTACTTCCATTCCAGCTTGTTTTATAAGATGCCTAACATTTGCCTTCAAGGCAAAAGGCAGGGTGGGGGGAGCAGAGAGTGATATGCTGGTATTTTAATGACTTATTAGAACAAAATACAAAACCTTTAGAGGAAAATAACAAAATCCAATGTTTCTCAGTGTGTCATCCACAATACTCAGTATCCAGTTTAAAAAATTACTAGACATGGGAAGAAGAAAATGTAACCTATAGTGAAGGAAAAGATTAGTCATTAGAAGCAGACCCATAGACAACCCAGATGTTGGAATCAGCAGGTAAGGATTATAAATATGTTTTAAAATTTTACCAAAAAAAGGTGAAGAGAGGAGAATTTTAGGAGAGATAAAAAGAATAAAATGGAAATCCTAGAACTAAAAAGTACAATAACTGAATTTTTTTTGAAAGTCATCAGATGCCTTTGGCAGCAGTTTGGACAATAAAGACTAAAGGATCAGTGAACTTGAAGACAGGTCAGAAGAAATCATCCAAACTGAAGAACAGGGACTTCCCTGGAGGTCCAGTGGTTAAGACTCCACGCTTCCACTGCATGGGGCATGGGTTCGATCCCTGGTCGGGGAACTAAGATTAATTAATTAATTAATTAAAAATAAAAATAAACAAACTGAAGAACAGAGAAAAAGATTAAAAGAAAAAATAGCAACAAAAAGCAGAGCCTCGGTGACTTAAGGGACAGTATCAAGCAGTCTCACAGGTATGCAATAGGAATCTCAGAAGAAAAAAAGAAGAGAATGGAGGGAGGGCGCTTATGAAGAAACAATGGCCACAGTTTTTACAAACTCAGCATAAAACAACCACCCACATATCCAAAAAGCTCAGCAAAATCCAAGCAGAGTAAATGATAGAAAATCACACCAAAGCATATCATAGTCAAACTACTGAAAGTCAAAAGTGAAGACAAAAATCTTAAAAGCAGCCAGGGGAAAAAAAGACACATTGCAAACAGGAAACAACAAAAAGAATAAAGGTTGACTTCTCATTGGAAACAATTCCAGTAAACTCTAGAATGAAATCTGTAATGTAATGGGAATAACTGCCAATACGGAATTGTATATCTAGTGAAAATATCCTTCAGAAAGGACGGTAAAGCTAAGATAATTTCAGATAAGCAAAAGCTGAAAGAATTCATCACCAGCAGACTTGCACTACAAAACAAGCTGAAAGATATTCTTTAGGCTGAAAGTAAATGATACCAGATTGTAATTTGGATCTGCTGGAAGAAATGAAAAATACTGAAAATGGTAAATATATGGATAAAAAGAAAAGTTTTTTTCTCTTATTTTTTTTTAAAAAACAATTGACTGTGTAAAGCAAAAACAATAACAATGTATTGTGAGGTTTACAACAAATGTAGAGGTAAAATATATGACTATAAATATACAATTGACAGGAGTGGGTAAGTGGAATTATACTATTGTATGGTTGTTACATTATACATGAGGCAGTATAATATTGATTCAAAGGACACTGTAATAAATTAATGATACATACTGTAATCCTTGGAACAGTCTCTAAAGACAAAGAATGAAGAGGTATCACAAAAAAAGATAAGACTATTACTTGAAAACAAATTCACCTAAAAGAAGTAAGGAAAAAGATCAAAGAGATAAAGAGTAGACACAACTCAAAATGGTAAACATAACCCAATAATATCAAAAATTACATTAAATGGAGATGGACTAAAAATTCGAATTAAAAAGCAGAGATTGACAGCCTGGATAAAATAGAAAGACCCAACTATATGCTGATTACAAGAGATGCACTTTACATAGAAAGAGAGACAGGCCTAAAGTTAAAGGAGAAAGGAAAAGATATACTATCCAAAAGGTAAGCATAATAAAGTTGGTGAGGCTATATTAACACCAAAGAAGATTTCAATACAAGGAATATTACCAGAGATAATTAGGATCTTTTCATAATAATAAATTGATCAATTCCTTAAGAAGACATAACAACCCTAACTTTACATGCACCTAACAACAAAGCTTCCAGACCCATGAAGCAGCAATTGACAGAACTAAAGAGACAAATCCACAATAGTTATGGGTTTTATCACCATTTTCTTAGCAACTGATAGAGCAAGTATATTAAAAATCAGTAAGAGTGTAAAAGATTTGAACAATATTATCAACCAACCTGACCTAATTGACATTTGTAGTACACTACACCCAACAACTTCAAGAGCACATGGCATTTTCACCAAAATAGACCAATCACTGGACCATAAAATAAGTTTCAAAACAAAATTTAAGTTTTGAAATCTTTAGAGTATGCCCTTTGACCAAAAATAGAAGTAAATTAACAATTAATAGCAATAAGATATCTAGAAAATTTCTAAAAATTCAGAAGTTAATCAGCCTTCTAAATAATTCATTGGTCAGGAATTCCCTGGCAGTCCATTGCTTAGGACTCCCGCTTTCATTGCTGAGGGCCCAGGTTCAATCCCTGGTCAGGGAACTAAGATCCCGCAAGCTACATGGTGCGGCCAAAATAAATAAATAAAAATAAATAAATAATCCATTGGTCAAAGAAAAAAATTCACAAGAGATACTAGAAAATATTTTGAACTACATCATAATGAAAATACAATAACCCAGTTACCAATATCGGTAATGAAATTGACCCTGACCCCTCGTTCATTTAAAGACTAACAACAAACAGGATATTATAAGCAACTTTATGCCAAAAGGTGAAATGGACGAATTTCTTAAAAAATACGAATTACTAAAATGTACATAAGAAATAGAACATTTGAATAGCCCGAAACCAGTCAAAGCAATTGGTAATTAAAATTCCAGGCCCAGATTGCTTCACCAGTGAACTCTTAAAAACATTTTAGAAAGAAATAATAGCAATCTTAAACATATTTTTATTTTCTGAAATAGTTTAGAAATAGAAGGAAGGGAGCACTTTTCAACTCTTTTAATGAGACCAGCATAACCTTATCAGAACCTGACAAAAATCATTACAAGAAAAATTTAGGAACCATATTGCTCATGAGTAAAAGAGCAAAATCCTCAACAAAATATTAGCAAACTGAAGTAAGCAATATTTAAACCCAAGATAATACACCATGACTAGGGTACTTTTTTCCAGGAATGCAACATTGATTTAGCATTTAAAAACCAATCAGTGTAATTTACTGCATTAACAAAATCAAAGAAAACAACAGCATGATCATCTCAAATCACTTGACAAAATAAAAACTCCCAGAATATAAGAGAATTTACCGATAAACATATGAAAAATATACTATACAGCTAATATAATACTTGATAATAAAATATTGAATGTAGTTTTCCTAAGATCAAGAACAATGCAAGGATGATTATTCTGCATTGTACCAGGATTCCTAACCAGTCCAATAAGACAAGGAAAGATAGGAAGGGAAGAAATTAAACTTCATTTACAGATGTCATTATTGCCCATGTAGAAAATTTTAAGAAAGCTACAAAACAAAAAACTAATAAGGAAAGTAGCAAGGTGTTTTAGGTACAAGCTCAAATATATAAAAAGTTAATTTGTATTTCTGCATTCTAGCAACCAGCAGTTGGGGAATGAAATTTTAAAAAAATTATATACAGTGACATTTTGCATGTCTAAAATACCTAGGAATAAATTTAACTAAAGATGCACAAGACACTAAAAACTATAAACAATGCTGAGACAAATTAAAGAAAACCTAAAAAAATGGGAAGATATATCATGTTCAGTGATCAAAAGATGCAAGATTGTTAAGAAACCAGTTATCTCTAAATTGATTTATAGATTCAATGCAAACCAGTCAAAATCTCATCAGACTTTTTTTGTAGAAATACACATATTGAAATGCAAAGGGCCTAAGGTCTTGAAAGAGTCTTGAAAAAGAAGAGCAAAGTTGGAGGACATTCATTACCTGATATTAAGACTCATTATACAGTAATTAGTAAATAAGGTAGTGTGGTATCGGGGTGAGGAGAAACAGTTAGATCAGTGGAATAGAATAGAGTTCAGAAATAGAATACCATATAAACAGTCAATTGATTTTCAACAAAGGTGCCAGGACAGTACAGTGGGGAAAGGTCAATTCAGATTTATCATGCTGGAGTCTTATATTACTTTTTCAATTTTATATACTAGTTGTTAAGGGCAGAGAGACTATGTCCCATTTAACTCCTGTGAATTAGCCAAGGCAAGCACACAGTGAGTGGGCACAGGTCTGTTGAGTTAAATTGAATCAGAAACCAGAACCATACTCAAGAAGTTATATAAATATTGGGATTTGATAAGTATTTTTAATAAAAGGAAGGCTTAGGTAATAGATTCAGAAACACATAAGCTTCTAGGAGCAATTTTTAAAATACATGGACAAGGATTAAATTAAAATGTATATAATTTTTATTGAAATCTGGGCAGATTGGGTGTTTCCAGAGAGAACTTTTCTTTCCAAGATGTAGCTACTTTGGTTCAAGTATTTGGTGACTGTAGGATAAAGACACAGCCAGAGACTCACATCAAACTAGGCTCCCTATAATTGGAAAGGCCCCAGGCATGCACAGTACCAAAGTAATGCTGATTCAATCATTCATGCATCCATTCAGTATTCATAATGTACTCACAAGGCACCAAGCATGTAACGATGAACAAGATAATACATCACTGTCTCTACTTTTCTCATGTAGAAATTGCAGAGGATATTTTAAGGTTGCACTAAAATCAATACTCTCTTAGCCTAGAGAGACCAACAATCTTGTACTTCTTTTGGTGTATATTAGTGCTTTTCAATAGAAGTGTAATGTGAGCTATATATGTAATTTAAAATTTTCTAGTAGACACATTAAAAAAGTAAAAAGAAGCTGGTGAATTAAATTGAGTAATATATCTTATCTAACAACATACCCCAAATCATTTTGACATGTGATCAATATTTTTTTAATTATCAAAGGAATTTTTTTGTTGTTGTTAAAGAAGATGTTGGGGGTAGGAGTTTATTAATTAATTTATTTATTTTTGCTGTGTTGGTTTTCGTTTCTGTGCAAGGGCTTCTCTAGTTGTGGCAAGCAGGGGCCACTCTTCATTGCGGTGCGCGGGCCTCTCACTATCGCGGCCTCTCTTGTTGCGGAGCACAGGCTCCAGACGCGCAGGCTCAGTAATTGTGGCTCACGGGCCTAGTTGCTCCGTGGCATGTGGGATCCTCCCCGACCAGGGCTTGAACCCGTGTCCCCTGCATTAGCAGGCAGATTCTCAACCACTGCGCCAGCAGGGAAGCCCCAAAGGAATATTTTTAACTCTTCTCTTTTTGTATTGAGTCTTCAAATTTCAGTGTGTAATTTACACTTACAGCCAACTTGATTCAGACAAGCCATATTTCGAGTGTTCAATAGCCACATGTGGCTAATGGCTACCTTAATGGACAGCGATATGAAGCAACTCCAAGTCAACTATAGTCTATTGGAGTCTACAAGTGGATTTCCAGAAAGGTAGAAAACTGATGGTACTTCTAGCCCATAATGTTAGAGGAAAATCACTGTATCCAGGAAAGAACTCTTGTTATTCTGTTGCTAGAAATATCTGGATTTGTGGTCAAGATGAACCTACTTCTATTATGGTTCTATAACTCTCCACCAGTTTTCATCTGAAAGAGTCCTAGAATTTTACTTATTTGGAGACAGATCTGTACAGCCAGTGTGCAAATATATCCAAGTAGTCTTTGAGAATTCAGATCTTTCCAGCATTCAGTGACCTCACTAATGAGACAGCTTTTCAGGACCTAAAAAGATACTACTACTCAAATTTCTCAATAAATAGTTTTTGGATGGATGATGAACCAGTAGCCCACATATCAGTTCTCTGATACACAAACAAAAGATTTTCAGCTCTAGGTTAATGAGCCCAAGCTCATTTGCATGCTTGTCCTCCATTTAAAATGCTTTTGCATTCAACAGAATAATATTTTCCTCTGTTCTAAGGTCTTTATTTCCACTAGGCTATAATAGAAATCCCCTTATTTTCAAGAATAACAATAATTTACTATACTATGTACAATGAACTGTATTTTAGATTCTCAATTTATAAAATTTCATCAGGCCTGAATCTCAGCTATGATTTAGAGAGGGAGTGAGGTGGAACCAGCCTATACTTAATTACTTTTAACAAAACATTTATAGATTCATCAAAAAATTAGTTTTTCGAGACTTCCCTGATGGTCCAGTGGTTAAGACTGCACGCTTCCACTGCAGGGGGGCGCAGCTTCAATCCCTGGTCAGGGAACTAAGATCCCACATGCCATGGGGCACAGCCCCTCCCCCGCCCCCAAAAAATTAGCTTTTCATCTTTCACAGTAGAGTTTCTCCTGGTGGGTGGTACTACCTAGGTACCACCCATCTCCACCCCAACAGAAATACCTAGGAAGTTGAATCCTGGATCTACTTCTGAATCGAAATCTCTGGAGGCGGTGCTGGGGAATTTGCATTTGCAGTAAGTGCTAGGGGAAAAACTCATGCACACTAAAGTTTGACAACTACTGCTCTACAGGGAAGTTCCAAACTTTATTATAACTAAAGATAAAATTGTATACTACCATTTAAATCTGTTTTGTTACTGGAGGAAATGATGTTTTCAGTACTTATTTACTTTGTTCACCACCTGGGCTGAACATTTCCTTGGATGCTGTAATTTCCCTTTAAATAAATTTTAAAGGGCACTCAGTATTCAGCCCATAAAAACGTATGCTGTGCCTTTTTAATATATAGGTAGTAAATGATGGATTCAACTAAAGTCAAATTTATCCATCATAAATGGACAAATGTCTAAAATCAAATTGACTGACGAGGACCAGATCGTATTCTTTTGTACTTTCCAAGTGTAGTCTCTGTAACGTTTGTGACAGTGTCAGGAAAGGTATTCTTTGTTTCTTGTTTTTTTCCTATGAAATCATTTTAAGAGTACTTTAATTCAGTCACAATTCTACAGATAGCCATTGACCTAGACACAAGTACTGGAGCTTCAAAACGAATATGATTTTAGCACCTGCCTTCAAGTGTGTCATAGCCTCTGCAAGGAAGGGACAGACATGGAAACCTTGTGTTAGAGTATAATGCACTAAGTTTTTACAAGGCACCACGGAGTAGAGAGAAGTGAGGCAGGGTGACTATTTGAAAGGGGGCTGGGTGTCACAGAGATGATGTTGTGCTCTGTTTGGGTATAAGCTGCAGTTGGCCAGAGAAGTGCAGTCATTCCTACAGGGTCATCCAGACATCGGGAAGATCAGAATGTGCCAAACCTGCACTCTTTCCACTACACCCAGCTTTCTCTAAGAACCTGACCTGCAAAAGCATGCCGGCTTCCCCTTTTCTCACACCCAAAGCTCTCTCTGGTTGTGGGTAAGATGTTAATGGTGATACATTTCCTTTTCAGGCCACTAAGGTGCCATTTAATTCACTCCAGCAATAACTAAATAGGAACCTACCTTTAAAAGACACTGAAAGCAATGCGCTGCTTAATTTATTGCCACATCTGTTAAAGCTCCAGAGAGAATCTGACTCCCTAGATTTTAAATATAGTTGAGTTACTGTGATGATGTTTCCTGATTTAATCCTTCTATAAATTAGATGAAATGATCATAGAACCTGTTGTCACTACATTCTTGCCCTATCTCCAGTCACTCTTCTGCCTTCATTAATTCTGAATAAAATACCACAAGACATTGATGTAGCACTTGGAGGTGGGAGGGCTATGTTTTTATAGCCTCAATATGGAATCATACTTAAAGACGCCTAAGCCTTTACTGAATGGGGGAAAACAAACTGTTCACCTCATGTAAGGCTCCTAATGACCTTCCTGGGTGGTTATGGGTGAGGAAACTAAGGCTCAGAGATAAATGGCTCGCCTGGGGTCACTCTGCAAGTAATTACTGGAGCCAAAACACCCACTCAGGTCTTGTAACTCCAAGTACAAGGTTCTTTCCAGTATACCCTTTCATCTCCCGGGGCATCTATTAAAACAGTTTCTTGACCGTTTGCAGTGAAAGGCACTATTGCCAACATGTAAACAAAAACAAAAATCGCGGCATCCCCCATCACTTTATCATCAGTGTTTTTAGTTTATCACTTCACAGTCATTATTTGGTGTTTTCTTACAGAAGGCAACAGACCACTGCAACAGAAACTATCCTTAGATGGGAACCCCAAACCTATACATGGAACACCAGAGGGGTCAGATGGCCTACACTGGTCAGCTGAGCAGCCTTGTAACCCAAGCAAGCCTAAGGCAAAAACTTCTCCTGTTAAGTCCAATGCCCCTGCAGCTCATCTTGAAATAAAGCCAGATGAGTTGGCAAAGAAAAGAGGTAAAGTGATTTCTTTTGCACAAATGATTCAACATATTTTGTACACACAGAGGAGTACCCGAATGACAGAACTTTCCAAAAGTTGCTGCTTAGTGAAGAGAGATAACACATGAAATTGCATTTCTTTCTGTGAGCCACATAGGTTGAAAGCCAGATGTGATTCCTTCATTGTTAATTAAAGGTCTGGAATGTTTAAGTGGAATTATATCCCCTTTTTCTGCCCCTCTGTGGCCGTTCTTCTCTTTGTAGGCATGGATAAATTTGCACCACGAATACTTTCTCCCCTTACATCCTATAAAGCAAATGTTAATGCAGGAGCTCTTTTAGCAATGTGAAGGCTGAATGTTTCCCCAATATGTGAGCTTGTAAGTGCTGAACTTGCACTGAATGAAGATGAGTTTAGAGGCTGCTGTGTCTTCTTCTGATATGACCTTCCTCATGTAAATTCAGTTCTGTGTTAGGACTTGCAGACGATATACACTGAAAGAGAGTTTTATATTTGACACATTATATTTTTATCACTTTTTGAGCTTTGATATACTTTACACATAACTGGTATTAAAAATGAAAAGGGCTAAATCACTTCCTTTCTGATTGCCAGAAGATTAAATAATACTCTTCTCATTCAGCCTCAGTTGCATCTGATTTCCTTGGCTTGGGTTTGATTATACCTTCTCACTTTTCTTGAGAGAGATTTCTTTCTTCTAAGAAACATGCCCTTGTTGGGATAAGTACAATTTGCCTGTTTGCTCTGCACTGTCTGTAAACCCTAGTGACAGTTTCAGGAAATCAGGCAAGATTGGCACCCACAGAGCTGCTTTAAGTGCTGCTGCTATAATTACAGGCCTGGCTCAGGACTGATGGGGCCAGAGCCAGGGTACCTGGCAGCGATGCTCTGTCCTCTCTCTAGCCCATTTGTACCTCTCCCAACCTCTCTGTCATTTTCCTCTTCCAAAAGCCCTGCTGGCTTTAAACTATGCAGAGTGGTGTCTATCGAGAGAGCCAGCAGCACAAATGGTCTTTAGACGTATCAGATTCTAAGAAACTACAGTTTGCAATAGAACATAATGATCAGAGCCTCTTTCCAAAGGGCAGAGGAGACACACGTGCCCCAAATGGCCCATCCAGAGAACCCACTGGTGAGATCCCAGCTGTCCCAGGGGCCACACAACCACCCAGTCTGGGTTGTAAACATCCTCTTAAAGGAACTTTTTCTTTCCATTGAAAAACAAAAGACAAATCTCTCTCTTTTTATTGGAAGGGGGTGAGTTAGTTGCTTTTGTTGTTGTTGTTTAGCTCAAAAATAAAAAAATAAAGTGCTCGCTTTAACATGCTTTCTCTCGACATTAATTTTAGGCCCAAATATTGAGAAATCGGTGAAGGATTTGCAACGCTGCACCGTGTCTCTAACTAGATATCGCGTCATGATCAAGGAGGAAGTGGATAGTTCAGTGAAGAAGATCAAAGCTGCCTTTGCTGAATTACACAACTGGTGAGTAATTTGACTTAGAAACTATAAATTTATGGCACTTCAGCTATTCCTATAGGTAAAGACGTCAGATGGAAAATGTTGTTTATTTAATCCATAAACATCACAGAACAACACTTCAGCAGATTTTCTTAAGCCCTGCAGACAGATGCATATATCTTGGGAATAAAAAAGAAGAGAAAATGTTGGAATAAAGGGAAACCTGATAGACATAATTCATTGGAGTTTGAAGCTGGCCCAAAAGTCTGTGAATGATGTAGAACACCACCTCAACAAAGAACAAAACATCAAAAACGATATTTTTGACAAATCTTTGGAAGGTTAACATCATGAATGCTACTCAGAAGAAAATACTTTCCAGCCTGATATCATCATAAAATAAGAAAAACTCCCTTAACAAAACTGAGAAACGTCTTACGTAAGCTTAGTGATAGAACCCCATTCTTGGGTATCTTTAAGACTGGAATTAAGAAATGGTACACCAGTGTGGTTTTGGTCCTGCCCTGTCCTGCTCTGCAACAGATTTTGATGGAAGACATTTCTTTCAGCCCTGTGCTTTTGCTCATGTCCACAACTAGAATGAAATACCTCTTAGTAAAAAGGTTAAGTTATTATCAGCAGAAAAATGTTACCAGTGTATCCATCAGGACGCTTTCACTTTCAAGTGATAGAAACTCAAATCACACTAGTTAATGAGAAAAGAGGACTTATTGACCTTTGTACATGAAAATTCCAGGAGATTCCTTTGGGCAAATTTGGTTCTAAGCCCAATATGTTATCAGGATTCAATTTTTCTGTCTCTGCCTCCTTTCCTCTTTCAGTGTCTCCCACAATCTCCTGGTTCTGCTTATTCTTGGCTTCATTCTTAGGTACTGTCTCCATGTAGCAGCCAAGATGACACGCTGGCAGCTCCAAGCTTACATAATCTTTAGCCCCTGTGATCTGAGAGAGGCCTTCGTTTCCAGTAGTTCCAACAAAAAGTCCAAAAGGCCTAATTCCCATTGGCTGGGTTGGGTCATGTATCTGTCAATAAACCAGTCCCTGTGGCTAGAGGGACAGAGTTTTCCCACTAGCCAGGCCGGAGTCATGTGCCTACCACAGAGTTAGTGGTGGGGGGAGCCCCACCTGAACTCCATGAACTGAGACTTGAAGAGCCATGGTTCCCGGGAGGAAACATGGTGTTAAAGAAGAAAATATAGAACAAAGAAAACACATGTGTCCACAATGCCCAGGCTCACATAACATGTTCCCTATATTGGCGTCCTGTGATTCTAGAATTTGATCACATCTTCCACATATTCTTCCCATTCTAAGTCCTTTCCTTGACACTGATGTGCTTTTTTGCTAATTGTAGAGTTGCGTAAAACTAAGGATTACGCCGAGCGCTAACCTAATCTAAAATTCTTGAACTTTAAACCATCTGCTACATATAATGTGAGATTCCAAGACTGCATAGACACCAGGGACTTGAAAGAAGGCCTCTCCTTCAGTTATTCAGTGAGGAGTCATTTACCCTCCACCCCGTCACACCATCTCAACCTTTGTGGAACACTTCTCTGTTTGATCAGATTATAACCTCACTAATTGTTCAAAGCAAACTCCGAGAATACGTTTGAAAGTACTCGGAGAAGGTAGAGATGCTATACAGATAAAAGGTGTTATTATCATCATTGTCATCATTGGTTTTTAAATTTTACAGTTATATGACTTTTACAATTTATCCTTAAGCTACCCTAATCTATAAAAGCACACTCGACATCCAGGCCTGTTCTCGAGAGCCAGTCAGCCCACTTCACCTGTAAAGGGCCAGCTAGTAAAAATCTTGAGCTTTACGGGTGGTGAGGGCTGAGTGCACCTACTCAGGCCTGCTGTGGTGGCGTGGAAGCAGCCAGAGGCCACGCGGAGAGGCCGTGGGCCGTCTCTGGCTCATGGGGGTCGTAGCTTGCCAGCCTCTGTCTGGAGGCATTAGTGAGCTGCTCGCAGAAGACCACTGTCTTGTCCTTTTGTGTGGCGTTTTAGAATAAACTCTTCCTCTGAGGCCTCTGTATGATACCTTCCAACTGAGTGACTCACGCACTAATTGACAAAGTGTAGCAATGACCTCAAATTACCTCTCTCCTCCAGCTGCTCTGAATACTTTTATTTTTTATTTTATTTTATTTCCTTAGTAAAATGAACATCACAAGGCTCACGAGACATCTTGAGATTTAGAACAGATTCTTTGAGTGCTTTACTCCTCAAGAGCTGGAAGTGTGAGGCCAGGAAGGTCAGCACCCAGGGAAGTTGTGTATCTTGTCTCTCCTTGTAATTCGTTTTGTGTTTTAAACTGATGGGAAGGATCACTTCTGAATGAGCCCTGCCAAGCAATACGGCTGTTTAAAAGTCACCTACCTGACAGAATGGAACTTTTCCTCCAAACTGAAGAAGAAAAAATTTAGATCAACTATTTTCTATTGCTGCAAAATGAGAAAACACCACCACTTGTTTTCTGACCTAACCCTTCATTAAAACGATCCCAAAATAATTACATAAATGCTAACTTAAAAATAAAACTATTTTTTATCAACCATTTACATGCATTTATGCCAGAGGGAAAAACTTCGCCTCTGTTCCAATTAAGCCTGCAGTCCAGGCAACAGCGTGATGTGCTTGAATTAAGCCTCTCTCTGATTTTCTGAGGAGCAAAGGATGGATTTTAGGGATTGTGCTGCTCTTGAGAAATAGGGGTCACGGAACCGAAGGAGGCAGCTTAAATGCTTAAAAAATGAAGCTTTCCTAGTGGCGGTGAAATCACAAACTCTAGGCGCTAGAGAGAATTTTGAATACAGCCCTATTCATTGGATAGAACGGAAACCTCGGGGTAACATCGTAAAGTGTATCCAGATTTGGAGGATGTGGAGTCCTCTGGGGATTTCCAGAAAGAGTGCTGGTTCTGAGGCAGATGTTGACTCATCTGGTGCACAGGCAACAGGGAGGCGGCATACATCCCCCTGTGGGTTCTGCCCCCTTTCCTCGGGGCCACCCCATTCTCTCACCTAAGCACTCAATAGGCGGTGTGTGTAGTTTAGAAATATAGATACCCTTGGTAAAAAAATTCTCCACCTTCACTTTGCTACCAAAGCACCAACTTCAGGAGGTGAATCCTGCGTGACTAAGCTCCCCCCAGATCCCACTGGAATTCACGGGAATGATGATTGTGTGAGGTTGGGAGAAAGCCCTTGTTTGCATATGCTCAGTACTGAGTGAGCGGATATCTGAGTGAAATGAAGGAAATTCTTGTCCTTCCCAATCTGGCTGTGAAGAATATTTTGCTCAATATGTTACTGAAGAGAACCATTAAGGAGCTAAATTATAATATCAGAGTTGGCACTTAACCAGGACACAGTTACACAGGGCCAAATGACCATTACATGACTCCTTCTCATTTTTCCAGAAAGAACTGGGGATTTAAGAGGGGAACAAAGATGACACAATGCCCTCACAGTATGTCTTCACAGAAAATAAATTTTGCAACATGAGCGTCTATGTGAAAAGTCAACATCAGGAACTAACATGAAACAGCTGGTTTCTTTCCTATATGATTGGCCCCTACCACAACTGGAAAATATTCATCCTTTCGAATCATAGCTGCCAGGTTTAATTGCTTTGTGTGCAAACTAGTCTAGCTTCTCACCACAAATCTGTGTGTGTGCATGGCCAAGTTGATGTTGACGGCTTTAAATGAGCAATAAAACATTAAATTCAAAAAACATTGAGGAAGGAGAGTAATACTTGCTAGTTTTTCCATATGCTGGCGGAGAAAGGATTCCAGAATAGAGCTGTAAAAATTGTTAGGTGCTATTGTCAATTTAACATCTAATTAAAAGCACTCCTAAAGAAAACAGAAGATGGTAACAAGCCAGAGGGTTACGGTGTGTGCTGGGGTAATGGGGGCTGGAGGGGATAATATTTTTAGGCTGCTTTGCTTTCAAAAAGGAAAGGGACATCGGTCAAAGCATGCCTTCTGTAAAAAAGGGGCCAAAAGTCTTCCTGGACCCGGTCGGTGTTTATTTTCTCTTGAAGCAGTGCCAGGAAATTGGAAGTGGGTCAGGAGTCTCCCAGCTCCCCGACTCGAAGCCCTCCCCCACCTCCCCTTTCTCTGCCGTCTCACCCTCCATCTTGGAGTTTCCTCCCTTCCAGCAAAGGCAGGTGAGCCTCCTACTGCCCCCTACAGGCTAGGGGCTCCTCACCATGACCCCACTCACTACTCCATAGGACCCTGTAGCAGACTCCCTGTATCCTTTTCCTTTCCTTCCTTTTAACGACTGAAACTCATTTTCGTGTAACTGGTAACCTCATCCTTTTGATGACCATGTGTCATCCGTCCCAGAGTGACAGATTTGCATGTTAACCAAAGTTGACAGTCTGTTGAGACTCTCCACCAGCCAAAAGAATTACTCTAAAAGTGAGAATTGCAGGCTGAAGAAATAGCAATTTTGAGATAAGTATATCTTCTTTTGCATCCCTCAAATCCCACTCCAGAGGAGGGCTCTTTATCTGCTACTAAAGCCCTGTTGGTATCCAAGCAGAATCACACACAGACCACCAGATATCATTGCTGTGACATTTTAAATATTGTGTCTTTTTCTGGAATATCAACTCGAGAAGGCCTCCCAGAGAAGAAATTACCAGTGGGGTTCTTGCATTTCAGAACAAGCCAAGCAGCAATCTGTCCCATATTCCCACTTTACTGCTCCTTGGGTACCCAAATAATATCAAATTCTTGGAGTGTGCAGCCTTCGAACTACTTCAGTTTGCGTCCAAATAAGAGCATTTTTCTTCACTTTTGCAGATTTATCACATAGCAGGATTCTTTCTTTGTTGGTTGTTTCCTCCCTCCCCCCAAAATTCCCTAAACTTTTAGCTGCTTTTTTTGTTAATACCTGGCTTTCCATACAATGCTAAAAGCCTGGTTTTTCTGTGCTCTCTGGGTTTTTTGTTTGTTCCCTTTATGAGTAACTGAACATTGACTGAAAGATGATGTCTGTAAATTAATATGTATTTCTCTCCATACCAAAGTGTATGTGTCTGCACTGTAATTACACACTCTCAGAGCTCTGTGGTCATCCTTTGCCTCGGTACCACCCGGAGAGATGCTGATTTCATTGGGCATAAGTGAACCCAGAAAGAGGGGGGTTTTTTGTTTTTAAAGAACCCCAGGTGATTCCCTTGTGCATCTACGGTTGAAAACCATGGACTGAGAATCCTGCAGAGGTGATATGTCTGGGGCTAGAGCGGTGTTTGCAGCCAGATGAATTTGCCCCCCAGGAGATAGTTGGCATGTCTGGACATATTTTGGGTTATCACAGCTGTGGAGAGGTAGTGCTACTGGCATATAGTAGGCAGAGGCCAGGATGGCACTCCTTATCCTTGTATGCATGGGACAGCATCCCCCGCTCCACCACCACCCCCAACAAAGGATGATCTGGTCCAAGGTATCGGTAAGGCTGAGAAAGCCTGGGTGAGAGGAAAGGGAGAGGAAGACTGCACAGCCCTTCTGCGTGGTCTGCTGTAGCTCATGAGCGAAGGATGGAGAGTCCTCCCTTTGCAACACACCTGAGTGCCTCTCTGCCCCTCCCCCAGCCGCCCTCCTACCCACCACTGCAGACCCGAGGGGGGAGATTTCCTTTACCTGCCCAGATCAGGTACATACCCCAGAACACAGCCATAGTGTCTTCTCTTTTCACATCAGTGCAGTCGCGAGATATTTTTCCCATACTTCCTGAAACATAAACCTTCTAGCTACACATCTTAAAGGTCAAATTACGTTTTTGTTTCCTTAAGACAAGCAAAAACAATTACACTGGAGTGTAGAAAATTGAGGTCTTTGCTTCTTTGTCTGTTTTTCATTATGGAATTCAAGTCAGTCCTTAGGAGAAAATGGAAAAATTAAGAACTGAAGGCTGTGGCTGGTGATAGGCCATCACTTCCATTCACCATTCTGTCTCTACCTGAGTCTTTTTTCTCGCTTTGCAATAAAACCAAATATCACAGTGGAGACTGGGATTAGGATGAAGATCTGAGGCATGTGAAGATAAATACAGTAGGGAATTGTTCCATTAAGTGTCTCTTTGGGGGGTTATTATTTTCCTCGGGCTTTAGTCAAGCAGCAATATTACTTGGTGTTCCTGGCTATACATGGTATATATCCACCTACTCTGATACCAGTGACATCTTCAGGTGCACCTGCCCTTGTGCTATTTAAATTGAATGACAACAGAAGGATTTTGTTTTTGGTTTTGTTTTGGCTGTACTGTGCCACTTGCAGGATCTTAGTTCCCCGACCAGAGGTAGAACCCGGGCCCCCTGCAGTGCAAGTGTGGAGTTCTAACCACTGGACCGCCAGGGAATTCCCAACAGAAGGTCTTTTTGCAATCTTATGGTGCAGTAGTGGTTGGGCAAATACTTGTTGACCATTGAATTACCCTCTCATAATTAGGAGAATATTGAAATTATGACAGTCTGTCTACTCTGATAGGTAAGTACCGGGAAAATATGCATTAGGTGAAACAGGTCCTAGAACCAGATCTGTGTCACAGAATAGGTGCTGTGAAAACAAGCAAACGGGGTTTTTGAGCTCAGTCACGTGTAGGGTGTGGGTGTAAGCATGAGTGATGAGTTGAGCCTCCTTTGTAAAACCACGTGGCTGAAACAGTAAGCATTCTGAGCATGCCCACGAGCATCGAGTGTCTGGAGCAGTGTGTTGGCCAGTAATAAAGTGATGCTTTTCTCTGTGCCATTCAGCAAGGGATGTTACCACCAGCAGGAGAGCTGACGTTAGGAACCTTTGCAGCCACTTAGTATTGTCATGTGATAACTTCACCAGAACTTCGGTTCCCTATTACAGTGACAACAACGTGTTAAATGATTGCTAGATTTTGCCAGCTCCTTAGCCTATACACGAGACACAGGCAAAATCAAGAGTTTAACATTACACTTTTTTATGGTTTTTAAAAGAAATTTAATACAAGGTCTCTACGTCCTTCTGCTCTGGAAAGGAATACATACTTCCCATTGATCAAAACCTATTGCAAACAAAACTTTCTGACTAATCTCTTTTCTTCTCAATAGATGGTTTTTCTAAGTGCCCACCTGCTAGTGACTTGTACTGTATAGTAGAAATTAAACAAACCCATTCCTTCTCCCAACACCCAATATTGGAGATTATGCCAGCATATTAAAAAACACACATTACTGAGATGAACATACACCTGCAAAGGATATCAAGAGACAATAATAGAAGAGGCCAGTAAATATATTTATGCCTCAAGAGAGCCATATGTATGGATTTTTGTCCCTGTCCTAGCTGACAAACTGCCCCAAATGGCTCTTTTTCCTTACTCTGCACCAGTCCAATAAACAGAAATCAGCTCCAGGAGCCATTCTGAAATCATGAAAAGGGTAAATACCTTATTCCAGGGAGGAACTCAAGGTCCCTGTGACTTTGGGTCTATGGCAAGTCCCCATGGTACAGGGCATTTCAAATCTTGCCTTGTTTGTGACTATGTGTCATTCTAAATAGGGGTAGCTTGCTCTTTGGAGGTGAAAGCTTCTCTTTTCCTATTCTCTTTCCTCCCCGAAGTTTTTCTCTGTATTAGATGTTTCCCCAGGGCCACTGCAAGGACCTAGTGAATCAGTCAACATGAAGGAAGAGCAGGCTGATAAATACAGAAAGTACAGAACTGGCCTTTTCAGTTTGGTGTAGTCCCCAGGAAACTAGCATAAATAGTGCCTTGTATTAATAGCTTTTCTGAGCTCCATGTGTGATTACCTCTATACGTCATGTCAGTGGTACACTTAGCGTTGGGAGACAGCTTTCCTTCACTGTAGCCTTCTTGCAGAGTAACAAACCCACAAGAAGAGCTGGAGGATAAGAAGTTGATTCTGATTTCAGCTTGAAATCTGAAAAGATTTCTGAATCTTTTCAGCAAATGAAGGCTACCCGTCAAACCAGCTTTGTAACATGCTCCTGAATAGGAATAGTTAGTTTTCATCATAGAACAGAAATATAAAAAGAATTAACCAAATTGTTCTAGCTACACAATCCCAGAAGGAAAGTATGTATCATTTGTGTGTGTGTTTTGAATTTACAGTATAATCCATTTTCACTGAGAAAATAAGACAGATTTGTTCCTATATATTAGTAGAAATATAAACACATTATAATTTGAAGAGTGGAATACCCTAGATGACAATTTCGGAATGGATCTCGGAGCTTATTTCTATCTGTTAGACTAGGACAGAGTGAGATTCTGCAGTCTCTTAGAGTGAGACCGAGAAGAAATTTTGGACAATTTGTCAGCTAGGACAGCAACAAATCATACAAAAAACTGCCCCTGAAGCCAATAGACTAGAATAGCCGATTCCATATATGTATGTTACATTATCCTTCCAGTGACTGTGACCTTTGATTCTTAGTAGGCCATATTCGAACAAAAGTGACATTTTCTAAGGTTTATTAACAACATAATTAGGAGGTGTGGGGTGTAGATTTAGACAGAATAGGGTTTAAATCTCATCTCCACGTATTCCAGCTCTGAATATGGTTGAGCTTCTTAACTTCTACTCAGCTACAGAACAGGTGTACTGCTGTCACTTTCTAGGGCTTTTGTGAAGATTCATGGACAAGATATGCACTTCTCAGATTATTCTAGAAAATCTCTTGCCTGGCCCATGATAGAAGTTCAATCTAGGCTGGTTCTCTTCTCTTCCAGATAAGCATTTAGTAAATGTCTTTCCCTCTCTACCAAGACACTGGGAGGAAGTGAATCTGTTCCACCTTTCTGTTTGTTTAGTTATGCATTAGATGCCAGCTGTAAGATATGGATATTTCTTCACAGCTCTTTACTGTTTACTGCCTGGTGAAGAGAGAAGTAAGGCAAAGGGACCCCTGATTCTGAACGGCCACAGTTGTCACCACATCAGCCCTCTTTCCCCTTTCCCGTCTTGCCACGCCTTCTCTCTTCCTTCCCTTCCCCTCTCTCCATTCATCCACCCAATAGAGCCCAGGGGCTAGTGGGTGAAGACAGAAACAAGTGTGTAATGCACGATGGCAAATACTGCAATGGAGCTGGGAGTGGAGGAGGGGAAATCAACACTGGCTGGCTGGTTAGGGAAGGGTCCACAGCGGAGGTGACATTTGAGCTGGTCTTTGAAGGGAGACTAGGAATTTGTCAGCCTGAGACAGGAGAAAGGATTCCATGCAGAAGAAAAAACACAAGGAACCAGAAATAAGAGAGATCACAGCGTGCTCTAGGAGGAGTGCGTTCCCTGGGTCTCACTCCATCAATAAATGAATTTTGAGCACATCCCTCTCAAACCAGAAAATTTATTTATAAATCATATATGTGTGCTGTGGTTAATCTGTATACTAAAGATTAGGAAAGTCTACTTTTTAGAATAAAAAGTAACTACATGGGACTTCCCTGGTGGTCCAGTGATTAAGACTCCACACTCCCAGTGCAGGGGGCATGCGTTCGATCCCTGGTCGGGGAACTAAGATCCCCCATGCCACATGGCGCAGCCAAAAGAAAAAAAAAGTAAGTACATACAGTTTACTGTTTTCTTTGTTGCCTCCATTTGGGAAGCTACTGGCTAGGTCAGGTCCTAAAGAGGAGGGGTAGCAAGTGAGCCTGGAGATGCTGGCTGACGAGAGCCTTTTGGCCCAAACCAGGAAGTCCACATTCTCTCCCCTCCCCTCTTCACGGGAGAGCTAAGGAATTCAGGAGACCCCAGGAGGCCAGAGCAGTGGAGGCTAAGCCTGGCTGCCTTGGGTTGGAAGTGGGCCGGCATTTCTATGACTTTTTGTGCCACATCAGTCTCCTCTAGTTTCTGTTCCTGGGTTATTCAGGTTCAGTCACCATGTTGGCTTCTGCATAGATGCCCCACATCACCCAAAATTGGAGGGAAAGGCAACAGTGTTCAGAGTGGTTGGCTCTATTTTGGGTATGAAACAAAGAGAGATTTTGCCTTGTTTTATTTTGAAATTTGTTTTATTTTATCCTGCTTTCTACATTTCCCAGTTTTTTTTAATGAGCATGTAAAATGAAGTAAATGGAGAAGAATGTTACTTCCTTCATTGGTACCCTTGTGCTATAAGTCAACACCCACAGATAGAAGTTTGCTTTCTTTTCCGTATATGTAGTTTGGTTTTTTTTATTTTTTTAAAGAGGAGATGGTGGTAAGTCATATCACTTTTATAGCTATAGAAACTGAAATACAGGTAGGTTACTTTCCCTGAATAGTGATCTCCATGGAAAGAAACAAAACTAAAAAGTAATCAGCAAAGATAAGAAATTAGAGGTATACAAGGAATACAGATTTTTCAGGTGAACATGTGATGTTGTGGGATTTGTAGAATTTGCAGGATTTTGTAACTCTGATGTCATTTTTTAAATTCCAAGAAGAAAAAGGAATCCCTGTCTGTGTTTGTTTGTTTTTTCAATTAACTGTGTCATCTGTGAGGAACTCCAGGATTTTACAAGTGTTGGGAGTTAGTCCTTATGCTACATTTGTTCGTGTCTCATTCCAGAAACACACCTCGGACAGTGTGATGACATATTCATTAACTGTAATTTAAATCATTGTCGAATTCCAATATAAAATATGCAGACTAAGAGATATTAACAAGTTATATTACCTCTGATTAAAGAAATAGAAAGAAAATGGGCTCAACCTGATTGGCCAATTGAGTGCACTTGCCACATTCACTGGCAACCAGAGGGGTGTAACTCTGCTGTATATGTTAACAGTGATTCATGCTCAGAGACACTCTTTTACCCTGAGAGTCATGATTACTAGGCAGCTTCAAAGAGTTGTGTCCCAACCCCAGCTGACAGGCTGTAGTAGACATGTATGTTGGGTTTTATATGTTTATCACGTAACGCTATGGAATTCAAGAAATCTTTAGATCAATTTGTCAATCACTGCTGCATTCAGAAAAAGAATTCCAATTATAAGGAGAACGCAGGTTGTTGTGAAACCGAAATGCAAAAGTGTACAGAGTAGAGGGTAACGGACCCAGGAATCCCAACAAAAAAACATAAATAAATGAGCATAGCCAGCTACTTGATAATGAGCCTGAGGTAAATTGGCAAGTGGAGTTGGGTAGGAGAGATATTTCTGGGGTAGACTTGGGAGGACTTGATCACGTGGGAAGTGAAGGAAGGGGAGTCGTGAAAACTGGTGAGTGGTAAGAGCAGTAACCAGCAGACAGGTGTAGGAGTGGGGACAGGATGCACGTGCAGGGGAGGAAGAATATTTTCCCTCTGCCCTTCCGGGTTCTTGGCTGAGACCCTGTAATAAAAGACAGGTTAACCAGAGAGAAGCAAACAGAAGTTTATTAACATGTACGCCTCATGTACACATGGGAGAGACCCAGGGAAAAATGAAGAACTCCCCAAGGTGGCCTGGAATTCAGCATTAAATACCATCTTCATAGCGAAAAGGGGAGAGGGGGTGTAGGCCTCAGAGGGGAGAGTGAATGACTTTTAGGAAAGATGAATGGGTCCTTAGAAGAACAGGTGGAGGTATGGTAGCTTGTGACAAAGTCTGCTGAGTGTGGTGTCCATTCTCTAGTCTCCCCTCCTGTGATGAAAGTCAACATCCTCCCTGGCTGGTGAAACTCCCGGGGAGGGAATTTATGACAACTGAGCTCCTTTTGGACGATCTGTCTTTAAGCAGAAAAGGGGAGTTTGGAGAAAGCCTGTCCCTGCATCTGCTGTTTTTCACGTGCCCACAGCTCACAATGAGCCATATTTGGGGTGGCATATTCTGCTAGTCCTCAGGGAGCAGAACAGAGAAAGGAGGAACGGGGAATTGACAGCCATGCAAGAGCAGGGGCACCATTTGTAGGCACCTGTCATGTTAGGGCTGCCTGTCCTTCTGACCCTAAGAATAGAGAACCATACACAGTCTTGATGTCTTTGTGCCTGTCATGCCAGGGACACCTTTGTTGACAGCTACAATAGTTGAGAAATGGGTGGGCCGAAACCCCATTGGACTAGAAATGGTACCCATGGTAACAGCAGAGCACGCCCCAAGTATATAAAGGGAGTTTTTCTGCCCTCCGCCTGGTGGGCACAGTCCTCTCAGCCAGGGCAAGGGACGTAGAGGCCTAAACTCCTGGGCAGTACGGGCGGCCTCTTCCATCAGTACCAGCTCCCAGCTCAGGATCCACATAGCGGCCCCTGGGTGCTACTAGGCTGCCAGGCGCTCAGTTGGCGTTCCTCCCGTGGACACAGTTCTTACTCCTGGTGCAGCAGGTAAGGAGCAGAGCCCGCAGTGGGGGGAAATGTTTGTACATTACCCTCTCTCTTTAGTGAAAGAAACAGAAATTCTTGAAACAGGAAGTCTGGCTCTACGGCTTATCACTCAGTCGCATGCTTTAAACTGTTTGTTACGGGCCAGGAGGGCTGACACATCCCCTTAGCGTTCGGTAGAATCCTTCCTCCCCGGCAACCTCCACATTGTCTTCCTCTCTAACGGGCCGGCGGTCTGGAGGCTCTGCGCCACGATCACCCTGCCAGCCAGCGCGGGGCTCTGTCTGCTTCCTGAGGCTCTCCACCTGCTTTGTTCTGCTTGGCAACCGAGGAGTTAAGGAAGCTCCGCACCGAAGCCCTTCGTCCACCAGAAGGTCCTGAAGCAAAATTGTCTGGGATCAGATAGTCGCAGGCCGTTTCTCTCACTATGGCCTCCCTGAGGCCAGCCCAGGAAGATGAAATGCAGCCCAGTTTTAACTCTCTAACGTCTGACTCTGGCTGCTGTGGCAGGTTGATCTCGTTCAACTCCTACTGAAATCCTACTTTCATTCCTCAGTATCCGCCAGAGGCTTCAGCTCTCCAGCTTCTCACCCACTGACAGTCCTGTGGCCGCTGCCCATCACGGCATCTTTATTTATGAAGCACACCAGACTTGACGTGGCTCCTTCGAGCTGCCAAATGAAGCCGTTTTGTCTCTCAGTGTCTTGTCTCCACATTTAAAGAAGAGTCTTTCACAGAGCAGAAAATGATAAATCTATTCCTGCTCAAGTGCCTTTCTGGTTCTTTTTACTATTGTTATTATTAGGCCTCTATAGAAAGGAATCAAGACAGTGGAAACATTTTTATAAAATGACACTTTATCTCTGTGATTAACAATATAATAAACCATAAAGGCTCTGCCATGGTCATCTGCCTCTCCTGACACCTTATTGCTTTAATAATAAAAGCTTTTTTATGGCAAGAGAATAAAATTTTACTATCCAGGCAGTTTAGATAAAATGAGAAGATGTGTTTTTGGAAGGATAAAGGGCACATCTGAAACATGTGAGGTCAGCATGGGTTTTATGTGAGCTCAGTTTATGTAGAACACGTTTGATGTGTCTTCAGTCTGGTGCCCTCCTGAGGACTTTATCCAGCCATTTAGAGAACTTTCAGTGGTCAGCGAAAAGCTGATTAAAGAGTTCTGTGTTTCTATCAAGTACGGAGGATCACCGTTGAAAAGCAAAAATGCCCCAAACCTGAATTGCAGGGGAAAGTACAAACTTCAGTAATTTATTACCATCCCAATTTACAAACAGAATCATTAACTACGTGTCTTGATTCTGAGCCAAACCCTGTGTGGTTTAGTGAATATCGTTGTACTTTTATTCATAAGCTTATGTCTCAAATGATTAGATTCTGTCAGTGACAAAAGTTATATAAATTTTTGCATAAAGATGATTTATATGCAAGCACTACAGTTTACCAATTAAGGGGTTTCATTATTGTTATGCCATAGAAAAATAAATATGCTATCTTCCCTTCCGTTCATCACTGTCAAGCAGCTTTTGCCGAGCAGCCCACCGTAGTCGAAGAGCATAACGTTGAACAGAAGTTTTCTAAAACTCCGTCAGAGCTTCTCTGAAGAAGGGATGATTAAGCAGAGACCTGAAGGAAGCCTCAAAGTGAAGGAGATGAAGAAAGGCAGGGCTGAGGAGGAGAGCTGTCCTCTAGCAGTGGGAAGGGCACGTGCCAAGGCCCTGTGGTGAGGGAGGATTAGAGCTCATACCTCCTGGGGTGTTGGGAAACTTCAGTGAGATCATTCCAGTGAGGCACCGGTGCTCTCCCTGATGGCCTCGCACAGTAAGCACTCAGGTGTCAGTTACGAGCAGCTCTCATTTTGAGGCTGTCTACACAAGTGGTATCTCGAAAGCCTGCATGTGACCTTTCTGCTTCTCCAGTAGGAATGGGGACAGTGACACTGCCTGTGATTTTTCTGTGAGTCGTCTCCTCCCTCTGTGCCATTCCTCCCTCCTGCCCTCCATATCTGCTAACTCCCTACTGGGTTTTGCCCAGCACCCTCCTCTTTTATCCAGCCTGCAGAGTTGTTCTGCATCAGGCAGCACTTCAGTGCATATCTCTGTCCTGGGGTCTCTAGGAAGATTCAGTGGGACTTGTAAATGGCACTGATGAAGTTACTCAGGAAGCTGGGTGTGGCCCCCAGCACTGCGGTCATTTAGAAGGTGTGAGACACAGGGAATTCCCTGGCGGTCCGGTGGTTAGGACTCTGCGCTCTCACTGCTGAGGACACAGGTTCGCTCCTTGGTTAGGGAATTAAGATCTCGCAAGCCCCGCGGTGCGGCCCAAAAAGGTGTTAGGCGCGGCCTTTCCTCTTGGACCTTCCTTTGGTCTGGCTCTCAGCTTGCTGAGATGCTGGGTCCTCACTGTCTGACAGCCTGCCATAGGACCGGCTGGCCTCCGCTACTTCATCCTCTTCATCTTCCACATCCTCTTCCCTTAGTATTCCCTCCCACAAGCCTGCTGCCTTGAAAGGAAAAAAAAAAAAATCCAGTGAAACTCTGAGGTGCACCTTATTGAGATTCTCATGGGAGGTCCTGGGGCACTGCCTCGAGCTAGCACCTTGATGCTGGTTTGCATCCAGTTCGTGGGTTCTGAGCAGGGTCCTGACTCAGCAGAGATCCCTTGGATTGCTTTTATGCATGAGTTTTGAAAGCAATCATACATAGCAGTGCTTGAATTACTAAGATGCTTGAGGACAGTCTTTTGCCGAAATACCCAGAGGAATGGAAGCATGGTTTGATGCCAACTTCAGAGGCTTTTCACATCCTCCAGTGGGCATTAAGCAGATTAACAATTGATTGTGTAGAGCCTTCATCCCTCCTGTTGCTAGCCCAGGAGGCCTAAACTAACCATTGTGTGAATATCCACAGTGTTTAATGTGTTAGACCTGGGGATATGGATTGCACCCCAAATGTCCATCTTGTAAACTCTCTGGGCACATAATTATATTAACAAGTTTAATCAACAAAAATGCACTAAAATCTTATAGCTGGTAAAGAAATGAGCAAAGGCCCCTTCCTACACCATCCTTCTCATCCAACACACACAGAGGCTGCAGGGTCCGTGGCCTTGTTTGGGGACTGAGGGCGTGGGGACTACATGAGGCTGTCTTGGCACTCTCACTGCGGTCTGCCCCCTCCTGCCCCCTGAAGTCTAAAGGTACCCCATCTTGTATCACGTGCATGTATTTGCTTTGGTTGTGCACCTTGCATTCTCTCAAATCCTGGAGACTAATTACAGCCTTCTGGTTGATGGAGGGTGGGGAAATCCTAATTTCTTCCTCCTGCCATCATCATTTTCTTCCCTCTCCACCTGTTTTACGCTATTTCCCCAGCAAGTTCGGCAGGTCCTTTCACCCTCTTCCTCTCAGCTCACCCAAAAGAAAGGAGGCTCCACAAGGATGGCAGGAATCTTTTTTTTTTTTTTTTAATCCACAGCTGTATTCCCAGCTCCACCCTCGCCTGGCACGTGGCAGGCACTCAGCAAATGTTTGTCCAGTGGATGAATGTTTTGTCAGTCTCTCCAGAGACTGGAGTCTTCCAGTGCTCTTTGTGACATATTCTGTACCGTCACCCCACACGTGTGCAAGCCAGCTTCACTCCATTGATTAAGAGAATGGAACAAGTCTCACCTGACCTGTAGCCCATAAGTCAGCAGAGTCCCAGCCCCTTGGACCCCCGTTTCATGTCCGCCGGAAGTCAAAAGACCTCTCTAAGATTTGTGCCAGTTCAGGGATGCGGGTGAGGCCCAACATTCTCAATGCTCACTCTGCCTCCAGGCTGTTCCTCTTCCCATTTCTCAGCCCTGCACTGACCCAGACGTGAAACCCAGCCACTTCCTCTGTGTGTGTGTGTGTGTGTGTGTGTGTGTGCGCGCGCATGCGCGCACACCCACACACATTCAGACCATTCACACCAAGCGTGGTGAAGGTCTGGACATCCCAAGCAAGGCTCACATCACACGCCTTACAGTGGATACCTCACAGTAGCGTATGTGGTCCTCCCGCTTCTGCAAGCTCCTTTGCTTACCCCACTACTGGTGATTTCTCCCAGCCTCTTCACCCTACACAGCTCCCAGCGTTCTCGCTGACTCTCTCTCTTTTCACCTCCTTTTCTATAGGGAATAAACATTCAAAACATTTTCTCAGGTAGAATAGCTTAGCTGTGTTTTTATAATTTGGGCTCCTGACTCCAAATCTCTAGGTTCTCACCTTATCTCCCTACCAGCTTATCCACTAGCCTTGTTTTTCTAAACTAACATAGAACTGCCCTCTCCAATCGCTTGTGGCTACATTTGTGAACTTGACAGGAAAGCTAAGTATACCTCATAATCACAGGAGCACAAGCCTATTGACTTAACTCAGCATTTCGTACAATTAACGAATATATGCTGGTTTATGAATAGATGACCTCTGGAAAGAAACACAAGAAGCTGGTGACAGTGGAGACCTCCAGGGAGGGGGACTGAGTAAACTGGGACAGAGTTTGGATAAAGACTTCCTTCTCGCCGTACACCTTTCTGTATCGTGTATTTCCTGTGTTTAAAACACACTGACATCGTATGTGTTTAATGTCAATAAATAAGGTACAATTCTCTTGATACGCTAGTTACACCAAAGTGGTTATAGCCGGTGACCTAAAACCACATGCGTCATGGGGAGAGCTGATGTCTATGCTTGATGGATTAGGCTTCGAGCCCAGTTCTGGAGAATTTGCCGTTCCTTGTTCACGTCAGTTCTTTCCATTAGGATTTCCTGGTTGGAAAGAGCCAAGCTCTTCAACACACAGTCCTTACTGTCCACGTGTTTAGGTTACATCATTTGGATGAGGAGACCCAAACTCCTAGAGATACATCCCAGGAGCCACTTCGTACCTTGACAAATACTACAAAATATTTCCTCTTAAGGGGAAATAGATTTTCAACACACTTTAAATTTTAAGAATACATCTGATGGAGAAAAAAATGTACATCTGTTGGAACAATCTGAGTAGTAATAAATAAGGATGTTTTAAGGATAATAATTGCATTAAATATGAGTTCACAATTAAACTATACAAACAAGCAAAAAAAAATCTCATTGGTTACTTTTGGAGGAACCAACTATCGTTTTGAAAACTGATAAATAAAAAGAGAGAACCAAGCATTTACCCTGCCTATGCAAACTGTACTTCATGATAACCAAATAGTTGATCAAGGAAAATTTCTCTTTATGGAAGTTTTCAGTAAATGAACCAAGGAGTGAGAGAATTTGAATATCCTCATTTCTCAAACCCTCTTGATCTAGGCAGTGATCACCAATAGCTGCTAATATCATAAAAAATAGAGATGTTCTTTGTATTTCCTGTACATTTATTTTGAGATGTATAAAGTTGAGTACTTCAGGTTTAATTTTTTTTCAGGAGGAGTATTTATAAGTGTGTCCTGTCATGTGTCTGCTGATGGAAGTACATAACATAATTTCTCCTGAAATAAAAAACAAATCTGAATTTAATCAAATTTCTGTATCTCATAGCGAATTTATAGAAAATATAAAGGAATGGGTTACATAATACCATGGCCGTGGAGTCAGCAAAATTCAGACCTTGGACAACTCTACAGGACCTGGTTTCTTTAACAAAGGGAGGAAAAAGAAGAAAGAGAGATGGGAGGAAATGTATAGATTAAAACAGATTTAAGAGACAGTCAACAAATCGTCACGAACAGACCTTATTTAGATCCTGGTTCAAACAAACTGTTTAAAAAAATGTATGGGGCAATTAGGAAATTTTGAATATTGAGTAGATATCTGATAACATTAAATTATTGTTCATGTTTTTAGGTATTATAGTAATACTATGGTTATATTCCCCAAAAGTCCTTATCTTTGAGATACCTATATTGAAATATTATGGTTGAAGTGAAAATTTTTAAAATCTGGCATCTGTGCTTATTTACACATAAAAATCTATGAAAGGATACATAAGGGACTTGTGATGATGTGTTGATACTGGAAGGGGAGCAAAGAGTCAGGATGGGAGAGAAATGAACTTTTGGACAGAAAATTATTACTTTTGCAGGTAATACCTTTTCAAAGGACTAACCAAAAATATATTAAATATAATGGAAAAAAGTTAATTTAACCTTGCAAGGCTTATCTGGGGGAATGAGAAGGCATAGACTCATTATAGAGCATGTGGATGGATTGACCCAGAACCATATTTCTCAAAGTGGGTCCTAGGACCCTCTGCATCGGCATTGGGCCCACCTCTATCCCTCCCAGCCCAAATCTGGGAGAGTGAAGCACAGAGACATTTGAGAATTACAGGCCTTGATAACCTGAGTGCCACCTTTTAAATACTTATTATATTGTTTTGGAACTTCAAAAATTCATAGGGCAAAAATACTCCCAAATTGAAATTCAAAGCAGTGCAATTCTGAAAGTCTGAAAAGGCTTTTTTTTTTAGATTTGCTGACAATGATTTAATCAGCAGATGTCACTATGTAACACTGGGAGCATCCCTTCCATGTTGCCTCATTTTTGGAAAGGCAGAGTCTGCTGCTGGCAATGTAACATAGAAATATTTATGGTAATCTTGTATTTTGTTTAATGAAAATAATTTTTCTTTTACTTCCAGTGCTTATTAAAAGTTTATCTTTGATTAAGCATTCTTTGCTTTTGTTTTTGTTTTTTTTCCCCCAGCATCATTGACAAAGAAGTTTCATTAATGGCAGAAATGGATAAAGTTAAAGAAGAAGCCAGTAAGTAGACACATGGTTGTTTGATTAGGAGCCTCCCAATCAGAAGTAAGCCATAGGTCAGATTGCCAATGATACAGATTCTGAGTGGGGTCCAAAAGGATGGAGTAGTAGCACCCACTGAGCGGAGGGCGGAATAGGCATGCAGCAAAGAATAGGTGCCAGCTGAGTTTATTTAAAGTCCAGGGAGACTTTTGTGCCTACAGAGGACTACTTATAGTTAATTGGGTTTAAAATGACGTTGAATGTAGTATTAAATTTTAAAACATAATTTTTTATGCCTTCGCACCCTACAAACCTTGCTGTACTACTCATACAATCCTTTTCACTTGTTCTTTCAACTAACTCAAGTTTACCAAATTAAGTTCCCCTAAAAAATGTGTCCTATTTGAAAGTTACTTCAATTCCCCTTAACATTTTGAATTACATTTGTAAATTTAATATATCTTATTTTTTTCAAACACTTCGGATACCTGACAAGGCGAACTCACAAACCTAACCAGCAAAGTATTCCAAGCTCTTAAGCAACTCTTATAAGATTAATAATTCAAACTTAGAGATGTACTAAATGAAGTTCTCTTAAAACACTCCAATTCTGTTTACAAACTCAGCCAAATTCGCTAACACCTGCCAACTTAACACCTCAGAAGAAAATCAGTTACGTGTTTGAAATCACAAGTGAGATTGCGTAATATACAGAATACTCTATATTTAAATAATGAACACACGCAGACAATCTTGATCATTGCAAAACTTTTTCTGAATTTAACACAAAATATTAGTACTCTGGGTTTGATTTATCTTACTATTTTTATACCTATTTCTAAACCTTTCCACTGCTGTAAAGTTAACCCAACAGCCATTAGGGTGGATTTGCCATCTCAAATAGGCTGAGGTTCATGGGTTGGAAATTTCAACTGAGACAAGATTGCTCAGTCAGATTCAACGCAAGTGTACATGCTGATCCCTCTTTTATTTTTAAATTCATTTGCTATGTTAATGGGAGCCCTAAGACCATTTTTTTTTCTTTTTTTTCCCCTAAGACCATATTTTTCGGCTGGGAATTAGTTTTACAATCCGTATCTCCTAGGCATTTTAAATTCTTCATCCTTACCCAAATATTATCTCATAAATTGGATAAATGGCAGTCTGCACCCCCCAGCCAGGTTTCAGCTAAATTCCTTTACTTTTGACTTCAGTGCTTTCCTTTTTATCAGTGAAGGATCAGACCAGATTCTTCATTCTCTTAATTTTTTTCTTGCCTGGCCCTTGGCCATAAATTCAATAGTTATTTTATGGAAAATAGCTATCATTATTTTTGTTAGACAATTTTTCCAAATAATTTTAAACAACATTTTAGAATCTAAAATACAGCAGATTTTATTAAATAAAACTAAATGTGATCCAGGGTTAAGCTGTGGAATATATAGATAGTTACACAATTCCTTTGACTGTGAAATTATTTTATTTTATTGACATTTGTTGATTTCTTCAGTAGCAGTAGATTACCCCATGACTTGGGATCTTCCCTGTTTCTCAGGTACAGCTTATTTTCCCTTTTCAGTTTCATATCCTAATGATAAAAATGTAACAGCCAACGCAAACACAAATGTTTCTCTAGCACCAAATAGAGAGTTACTAGCACATCACTTTCTCAGAGTTTAACAGAGGGCCTCAGATTTCAAGTGCTCATTCTTCCTTCTTGGGACAGTAGTATTCAGTCCCAAGACCTGTGGAATTTGGGCATCTCTGGAGAGCATCCCCATTTTTAAAACTCATTCAATCAGTAAACATTGACTGTGTGCTTCCTTGTGTGCTAAGCACTGGCAGAGAGAGGGACAAACGAGCAAACAGATAAATCTGGGACCTGCACTCATGGAGCTTTCAGGCTAGCCGAAACGGCTAGCTTGATTGACAGGGTTCCCCTAACTTCAGGAATCGGTCCTGGTTTAGAACCGCCCAGCGCCCTGGGGAAACCAATTTGCTTACCTTGGAGGTGAATAGAAATGAAGTCAAATCCAGGTTCCACCTATTTACTGGCTGTGTGACATTGAACTATTTTGTGAATTTCTAAAGTCAGGCTCCTAATCAGAAAATAGGGCATGAGAAGAGTGTCTATATCAACTAGGTATCAGCACAGTGCCTGGCACGGTGTGTATAAACAGAGAAAAGCCCCTCTTAGTAGAGAGGTTAGTCCAACCCCTCAGAAAACAGAGGTCAGGGGGGTTATGCAGCCTCTCTCAGGTGACACACCTATGTCAACCATAAGTCTTCTCCATCGATAGAAAGAACCATTGAATTTCTCCCCACAAAGTGCTGAACTGTCTTTGCAACCACCATTTTGAGCTTCCTTATCTATGGTCTCAAGAGTATTTTCCACGTTTTCCATTTCCTGCACATGATATAAACCATATTTCCCCAATTATAACATAAGCTCCTATATCCCTCATGGCACCTAACACAAAGCTGAGAAGACTGTGGGTACTTCATTGTATTTCTTAAAAGAATTATTGTAATTAATTCAGTATCTACAGGCTGTGGGATCCAATATTAGTGAACGTGAACATAATTGCAACAAGAGGGAGGTATATTCTAGATAAATATATCTCACTTTAATAATAGTATTTGTGGGCTGCCCTGGTGGTGCAGTGGTTAAGAATCCCCCTGCCAATGCAGGGGGACATGGGTTTGAGCCCTGGTCTGGGAAGATCCCACGTGCCGCGGAGCAACTAAGTCTGTGTGCCATAACTACTGAGCCTGCGCTCTAGAGCCTGGGAGCCACAACTACTGAGCCTGTGTGCCACAACTACTGAGCCGGCGCTCTAGAGCCCATGCACCACAACTACTGAGCCCACGTGCCACAACTACTGAAGCCCACGCACCTAGAGCCCGTGCTCCTCAACGAGAGAAGCCACCACGATGAGAAGCCTGCGCACTGCAAGGAAGAGTAGCCCCCGCTCATCACAACTAGAGAAGGCCCGCATGCAGCAACGAAGACCCAGTGCAGCCAAAAATAAAATAAATAAAATATATAAATTTATTTTTTTTAATTAAAAAGAATAATAGTATTTGTAGTTAGGGTTTTTTAGGGTACTTTTCTAAACAATTCACATAGGTTCATTCAGTTCCACAATAACCCTGTGAGGGGTATATGATTATTACATTTTACAGATGAAGAAAGTAAGGATGCTGTCGTGCTATGATCTCAAACTTTGCCTGCCCAGGGAATTGGAGGCCTAGACAGGTGTATTCTCAGAGTGTCAAATTTACTAGAGATGGGAAGAAAACATTACTTTATATTAACAGGAACATAGATCTATTATGAAGTAAAATGCAAAATTCACAAGAATTTTTAAGGAATTAAAAGGATTTCAAAGAACCTTTGTGCTTGAAGAGCTACTTGGGCCCCAGATTCTGGCCCCCCATCCCCCAGGATTTCAAGTATACCCTCTGCTAAGACATATTATTCGAGAAGCCCTAAAATTTTCCATGGTTCAAGTAATAAGAGCAAGCTTCTAATGTGTTCCAGAAACTTGAAGGAAATTATAAATCCTACTGAGCGAATGGATTTCAGCATACCAGATACTACATAAATAATACTAATCGAGTGTTGAATGCAGTGAAAATCTAAAGCCATATGGGACTGTCTCCCTCTACAAATTTCCAAAAGGATGGTGCTTTCAAAACATACTTACTATTCTATTTGAAATTATAGGATCAATGAATTTTAGGAACTGATCTGTTTCGGTTTTGCTTTCTGTTTCTGTGACTGATGTTTTTGAGGTGAAAATGTTGGCTTCCCCCCAGAGAATACTGGCTTTTGATCTCACGTTTTAGGACTTTTTCATAATGAAAGTCTTTGAAATGTTAATGAGCCTATATGTAAAACTCATCCCAGCACTTGCCGATGCAAAGTATTCATTCCCATGCACACTTGCATGAGTGTAAACTCAGGATTTATCGGTGATCTTGCACCTGCATTTCTATTTTAGGGCCCATTTATATCTATTTCTACAAAATCTTTTGTTTGGTATGAATGCTCAAATTCTACTTAATCCAAAAGAACAAATTACCCCTAATTGTCACCAGTCCCACAAATGATCTGTTAAGAAAAGTCAGATCTGTTTATCCATGTAGTCACTCAGGGTCTGTCGACCCCTTTACTAGCTGCTCATCAAAGCTGAGCCCTCAGCATTCTTATTTATCTTACTTTGCAAGAGGAAAGTACCTCATTTCATCTTCCTGCTCAAGAATCATTTTCTCATTCTCCAGGCTTTAGTCCCATCCATATGTTGAATTATAATGGGAAATAAATAATAAATAAATAAATAATCAGTCAAAGGTGTGAGTCCTAGATATTCTCAAGTGGCCCCTGTAGAAAAGGAACTTCTGCCTTTCTTTGCATATTCCTTTTAAGTAATGCATTGATTCATTCTTTGCATATTCCTTTTAAGTAATGCATTGATTCATTCTTTGCATATTCCTTTTAAGTAATGCATTGATCCATTCGTTGGAATCGTTCATTCAGCAAACATATTGGGCACTCACTGTGTACCAGGCCCTAGGTATCCCAGACACAAAGAACTAAATGTGCAGTTTTTGCCAGGACTAGAGATGCCTGCTGTAACCAGAAGTAACAATATTTTAAGAGCAACCAGAAATCCAGCTTTTGAATGGAATCACTTAACTTTCAAGTGTGGGTGATTTATTTGTAAAAGTAATGTGTGGACCAAACAAAATATATGTACCCTGTCACTGAAAGTGATAGCTGGCTACCTTTCTGTGACCTCTGGTCTGACTGGGTAACCTGGGACATCACTCAGTAATACATTTTCTATGTTCAGATGAAAATTCCTTTCGCTCCCATCATCAGGACAAGTTTTTCACTAGCTTCTCTGTACTCTGAAATGCTCCCAGGCACAATTCAGTCTGCCTAGCTACCTGGAATTGTAAATGGGAGGCAGGGGGCGTCCCGGTAAATAATTAAAGCATGATTAGAGTAGTTTGGCAGATGGTTAGGCTTTATGAGTTATAGATTAGTTATTTTATTGACATCTCAACATTGGTATCAGCATAAAAAGATATTTCTCATCCTGTCTGAGGAATGGCTTATGGTTTGCAGGAAATCTTAACTCTTGATTGACTCTGAACTTCTTTTGGGGCTTCTGAAGCAACTATTTTTGACATTTATAAATTAAGAACTCTTAAAATCAGAAAGCACCTTGTTTGGGCATTGTGCTGTGAATCTGGGCATTGTGCTGTGAATCTGGTCTAATAAAGCAGTTGACCCTTGTTCAGCCAAGAATGGAATGTGAATTCCATGTGCATATCGTATTAGTTAGGTGGACTTTTCTTTTGTTATAACTCAAAATCTTTGTCCAAAAGAAATGAAGGCAATTCATATGTGACTGGAATGAGAGAACTACAAATCTTATCTATTATAAAATCAAACTTCTTGTTTAAATCTCACCCAATGTATTTGTATTCATTGCCTTTGAGCTCCATGGTCTTTTGGGAAACACACACACACACAGACAATTAACCTGTGGGCTCCTACATCTACTTGAACCTTGAGTAGTTCATCTTGACAGGTGTGTGAAATGTGATGCCGAGAATTCCCTTGTGACTCCACTGCATGCACAGATGCTAGAGTGCACATGAATTCAGCTTAAGCAAGCTTTGACTCACCCTTGAAATTTTTCCATTGTGGACACTTATAACAAAAACTCTGGTCTGCAACTTCTCTCTGGCTGCAAAATGGAAACATATCTGCAGAGTAGCAAAAGCAGAGGCATTTTTTAGCTCACAAAAAGCTAATAAAGGAAAACTTTTATGTCATCTTTCAATAACACAGCTAGTTGCCCTAAATGAATATGTGTTAAAGTTCAGAGGGTCTGATGTTGTTAGAATTTGATAGTACAGCACATACAGAATAATGGTTTTTGCTTAGTGGACTCACTTTCTTTGCATTAGCATTCAGATAGGATTTTAATGGTTTTTTTTTTTCTTCTTGGAGATAGTTGTTCTGAGTAATGCACAAATCTAAAAGTCCAAACTAAGTAAGTGAGATCAGATGCCAGTGGGGAAAATGAAGAAGATTGTGGGTGTACAGTGAATCAGAAAGGACCGTGTTTGGTTTGGGGCTTGGTGGATAAAGACATAAGGAAATGCGTGGTTGGTGATGAGCATCAAGGGCCAGCCCAGCTTAGTGACCAACTCAGAAAACAGCCATGGCCCAACAAAGCGATCAGTCTGTGGAGAGAGAACTGATCCAAGAAATTAGGTCGTTTAATATGTTTACATCTTTGGCCTTAATGTATTATTCCTTCTTATCTGGCAGTGGAAATCCTGACTGCTCGTCAAAAGAAAGCAGAAGAACTAAAGAGACTTACTGATCTAGCCAGTCAGATGGCAGAGATGCAGCTGGCCGAACTCAGGGCAGAAATTAAGGTCAGTTCTAAAATATCACAGCCTGAACCCTGAGCCAGAGTTCTGATCCCCATTATGTCTGTTCTGCATCCATAGAGTGCTGTTCTCCGAGGATCTAACATCAGACACCCAGCTGTCTTTCACAGGGTTGAAATTGAGAATACAGAAGGGTTAAAGAAACACCTAGTCACTATATTTAAGTAGACTATGTGTTGAAGGGCTATATCATTACAGAGGAGAGGTACAAGCTATTCTTTCAGCCAGTGGAACTGACCCAAATAAAATGTATTCGACCATAAATTATAGCTGGGAAGGGGAACATTATTTTCACCATATGTAATTTATGCATATGTATATAAACACACACACATGTGAACACACACTAAGTATGAACTTAGTATAACAGCAAGGATTCTAAAGAATGTACAATATGTGGAGGCTTCTTTCCTATATCCTTTTCTAGCTTACTTGCCCTTTTATTAAGAATACCACCCACAAATATGTATTTAGTGGATTTCTTTAGTTGCACGCAACAGAAGCTGACCCTGGCTAACCTCAAGAACAAGTAGAATTGGAAAGGACATGAGGGTAGCTCACCAAAGCAGAGTGTGCTCTGAAGACTCCAGGTTATAACTGGGCAGAAATGTTGGCAGCAGTAATTACCAGACACTCTTCAGGGCACCATCAGAGTGAGTGACCTCTAGATGTCATCACCCCTTGGGCCACCCCACTGGATTCAAATCCCAAACAGAGAGATTCTGATTGGCCTCCACTTGGGTCACATCCACCATTTGGCCAAGAGAGGTCTTGATTGAAAGACCCACCAACACTGTGAATCTTGGAAACCGCATTGGGGTACAGTTACCAGAAGGAGAAATTGTTAGCAGAAAGGCAAAAACAAGTATCTACAACAAAATAGGAAGTTACAGTTTATAAATTTTCCCTTATCCTCATTTTCCTCAATACAGTAAACATACACACATGCACACGCACTCCAGTTTCTGACCGACTTCTAGGGAACTAGCGTACTTTGAAGTCATATTTGTTGCTAGCTTTATAAGTAGGATTGTCTGCTCATCCCAGCATAACCACTGGTTGGGTATGGTAGAAAGTGGCAAGTGAGTTTGGTCCCCTCCATCCTGGTTAGGCATAAAAGAGAGCCCCATGGGGATGAGGATTTCCCCTGAAGGTTCTGAGAAGTTCTGTAGGTCTTTCCCTTCTCACCTGCTCTCCTGGTCTTTGTTTCCTCCAACCCAGTCAATTGCAGTGGCCTCCTGACTAGTCTTTCTGCATCCACTGTCTCCCTCCGGCCTGGTCATTCACCCTGAGACCAGAGTTATTAGAGCAGGTCTGGTCTCCCCCACTATGGTCTCCTCTTCCCTTCAAAATAAAATCCACCACTGGACTCCAGTATATATTTATTATGGCCACTGCTAATTAGTTTCAGTAGAACAAAACCCTTCGTCTTGTGGACACAGATGCACTTCTAATGTCACAGATGTTCCCTGGTCCCAAAGGAGATTAGAATGGGGAATGGGGCTGGTTGGCAGAACCCATCTTGATACCCAGAAAAACATCCTGGAAAGCCAAACAAACAAACACACACTTGTTTTGATAAATATGAAGTTGCCAGCTTCCTGGTCAACTGAAATCCACTCATCTTCCAAGTTTCACTTCTACCCATCAAAATCCCACTCATCGTAAAATGGTTGATAGCACAGGCTATGGAGTGCAACAGTCCTGCTCTTGCAACCTTGGATAAATTACATATTCTCTTAGATTCTTAGAACCTCGATTCCCCCTTTGTAAATTACAGTTAATGTTAGTACTGGCTTCATAATAATGCGATCAGCTGAAAACGAGATTATCTGTTAAGAATTTGGCCCATGTCTGGTAAGTGTTCAATATTTTTTTTAATGTTCCAGCTCAAATGCTTCCTCTTACGTAACTCTTTACCCATTCCCCTCAGTAGGAAATAATTTCTTCCTCTTTCATATTCCTAAAGCACCTACTACATTCTACGTTATATTGTATCTTGTGGTATCTGTCTCTCTTGCCATGTGGTAAACTCCCTGGTAGATCACAGAGGGACTGACTCATAGTTATTTCTGTATTGCTCACTCTGTCATCTACACATAGATCTTAATTTTAAATGAACTGAAAAGTAATCTCTTTCCCACTTCCTTTAACAGCGCTTGAAATTCTACCATTCAAGATAATGGTTTCTAGTTATCGATACTGAAGGCTTTTTGGACTTCCTGGTACCCTATTAAAATGGAGACGGACGTCTAGGAAGGATGACATGCTTTCTCATGAGGAGTGATACTTTAGGAGGCCATTGGCCAGATTAGGAAGACTGCCAGAAGGCAATCCCATAACTTACAATAGGACAGGAAGTGCTAGAAGGAGGGCGTGGGGTGCTAAAAGGTTTAAGTAGATGAGTCCAGACACACATTTTGCCTGTACAGACAGGACCCACACGTGTTTCCCAGAAGAAGAAGGTGACCGTGCTCCAGGCAGGCCAAAACCAAGCCTGCTTTAACAGAGCCTCCCAGTGACAGAGCTGGCATGCTTCCCCACCTGGGGTTGCTTTCACATCATCAGTGGTGGCGGGAGAGCAGAGAATGGATCAGCAGCATGCCTCAGTCCTTTCTGCAGTCATGGGTCTCCTGTCTCTTCCCTACAGCACTTTGTCAGCGAGCGTAAATATGATGAAGAGCTTGGGAAAGCTGCCCGGTTCTCCTGTGACATTGAACAGCTAAAGGCCCAAATCATGCTCTGTGGAGAAAGTGAGTTTTGCATACTTGCTAAATAATTCTGTGTGCATAAGCCTGGTGCTATTTGGAGTTGATATCAGAAATGTCAGGTGTGCGGTCCCCCAGGGGGCTAAAGTGAGGTCTAAAGAGATTTAATGATCTAAGGTCATGACACAAGTCGCTAAAAATGTCAAGATCCGAACTTCGAGTCTTCAAATGCCACTGCCCCATCAGTAAATCCCCAGGATTTATTAAGCGGAACAGAACAGGTCAACTAGTTTATATCTTTCGCAAACTTTTCTTAAGCACTGCCAGATCAACTGCTTCTCTGATTTCAAACTGCCTGGTTCTATAGAGACCTGTTACAGGGAGAGGGAGTCTCCCTAACAAGTCTGAGAACAATGGGCTACTGTCGTGAAGGGCCCAGCTGTCGTGTGTGTGTGTGTGTGTGTGTGTGTGTGTGTGTGTGTGTGTGTGTGAGACACGCTGCTCAGCAGTGCCTGACTGAGCCTCTCCCTTAATTAGAGCAGTTAACATGCAACAAAATTGCCTGATCCTTTTTCCCCCCCGCTCCAGCCCACCCACCAGGGGAGGTGGGAATGAGCACCAAAGTGGCTTCAAGGATGCCACAAGGAGGAAGGAACAACTGGTGAAGGACATGGAATATCTACAGCCTCGTAGTGAGCTGAAAAATTGAGATTTGGCTTCACTTTTTTTTTTCAAAGTGGAAATTGAGTATAAAAAATATAAGCTTGATCTAAAAATTACAAACTATATAAAATAGAACATGACATTACTTTTGTGGCTCCATCACACTTTTTATGCACATATATCTACTGTGTAAATTATACAGTATACTTAATTATACTACATCATTTACTATACTATACAATATACATATATAGTAAGAGAATTTGCTTTTATCATTTCACAATATATGGCTGACATTTTTCCATGTCAATATATTTAACCCGTAATTTATTTAAATATAATTGGCATAATCAGTCCCTTGATTGTGGACATTTAGGTTGCTTCCAGTTTTTCACCATTAAAATAACACTGCTGTGAGCATCCTTGCTCACATATCTTTGGCAATTTTCTGAATTTTTGACTGCATTTCTTTTAAATTATTTTTTTCTATACACTCCCTCCCTTATGAATCTACCCCACTTGCCATTCTCCATCCCCAGATTTTGCCTCACCTCTAAAAAACCAGACTATCTGATTCACAGTTGGAAATTTAACTGTCTATCCTAGTTTCCACTCCAGGCTGATAATGGGCAAGACCCTGATGCCAAGTGACTATGCCACCATCTGAGGAGGGGAGGGCGGTGTAGCGTCACCTGCTCTCCTCCAGAGCACTCCAGTGCCATCTAGTGGGAGGAACCATCCCTTACCGAATCCCAGGTGTCCACATTGGAAGCCAGCCTCCCTTGTTGGAGACAGGAGTCCTTGAAAGGCCCTTTTCTTCTCAGCTTTGTTGAGAGCACATGGAAAGCCCACAGCTACTGAACCGGAAATAGTAATGACCCCTGTGAAAGTGAATCTAGTTAGCAAAGAGCCACTAAAATCCCCTCGTCATGTTTGGACAGTACCTGACGTGCCATCACACCTTACCTGTAAAATGAAGGGACTAGAGATTCATCCCTGTCCTTTCCATTTCTAATGTCCTGTGATCCCTATTCACACTCCAAATCCTCAGGAAGAATGCTAGGATTAGGTCTGATCCAACACAGGTAGCAGAGAAAATTGCTTTTAAAAACTGGTGACAATTTTTTAAGATTCAGAGGTCTTGCTGTCCAGACGGGCAGTCAAATTCTGGTGAACTATGAGAGGAAAGTCATGATTATGTCCTTAAGTTGATTCCCTCCGGCCCTGATTCAGCATAATCACACAGAAACATCCCATCAAAAACCACCCCTTTCAAAACCAGTGGGAAGGGTGATAATAAAAATTGAACAGACCTGTCCGAGCCCTGCCGGGGATCTGTCTGATTAGCCTGTGTGGACTTTAGCATTGGAATTGTTGTTAGCATTGGAATTGTTGCAGATTTGCAGTGGGGCTGTAGAAAATGGAGTTGATAAAAGGCCAGATAATGTAACTCTAATGGAATATAGAAGATGCTTTGGGGCATCTTTTGGGCCGGCAGGCATGGCCGTAAGGTCAGGGGATATATACCACCCCAGGGTGACAAAATTCCTGACACCTGGCATCACCCCATTCTGAAGCTCTCAAAATCTTGTGGCTCTGACCAGCCAAGTGTCCGTGTACCTCTAGGTTTTTCTGCATCTCTGCAACACCAACGGGTCTAGGGATATGACAAGAACGGCAAGAACAGGTTTGGTAATGGGGAACCCAAGAGGCAGAGTACCTTTGTGGACAGGGCTGAGAGGGCACTTCGGGGTTTCATTATCCCTCTTCCCTTGGTGGTTCTTGACCTAAGGCATAATATTAAAGGTGCTCAGATCTGTCTCATTTCCTACAAATGTCTCCCAACCTGAATGATTATGCTATTCAGTGATTCTCACAGAAGACATTTGGTGGTCTCCAAGCACCTAGGTGCTTTTTCAAACGATATCTTTCCAAAAAAAAACAAAAACAAAAACTTAATGTTTTTATGAAGCTCCTGCCAATTTCTCCGTCTCCTAATGGGTTACCGAGGCACAGCCCCTAACACCAAGTGCTTTCTTGTTGCAGTTACACATCCAAAGAACAACTATTCCTCAAGAACTCCCTGCAGCTCCCTGCTGCCACTGCTCAACGCTCACGCGACCACCTCTGGGAAACAGAGTAACTTCACCAGAAAATCATCCAATCACAACAAGCCCTCCGAGGGTAAAGCAGCAAACCCCAAACTGGCGAGCAACCTTCCCAGTACCGCTGACAGCTCTCACCAGGCTGTGCCAGCTAATAAGCAGGTAAACTGCTCCAGGGAGGCCACCTTGCCCTGCTTCCAGGAGTCCCGCAGACCCTAGTGCATTGCCTGGGCAAGAAACCACTCGTTTGCAAAGAAAACAGCCACCACTGGTCATACCCAGGCTCCGCCCACCCCCAGCAGCAGCCCGACCTCCAGAGCCTCCTTCTGCCTGTCCGGCCTCCCAGAGCTCCCCCGGTCCCATCCGGTCCCCATTTCATAGGCGCTGTCCCCTGTGGAGGAAGTGGTCTTCACACACTTGACAGCATCAGCAAAGAGTCCACGTAAATGAGACAGTGCTTCTCATGCCTTGAGTGCCACCCAGGTCCTCGTAACTGGCCCACATGTGGAAGGGACTCACACAGACATGGGAACAAGATTCAGAACCTGGCCACTGACACCATTAGTGAGAAGAAATCTGGCATGTTTTTTATGATCCTTTAACTCCCATTTATGTCTAGTTTTTCTGTAAGAAGCCAAAGTTAGTTCAAACTGCACTTTCTTCTCTTGGGCTTTCAGTAAAGAGAATACATTTCAAAATGACCTTATTAATTCTTATCTACTATGACCCTTAAAAATAGAAGTATCCAAAAGGACAGTCTTCTCTCCTTCTGCTTCTCCACTATATCCTTGAGAAGTGATTTCTTCCTTATCATTAGAGAATGACCAAGAGATGGGTTTTGATGATTCAGAAGCTGGGAATGCTATAAAGACATTTTTCCTGAGCTCTCAGAAAGAGAGCTTGAATAAAGAGACTTTTTTTTTTTACGCATTCCAAAATGCTGGTTTTCTAACAAGTGCCCTGTTGGATTTTGTGGTCTTGGTCTTTTAGAATTCTCATTAGTGACTGTGACAGGCATTTCTCTGGGCCCAGATGTCTTCATGAACTTTAAAATAGCACTTGGACAAGGAGTATTTCATACAGTCATAGATTCAAGATCATAACCAGATCTGTTTCACTTGTCTAAATACAGCTTCATAGCTTTTTTTCTTTGCTTATTGTTTTTTTTTTTTGCGGTACGCGGGCCTCTCACTGTTGTGGCCTCTCCCGTTGCGGAGCACCTGCTCCAGACACGCACGCCCAGCAGCCATGGCTCACGGGCCCAGCCGCTCCGCGGCATGTGGGATCCTCCCAGACCGGGGTACGAACCCGCGTCCCCTGCACCGGCAGGCAGACTCTCAACCACTGCGCCACCAGGGAATCCCCGCTGCTCTTTTAAGCTCCAGGAGTCTATCAGCTTGACCTCATTTGCATGTTGTCACATTCTTCTGGGGTGTAAAAAAGCTTACCTGTGACTTAGAGATTTGGTTTCCCTGACGTCTACTGATGTCATCTGAGGTTTGTTGGCATCTAATACCTCTTTTTTTTTTTTTTTTGGTAGAATGGGTCTTCTAGCCAAAGACGAAGATTTAATCCGCAGTATCACAACAACAGGCTAAATGGGTCTGCGAAGCCCCAGGGCAGTGGTAACGAAGCTGATCCGATGGGGAAGGGCAACAACCGCCATGAACACAGAAGACAACCACACAACGGCTTCCGTCCCAAAAACAAAGGCGGCACCAAAAACCAAGAGGCCTCTTTGGGAACCAAGACCCCCGAGGCCGCAGCCCATCCGGAAAAGCCCCGACGAAGGCAGCACGCTGCAGACAACTCAGAGGCCAGGCCTTTCCGGGGAAACGTCTCCAGGGTTTCACAGTGCAATCTCTGCCCCACGAGAATAGAAGTTTCCACAGATGCCGCGGTTCTCTCCGTCCCAGCTGTGACGTTGGTGGCCTGAGCTAGGAGAGAAAAAAAAAAAAAAAGCCGTTTTCATTCAGTTTCTGTTCCCTTGCCCGAGGTGCTGACCCAATTCGCTGCCAAAAGAGAGTCAATCCGAATATACAAACCCTGTACGGCTGTGTCATCCTCTCTTAATCATTTTTTCTAATTCTAATAATCAGCTCTAGCTTGCTTCATAACTTTCATGGCTTTGCTTGATATGTTGGCGCTTTTTCTCATCAAGACTTTGCAGCATTTTAGCCAGGCAGTATTTACTCATTTGTTAGGAAAATCAAGTTGTGGCTAAAGATCAGAGGCTCAGTAGCAACCTATGTTGTAGCAGTGATGTCAGTCCATTGATCGTCTTTAGAGAGTTAATGTTGAAAAAAAAATTCTTATTGATCAGACAAACTTGATCTGCTGAAGACACGTGTGCTTTTCTAGAGTTTAACATCTGGTGTTTTTCTGAAAAAAAAATATATACATATATTGCTTTATTTGAAACAAATTAAAATATGCTGCATTTGACACCTGGCTTGTTTTTTTTCTTTTTAATTTATGCCCACTTTATCATCCAGTGTACTAGGTAGTACTTTCAAGAAAACTTTAGAGACTAGAAGTTGTGGCACAGAGCTCTGAACAATACTGTTTCTCTTGGGACAGGTAACCTTTTGGAAAAAACAATGCCTGACAATGGCCCTGCCAGTACGTTACACGCATATAGATGGATGTGCACCCTGATCATCTTAGACACAGCACGGTAGTTTGGAAACCCTGGTTGCAAGTAATATAATCCTTAGCCTCGTTGAAACAATAAAGAAAAGGTATTGGTTTAGTGGCTGCAAAGCCCAGTATCAAAGTATGCCTTGGGTCCAAATGGATCAGGACTCTAGCCCCTTTCTCCTGGTTATCTCAGCTCTCCCTTCCTCCTTGGGCTGACATTGTATTCAGAATGGTGGCAAATAGCTGCCTCACTCCTAAGAGTCACGTCCACCCCTACACTGTCCAGAAGAAAAGAGAAGCTCTCCAGGTAGCGTCCACATGGAGCAAGTGTCTTTCTCAAAAGTCCCAGCGAGGGCCTTGCATATCATTGGCCCAGGCTGCTGGTAGGCTTGTCCCTCAACCAATCAGCAAATGACATGTGCTAATTAGCATAGACTAATCAGAGCCCACCACCAAGCTGGGTAGTGGCCGGCTGCCCAGAAGCACAGGGGCTGTGTGCAGCAGGGCTCCTGTGACCTGAGGAAGGGAGAGGGGATACTGGGGGCCCACATCCTAAGAAGCCCCAAGTCCCCTGTCTTGGAGGGCAAGGCAGCTCAGTTTGGCCACTGCTTCCATCGAAATTCCATGTGTCCTACAGATGTGTTGGCCTCTTTCAAGTTCAAATGCTTATTTTCAACTCAAAGTTAACGTTTTTTCTGGCAGCCCAGGTTCAGTGGCTCTCTTCCACAGAGCAGCCCCGAGCACCTGAGCCTGCACACCACGCAAGCATCCGTTTCTTCTTTTGCCAAGTGCAGGGAGGATGTTTGCTCTCTCTGGAGAGAACCTTCTGAGGTCTCTGGGTGTACCCAGAGATTTAATAGGAATTTTATTTTATTTTATTTTTGAATTTATTTTATTTTTTTTATACAGCAGGTTCTTATTAGTTATCTATTTTATACACATCAGTGTATATCTGTCAATCCCAATCTCCCAATTCATCACACCACCATCACCTCCCCCCGCCGCTTTCCCCCCTTGGTGTCCATACATTTGTTCTCTACTTCTGTGTCTCTATTTCTGCCCTGCAAACCAGTTCATCTGTACCATTTTTCTAGGTTTAATAGGCATTTTAAATGTTAAGTCACATTCCAGGAAGGAAGGAAGGTTTGTTCGTTCAAATAAGAAAGATAAATGTTCAGGACTGCAATCTCCGTTTATTCCATCTGAGGCCCTGGATTTATATTTTATAAGACAGGAGGACTTTGCACAAATTTTGTGTGCCAAGATTTGGCTCACCACAGAAAAATGTCAGTTCAAATGTAACAGCTTTAAAGATGAGTCAAATGATTATTGCAACAGGAAAATGACGGGTTTGCCAGGTCAGGAGCACAGCTGTCTTTGTCAGGGTGGACCCTCCACCCTCAACCTTGACGCACCCATCATGCTGTTCTTGGGGTTAAGAAGCTCAGCCACATTCCTAAGCACGTAGCAAACGCTCCGGGTCACTGAAAAGAAACAAAAAAGAACGCTAAGAAATATTCAGACCTGTTTACGTTTTTTTCCTAGATTTTTGCCTTTCTTGTAGACCCTGGGCATGTAAGCATTCACCAGTGTGCATCTTTGAAATGGTAATTTCAATATTTTAGTCCCAGTGTCAGTCCACTGAAATACTATATTACATATCTTCATCTGTTCCGGAGGAATCATTGGGGTGATCCTCGAAATCTGGGTTGAATTCTGCCATTATTTTAAGATATTTTAAACTTCTTCAAAAAAAAATCCACGGGCTATGGGCACTCTAATCTCTCTACTTAATGCACAGTAGCCAGAAGAATAGATTCTTTTCTCTTAAACACTTCTCTAGTAGAGATTAAACCATTTTGATACCTGTGAAGATTGAATAACTTCAAAACTCACCTACATTGTACCACCAAGACTCCATCCGTTAAAGGCAAAACCTCCCTGTTGGGTTCCCAATTACATTCCAAATTTACATTTCGTTTGAGAATCTCTACATACTCCAGCTCTGTGCCGTTGACCCTATTCTAGGGGTGCTCAGTACAGCAAGGCTCAGAAGGTTAAACACAAGTTGGTGCAAAATTCACCCTCAATAAAGGCCATACAAGTGTTTGTGGGGAAGAAATAAGCCCATACTATATCCAATTTAGAGCTCAGTTCAATTCTGCTGGCATCAGAAAACGAGATTTTAATTTAACATTCTTAGGGAAGCAACATCAAATGAGGTTAATGATGTAAGTTAGCAGAGGAAAGCGACATGCAGATTTTTACTGAAGTAAGAGATTTGGGAATTCTGACTCTGAAAGCCTCAATCTCGATTTAACCATGAGAAGAGGGAATCCAAGGCCCGGACAGTTCTTTTCCTAGGGCAAGGTGGGGGTGGGGTGAGGTGAGGGGCGGGGAGAAGGGGGAACAGCGGAGACAGCTAGGGAGATGCCTGAATTCAATAGTACCTTTGACTAAGCTTCCTCCTTCCCTCCATCCCTCCCTTTTGATGCTGTATCCTACGCTGTCCGTTTAGAGTGCCCTCTTGTGTCTGGAGATGGGAACATTTTCATTTCTCAGCAGACATTCTAGTGGCAGCATCCATAAAATATGTAATGGCACCTTTTTTTTAACCACACTTGCTTCAGAGCCTATACCTAAAATTCAGGCACAGGTGAGCTAGGGTTCCAGATTGTCCCCAGGTGCCAAAAAAATGAAGCAAAGGAGAAAGAAACAGTCACTCCCAAATTTCCTAAACAAACCAAAGATAATAATAATAAATAATAATTATTCAACTGATTAATACATTGCTCTCGCATTTTCCTGAAAGTACTGAGCCATCTTAACTGATCTAATTTTGTGAGAAAAAATATGAAGAGTTGCTAGGTCCCAGGATTTCCCTCGTTAGCTCAAGAATTTGAGGCACAATTTTAATACTATTCATTGTAAACTGTTAAAAAGATTTTTTTTTCATCCTTTTCCCAACAAACCTTTATAACTCCTAAAGAAGTTTTCTGTCTGTTCTTTGTTTCCAAGAACCAAGTCCCCAAGCCTTGGAGGCAGATCAGCCCAAACCAGAGTATAATCTCATTACAGCAGCCCCTCAGGCAAAGGAACTCCCATCTGTACCCAGTCATGCTATCTGAGAAACACACAAGTTTCTCACAAATTGTTTTTGGTGATTGATTTTCAGAAGCCCCCTTGTTTGTGAACCCTATAGCTCAGAAGAGTTTTCAGTGCTACCACTAAGTTCAAGTTTCACAGGAGAAATTACTGCACACAGTTTTTAAAGAATATATAAATTCAATGGCAAATTTATTTGCTTGAGAGAGTATGTAGATTCTGGCAAAAAAAAAAAAAAAAAGTATTTCAGAACCATGACTACAACCAGGACCAAAGACTCTCTACAGAAAATAAGTATAAAAAAGCACTTCCTGGGGCGGTCCCACCCCCTGCGCCCAGAAAGGAGCCCGCATTTCCGCAGAGCTGGAATTTCTGGCTTGGGGTCTCTTCCCTCTGCCATCACTGAACTGCCCCGGAGCTCTGCAGGGGCCTCGGCAGCCGAAGCCACGACAGCCCTGGGGACCGTGGGCCAGGCAAACAGCAGAAGCAAGAACTACAATCCTGCAGCCTGTGGAACAAAAACCACATTCACAGAAAGATAGACAAGATGAAAAGGCAGAGGGCTATGTACCAGATGAAGGAACAGGATAAAATCCCAGAAAAACAACTAAATGAAGTGGAGATAGGTAACCTTCCAGAAAAAGAATTCAGAATAATGATAGTGAAGATGATCCAGGACCTCGGAAAAAGAATGGAGGCAAAGATCAAGAAGATGTAAGAAATGTTTAACAAAGACTAGAAGAATTAGAGAACAAACAAACAGAGATGAAAAATACAATAATTGAAATGAAAACTACACTAGAAGGAATCAATAGCAGAATAACTGAGGCAGAAGAACGGATAAGTGACCTGGAAGACAGAATGGTGGAATTCACTGCCGCGGAACAGAGTAAAGAAAAAAGAATGAAAAGAAATGAAGACAGCCTAAGAGACCTCTGGGACAACATTAAACACAACAACATTCGCATTATAGGGGTCCCGGAAGGAGAAGAGAGAGAGAAAGGACCCGAGAAAATATTTGAAGAGACTATAGTCGAAAACTTCCCTAACATGGGAAAGGAAGTAGCCACCCAAGTCCAGGAAGCGCAGAGAGTCCCATACAGCATAAACTCAAGGAGAAACACGCCGAGACACATAGTAATCAAATTGGCAAAAATTAAAGACAAAGAAAAATTATTGAAAGCAGCCAGGGAAAAGGACAAATAACATACAAGGGAACTCCCATAAGGTTAACAGCTGATTTCTCAGCAGAAACTCTACAAACTAGAAGGGAGTGGAATGATATAATTAAAGTGATGAAAGGGAAGAACCTACAACCAAGATTACTCTACCCAGCAAGGATCTCATTCAGATTCTATGGAGAAATCAAAAGCTTTACAGACAAGCAAAAGCTAAGAGAATTCAGCACCACCAAACCAGCTCTACAACAAATGCTAAAGGACCTTCTGTAAGTGGGAAACACAAGAGAAGAAAAGGGCCTACAAAAACAAATCCAAAACAATTAAGAAAATGGTAATAGGAACATATATATGGATAATTACCTTAAACGTGAATGGATTAAATGCTCCAACCAAAAGACACAGGCTCACTGAATGGATACAAAAACAAGACCCATATATATGCTGTCTACAAGAGACCCACTTCAGACCTAGGGACAAATACAGACTGAAAGTGAGGGGATGGAGAAAGATATTCCATGCAAATGGAAATTAAAAGAAAGCTGGAGTAGCAATACTCATAACAGATAAAATAGACTTTAAAATAAAGAATGTTACAAGAGACAAGGAAGGGCACTACATAATGATCAAGGGATCAATCCAAGAAGAAGATATAACAATTATAAATATATATGCACCCAACATAGGAGCACCTCAATACATAAGGCAACTGCTAACAGCTATAAAAGAGGAAATTGACAGTAACACAATAATAGTGGGGGACTTTAACACCTCACTTACACCAATGGACAGATCGTCCAGACAGAAAATTAATAAGGAAACACAAGCTTTAAATGACAGATAGATTTAATTGATATTTATAGGACATTCCATCCAAAAAGAGCAGGTTACACTTTCTTTTCAAGTGCTCACGGGACATTCTCCAGGATAGATAAAATCTTGGGTCACAAATCAAGCCTCAGTAAATTTAAGAAAATTGAAATCATATCAAGCATCTTTTCTGACCACAACTCTATGGAATAGAAATCAATTACAGGGGAAAAAATGTAAAAAACACAAACACGTGGAGGCTAAACAATACGTTACTAAATAACCAAGAGATCACTGAAAAAATTAAAGAGGAAATCAAAAACTACCTAGAGAAAAATGACAATGAAAACACGACGATCTAAAACCTATGGGATGCAGCAAAAGCAGTTCTAAGAGGGAAGTTTACAGCAATACAAGCCTACCTCAAGAAACAAGAAAAATCTCAAATAAACAATCTAACCTTGCACCTAAAGGAACGAGAGAAAGAAGAACAAACAAAACCCAAAGGTAGTAGAAGGAAAGAAATCATAAAGATCAGAGCAGAAATAAATGAAATAGAAACAAAGAAAACAATAGCAAAGATCAATAAAAGATTGTTCTTTGAGAAGATAAACAAAATTGATAAACCTTTAGCCAGACTCATAAAGAAAAAGAGGGAGAGGACTCAAATCAATAAAATTAGAAATGAAAAAGGAGAAGTTACAACGGACACTGCAGAAATACAGAGCATCCTAAGAGACTACTACAAGCAACCCTATGCCAATAAAATGGACAACCTGGAAGAAATGGACAAATTCTTAGAAAGGTATAACCTTCCAAGACTGAACCAGGAAGAAATAGAAAATATGAACAGACCAATCACAAGTAATGAAATTGAAACTGTGATTAAAAATCTTCCAACAAACAAAAGTCCAGGACCAGATGGCTTCACAGGTGAATTCTATCAAACATTTAGAGAAGAGCTAACACCCATCCTTCTCAAACTCTTCCAAAACATTGCGGAGGAAGGAACACTCTCAAACTCATTCTATGAGGCCACCATCACCCTGATACCAAAACCAGACAAAGATACGACAAAAAAAGAAAATTAAAGACCAATAACACTGATGAATATAGATGCAAAAATCCTCAACAAAATACTAGCAAACAGAATCCAACAACACATTAAAAGGATCATACACCATGATCAAGTGGGATTGATCCCAGGGATGCAAGGATTCTTCAATATACGTAAATCAATCAATGTGATACACCATATTAACAAACTGAAGAATAAAAACCATACGATCATCTCAATAGATGCAGAAAAAGCTTTTGACAAAATTCAACACCCATTTATGATAAAAACTCTCCAGAAAGTGGGCATAGAGGGAACCTACCTCAACATAATAAAGGCCATATATGACAGACCCAAAGCAAACATCCTTCTCAATGGTGAAAAACTGAAAGCATCTCCTCTAAGATCAGGAACAAGACAAGGATGTCCACTCTCACCACTATTATTCAACATAGTTATGGAAGTCCTAGCCACAGCAATCAGAGAAGAAAAAGAAATAAAAGGAATACAAATTGGAAAAGAAGAAGTAAACTTGTCACTGTTTGCAGATGACATGATACTATACATAGAGAATCCTAAAGATGCCACCAGAAAACTACTAGAGCTAATCAATGAATTTGGTAAAGTTGCAGGATATGAAATTAATGCACAGAAATCTCTCGCATTCCTATACACTAATGATGAAAAACCTGAAAGAGAAATTAAGGAAACACTCCCATTTACCACTGAAACAATAAGAATAAAATACCTAGGAATAAACCTACCTAGGGAGACAAAAGACCTGTATGCAGAAAACTATAAGACACTGATGAAAGAAATTAATGATGATACCAACAATTGGAGACATATACCATGTTCTTGGATTGGAAGAATCAACATTGTAAAAATGACTATACTACCCAAAGCAATCTACAGATTCAGGGCAATCCCTATCAAATTACCAATGGCATTTTTTACAGAACTAGAACAAAAAAATCTTAAAATTTGTATGGAGACACAAAAGAGCCCGAATAGCCAAAGCGGTCTTGAGGGAAAAAAACAGAGGTGGAGGAATCAGACTCCCTGACTTCAGACTATACTACAAAGCTACAGTCATCAAGACAATATGGTACTGGCACAAAAACAGAAATATCGATCAATGGAACAGGATAGAAAGCCCATAGATAAACCCACGCACCTATGGTCAACTCATCTATGACAAAGGAGGCAAGGACATACAATGGAGAAAAGACAGTGTCTTCAATAAATGGTGCTGGGAAAACTGGACAGCTACATGTAAAAGAATGAAATTAGAACACTCCCTAACACCATACACAAAACTAAGCTCAAAATGGATTAGAGACCTAAATGTAAGACCGGACACTATAAAACGCTTAGAGGAAAACATAGGAAGAACGCTCTTTGACATAAATCACAGCAAGATCTTTTTTGATCCACCTCCTAGAGTAATGGAAATAAAAACAAAGATAAACAAATGGGACCTAGTGAAACTTAAAAGCTTTTGCACAGCAAAGGAAACTACAAACAAGATGAAAATACAACCGTCAGAAGGGAGAAAGTATTTGCAAACAAATCAACGGACAAAGGATTAATCTCCAAAATATATAAACAGCTCATGCAACTCAATATTAAAAAAGCAAACAACCCAATCCAAAAATGGCAGAAGACCTAAATAGACGTTTCTCCAGAGAAGACATACAGATGGCCAAGAAGCACATGAAAAGCTGCTCAACATCACTATTAGAGAAATGCAAATCAAAACTACAATGAGGTATCACCTCACACCAGTTAGAATGGGCATCAACAGAAAATCTACAGACAACAAATGCTGAAGAGTGTGTGCAGAAAAGGGAACCCTCTTGCACTGTTGGTGGGAATGTAAATTGATACAGGCACTATGGAGAACAGTATGGAGGTTCCTTCAAAAACTAAAAATAGAATTACCATATGATTCAGCAGTCCCACTACTGAGCATATACCCAGGGAAAACCATAATTCAAAAAGACACATGCACCCCGATGTTCATTGCAGCACTATTTACAATAGCCAGGTCATGGAAGCAACCTAAGTGTCCACTGACAGACGAATGGATGAAGAAGATGTGGTACATACATACAATGCAATATTACTCAGCTATAAAAAGGAAAGAAATTGGGTCATTTGTAGAGACATGGATGGATCTAGAGACTGTCATACAGAGTGAAGTAAGTCAGAAAGAGAAAAACAAATATCGTATACTAACGCATATATGGGGAACCTAGAAAAATGGTACAGATGAACCGGTTTGCAGGGCAGAAATTGAGACACAGATGTAGAGAAGAAACGTATGGACACCAAGGGGGGAGAGTGTGGGGGAGGGTGGTGGTGGTGTGATGAATTGGGAGATTGGGATTGACATATATACACTAATATGTATAAAATAGGTAACTAATAAGAACCTGCTGTATAAAAAAAAAATTTGTTTTGCCAATAAAAAATATAAATAAAAATAATAAATTCTTTTGTAGCTTCAAAAAACAAAAAAGCACTTCCTGTCAAAAACAGAAAACTATTCTATTTTTTTAACTTAAGTTTGAGTTAGATTTACCTATTCTTAGCCTTTTGAGAGAACACACACTTTTTGTAAATTATTGTCATCAAGCTGTCCAATAATGTCATTACCCCTCTGCTAATGCCTGACACACAGTAGATACTCAGTAAATACAAGGAAGAGAGAGCAGCTATGAAAGAATGACCCCTAGTATTTCTCTCATACCCCTAGAAAATTCTGGATTCTAAGTGGCTCGTGCAAAATAATCCAGTACATCAATTCTAGAGAAGGTGGGAAGAGAGCAGCAGCTAAAGTTCTGACCCTGGTGCAGACTGCCTGGATTCACATTGGGCCTCACCACCTGCTGGCTGTGTAAACACGTTTCTAAGCATCTCAATACCTCCGTTTCTCCATGGGTAATTGAGACAAATAACCATACCTACCCAGAAGGATTGTTACAAGGATTGAATAAATTAATCTTTGCAAAGCACTTGGAGTAATGCCTGGTACTTTGTAGGGAGACAGCAACCACAGAGTAATGTGAGTGGAGACACTTTATAAATTTATATGGGGAAGCTTTATATAGAGAGAAATGCATGTATATACGAGGTAATTATTAGTAAGGGGATTAGCTACTAAAGAAAACAGGAATAGCAGGTACTGGGATGGCTATTACTAGAGCTTGAGACAGAGGAAAGAACAAGTTTGGGAGAACTCCCTGCCCCACCCACCCCTGCCCCCAAGGCTGAGACTCTGACCTTGTGAGGGAGGGTGACCCTGTGGCCCCAGTAGAGGCCAAGAAGCCCCCTGAAGTACTGGCAAGGGAGAAGCCCCGCCCCCCAGGGCACTGGAGAACCGAGGAGCTTTCCCTGGAGGAGCTGGCCGACTCACCAGGGGGCCACCTGCAGGGGTGCCACGGAACCCACTGGGAATCCTGCTGGGGCGCCAGCAAAACTTGCCAGGAAGCTTCCTGCAGGAGTGTTGTTGAATTACCTGGGGAGCCAGCCAGGAGACCCACGGGATGGGAAGCTGCTGCTGCTGAAACTTGGACCTGTTGGGGTTCCCATACCCCAGCCAAGCACTCGTTGCAGGAGCAAGAACACAGGGACACTCATGGAACCAGGAAAAAGCCCCCTCCTGCTGCAGTGTCCCTCCAGTGACAAAGCCAGCTGGCTAAAGGGAAGTGCTTAGGGGGTCCAGCTCCAGGATCACAGCAGGGCAGTGAAGAGTAGATTTGGAACCAAGAGGCAAAGAGTTGATACCTGGCATACCCTTAGAAAGCACTAGAACAGTATTTGATAACTAAATCTAAAACAAATAAACAGTATTTGATAAATAGCTATGAGGCACACAAATTTTCTAAGTCCTGGCTAGCTCATCTCTGGGAGGAATGTCAAGCTCCTATAAGAAGGGGCCTAAAATAGTGCTTAAAGGCCTGGACTCGAGTAAGATGACATACACGTGAATTCTGCCCTTGCTTCATACTAGATGCAAGGCAGCTTACCAAACCCCTCTGTGCTTCAGTTTCTCCATCTGAAAAATGGGGATAATAATAATATACCTACATTATTGGGTTGCTGTATTAAATAAGTTAACAAATAAAGGGCTTAGAAGGGTACATCTTAGTTTTTATTAGATAGTCGCTTGGTTAGAACAGCAAACAAAAATGTTTCTAATATTATACCAAAACCAGAAATGTAAGTGAGAGCTAACAGGATCGAATTCTTTAATTGACAGGCTTGAGACATCCTTTAGTGTCATTCTCCCCCTCAATTCCCAGGGTTCCACTCTTGCCTGTGACTGACAGCTCTAATGTTCTCTTACTCATCCACACCCCGCAATTAGGAGAAATAGTTACCAGTATTTTGCACAGGTTAAATCACCCAGCTAATGCAATGGTTCTCAACTGGGGGTAATCGATTCTGTGTCCACCCCCCAACCCCAGGAGACGTTTGGAAAAGTCTGGAGACATTTTGATTGTCACAACTGGGGCAGGGACGCTGCTCAATAACCTACAGTGCACAGTACAGTCGTCCTCCATAAGGGATTATCCAGTCCAAAATGCCAATAGTGTCACAGTTGAAAAGCCCTGATCTGGACGGTCCAGGGGCTTTGGAGAAAGAAAACAGAAACGGTGGATGAGGAGAGACATTGTGCCTTGTTCCTCCAGCTACGCTGGGTTCCTGGTTGGTTCAGCCTATGTCATCAAATCCAGACTGTCTGGCCCACAGCTGGAGTCTAAATGTACAATTTCTGATGTCCTTGGGCTATTCATGTCATCTACATAGAAGCTGGGTTTCCACATCTTCCAAACCAAGAAATTAGGGCATAAGTTCTTGAAAGAGCTGCTATTGAAGCAGAATGTCCAAATTTTTAAGAAATCTTGGCAGAAGGAAGCAATATTTGTCTTTTTCCAACTTTAGCAAACCTTTCCAACTTTTTCCAATCTCTTTCTTTCCATAAAGTGCTGTTTAAAACAAGTTTCTCTTCTAAGCTTCAGGCCCTCAGATTCACTCCTGTAGCTGAGCACAATTTTACTAAGGTAATGAAGGTTTTAGGGTCAAAGAAAGGAAAGTATGAGAAGCAACATTATAAAATGAAAAGTTGTTAAATACACAAGTAGGACAGAATATTGATTGACAGTTACTGTAAAAGTATGTTTGTCTTAGCCACAGCTTACATCAGGAAGTGTCTAGCCAGCAAATATGAAATGTGTACGGGCTGTCTGAGGCAACACATGTGAACAAAGAAAAATTAGCTTTTCTGTAACAATATAAACCATGTATAGCTCATGAGGCTGACAGGACTATAAGTGAAAACAGTTCTTTGGCTGCTCTACCAACCAAATTCCGTGGATATGAAATTCTGAAAACAGCTGGAAACCAATCTTTTTTTTCTGTTAGTTATTCATGATGTTTCCTTTTCTGGCTGTACTACATGCTTGAAATCCTGCATTTGATTTCATCTGAGTGAAAACTGCAGCCCTCAACAAAGAATCACTCATCCACTCCTCACTGGCTGAGGAATTCAGCAACTTGTTGACAGTTTCCAAGGGAGAGTTTCAGCATATGGGAAAATGACAGTATTTCCCATAATTAAAAAGTTCCTGGTTAACTTAGGAATACACATATGTAAATCATTTAAAAATATTTTTCATTTGCTATAGTAAAAGCTCTTTCCCTTCATTTTATTAAGTTCATATTTTCTACTTAGTTTCTAACCAACATCCTACCAAACGTAGATTAAAGCTGTTCAAAGGGATTGCAGGTATGAATAAGGCAATCCTTTATAAGGCACCTCATATTCATATAACTGTTAGCATTTTACCCTTTACTGAACAAGTTACTACCACAAGTTTTTGTGCACATTCAAAATGCTATTTAAATAAAAATTCTTCTATGAACAATTTCTCAGGAAAAGCCAAATATGCTTGTACATTAATTCCTTCTTTAGAAATCAAAGTATAGTTGATAATAATTACACTGTATTTAACCATAGATTGGGAAGTGAATCAACAACTTTTTCAATGTTAGCACTCGCTAAGGAAGCAATAGGATTCAGTCTGTGAATGAAAAAGAAATTGCATCAGCAAGTCTAGCAGGGGCAGTAAAGCAGGAGGAGAGGGGCCAGGCTGATTTTTTCCTTTCTCAGAAGTCAGGCAGTATCTGTCTGACCTCTCTGGGGTCTCATGAGCCATGTCTCTGAGTTACTTTAAACAACTTGACAAGTTATATAACTGTTACCGTCATTACTAACGGTAATTGTGGTCATTAGCAACAATCACCAAATTAAGGGATTTCCGCCAGCATCTCCTTTGTTCTGACAGGATAAATTTTGCAAGGTCGGAAATCAGTTTCTGCGCCCCCAAAGACCGCTACCAGATACAGTTTATAAAATAATTGGGGGAGGGGGCGTTGCCCTGTCAGCAATTTACCGGAGGCCTACAGTGTACCAGGCATTGCAAGTACAGAGGTGGCAGTCACTCTCTAGTAGAAGTCAGACATGTGATCCTAACACCATAATACCTTCCTGTTCAAAAGCTTTAAATATTAAACAAATCCACAATTTGACATCTACTTCCTCCCTCTGGCTTTTCCTTTGATCAGTGCTGCTGTGGCATTCTGTGAAATTAGATTACGTGGCTAAAATGTGTGTGTGGAGGGGCGGTCATTACTGTACAGCCTTTACGTTACTGAACCTCATTTTCTCGATCTCTAAAGGACTGGAAAAGACTACCTTCATTATGTTGTTCTGAAACTAAAAAGCAAACTGAACACAGTGAAATATAATATATGAAAATACTTCATAAACTAACATAAAGCAATATTGAAACAAAAACTTATTATTTAAAAATACAAATGAAACAAATCCTTCAGTAGATTCCTACTGCCAGCCTTAGCCTCTCCACCTTATAATTAACCAGTTTTAATCAGGGCAAACCAGATTTCAACACAGATTGCCTGGAAGGGCATAGTCAATTATCTTTTTTAATATGAGCAATACCTAAATACTCTACTTACCATTCAGAATTTCTGTTGCGTCCTCTGATCCAACAACTGCACAAACCTACTTTTCCAAAGTAATGACACTGAATCACTGTTTATAAAACATGCTTTCCTTTAAAAAGATTTTTATTTTCCAGGAAGACCAATGGGTTATGATGAGTTACCAACTCTTATGCTTACAGAGTCTGGTATTAGGAAAAACGTGTCTTCATGCGAAATGAACGTAATCCCCAGGGAACCACACCCAAATAAAGTAATGTTCAAGTTACTGGAGCATTCTGAAGTTGATTTTGACTCCTGATACCCATAAGGGATGGTTTGTCCCTATCCACCTCAGCTGAACCATGGCCCAATAGTTATTCCAAAAACTCTCCTCTTATAAAAGCCAAATGTACTCAATAGACGTCCCTTAAACTACTTGATGTAAAGAAATGCAGGCTGTTGACTGAATCAACCATGATTAACCTTCAACATGTTTCCTTTCCAGACAAATGTTTATTATGTGTAAAATACACGTCTATTAGTATAAAATTTTCTTACATGAATCAGCAATTCAAAATGTTGTAGATCAAACAATACCAATAATATCCTAAACGTAAGTTCTCAAAACTCACTATGGTCTTTAATTTTCAGAAGACCTGGATTCTATGTAATAGTATTTTGCAAGGTGACTGAATATTTTATATATTCCCCAGGGGAATATCATTCATGAATCTTTAGTTTTAAATATTCACTTTTTCTAGCCAAATAAACCACTTACTTTAAAAAGGCTGCTGGTATTTGGATAGCTATCCAAAATCGGTTTAACGATTTCATACATTAACTAGACAAGAAAGCGATTTTGTGAGCTGAAATAGATAACCTATATAAACGAACAAGCTTTCAAACTACTAAAGGGCTCCGGCTCCAAGGCTTAAAAATAAGTACAGTCACAGAAAAATGTCACTTTTTACGGAAAGGTTTTTTTTATTTTGTAAAAAGTAATGTTTTGAGTATATTTACTTTACTCTTTTAAACCAGTACAAGTACAATGATAAGCACTGAGTAAAAAGTACCCTGCTTTATGAACCTATTTTTAACACACTGACGGCATATTGCTCACTGAAGATAGAAATATGTGATCCAATTATAAAACATAACATGTACGTGTAAACACATACAACTAAATAGTTGTGAAAAAATAGAAGATTAATCAAAATACTCTGTTTTAAAATATTAAATTCAAGTTATGTGGAAATTGTATGATAAAAAATCATATTGTATAATCAGAATAACTCTTTAATGGTCATTTCTGAAAAAAAAATATTAACTTTAGTTAAAAAGTTAAACTTTCTCTTCAAGGTACTTTCAAAACTTCACTACTCAAATGAAAAATAAAATATTTTAACAGTTCATTCTATGACATGTTATATAGTTCTTATTCCAAGAAATCTTCTTGCAAGGTATAACTAAATCTGCTAGGAAAAGAGTAAGAAAAGCCAATCTAGGAAAGAAAATTGTTCCATTAAGTGGAAGTCAAAGTGTGATCTCAAATTATTGTCTTTTTTCCCCCTCCCCCTCATTTCTTTTCATGCTACCTTTTGAGGCTGAGAGCGCCCTGCAGGGAGTTCACCTTGATCTACATTTTCTCTCAAATCTCCCCCCATCTGGGACATAGCACTGGGAAGCACTAAAATCACCCTCTCTATTTCACCAGACTGAAAGCTAAGCCCAAATCTCACTCCTATCCCTGGGCTGCAATGAGTAACATTAAATAAGCGCCTAAAATCTATAATTATTTCAGCAACAAAGTGGACTTGCTAGGGATGATTTTGCTCTACTGTTTTGTTGCCTTAATACCAATTAAACATTAAAAAAAAAAGCCCCACACACATTAAAAAACCTGAAATTAAAACCATCCCTAGACAAATAATTTAAACGTTGGGAAAATGAGAAGTAAAAATAGGCCCAACCACTTACAGTCTCCCTCCTCCATTCCTACTTCACACAATTCACCCTAAATAGAAAGAAACAAGTTTTCATCCCCACTGCATCGGGAAAGAGTGCCGCTTATTTGTATTAAATGGGTTGTAAGCTCGGAGAGGCAAACGGGACACGCTGAGTCCCCGTTTCCATCAATCGGTCTGGCCCTGCCCGTTCTCAGTCCGCGCGCCCAGGGCGCTGGGGGCGTCGGGGTTCGGCTCTGGGGGCCCCGCCGGCCTGGCCGCGGTGCAGGCGGGCGTTGAAGGCCCCGTAGCGCACAAGGGAGTCCGCTTCAGTTTTATCACTCGGTGCGGGGTGGCCTTTTTGTCGGAGAGCAGAACCTTAGCTGGAGGTGGGCGCGTGGCCCCGTTCTCAGCACCCCCGGTCTCGTGGGCAGCCTGGGGATGCCCGGGCAGGCCTGTGCCCACCGTGGACGGGGCTTTCAACGGTGCACAGCGCTGAGCTGCCCTTCCTCCTGCAGCCGGGTTCACGGATGCCCGGGACCAGGGCTGCGGTACACTGGCCGGAGGCACCCTCACGGAAGCCGAGTTCTTGACTTTAATTTGGGTGCTGGTGGAAGGCCCCAAAAATCGTACTGGCTTAGGACCAGTCTTACAGTTCACGCCTCCTTCTTCCTCTTCATTGGGCGCTATCAGTCGCCTGTAAATAGAGAAGCAGGTTCTTGTCAAACAGCTGGTCCTGTGTAAACCAGCAGTTACAGGTTATGTAACTAATGAAAACGTCTCCAAAGTCTACCTTCAGGGTGAATAAAAAGGTTTTCGTCAAGAATTTGAGCCAAGAGGTATCAACCTACTTAATCTCTCATCTCCCACCAAAGTCAATAAGTAAATTAGCAAGTTTACAAAAGATTGTTTCAACTGGAATACACTCTTTCAAACTCACACATAATGTTAATACCAGCAAGTTAAAATTTGGAGCGTTACACTGGAATTACACAGCACATTACTCAGTTCTCACAAATTCTGATGTGATCCAGAGGATAACCAGGAGTATCTCAAGTTGTTTTTCCCAGAATAGCAGTTTCAAGAGATTTACTGAGGAAAAAAGGGTTTCACAAATAAACTTGAGAAATGCTACTGCATATTTTATTCTCCTCCTAAAGCTTTAAACTCTATATTAACAAATTAAACATTCTATACTAAAGACACCTGTTGAGCTTTGTTGAATCCATATTTCCCAATCATTCTGTAATGCACCCTTTGGCACCCAGTAAAATTATCATGCTATGGAACACATTTTGGGAACTGCTAGAATAGTCGAACTCATGGTATAGTTAGACGGTTTTTGAATTCGAGAAGTATTGGACAAACCGTCAAAGATTCCTCAGCTGAGCTGCCATTCACTATAAAAAGCCTGAAGTGGAAACACTGTTTTACCTTATTTAATTTATTTTTTATTCATTTTGTTTAAACTAAAACAAACAAACAAAAAACAGTTCACCCATTTCTCCCACTGCCCGCCCCCCCCACCTCTGGCAACTACCAATCAGTTCCCTGTTTTTTTGCTTTGGATTTTGTTTGTTTGTTTGTTGTTTGTTTGTTTTTAAGATTCCACATAAAAGACAGCTCATATGGTATTTGTCTTTCTCTGTCTGACTTATTTCACTTAGCATAATATCCTCAAGGTCCATTTGTTGCAAATATATATATATATATATATATACACACATACCACAATTTCTTTATACCATCATCCATCAATGGACACTTAGGTTGTTTTTATATCTTGGCTATTGTAAATAATGCTTTAATGAACATGGGGGTACATATATCTTTATGAGTTAGTGTTTTTGCTTTCTTTGGATAGACACCCAGATGTAGAATTGCTGGATCATATGTTAGTCCTACTTAGAATTTTTTGAAGAACTTTCACATTATTTTCCATAGTGGCTGCACCAATTTACATTCCCACTAACAGTGCACAATGGTTCCTTTTTTTCCACATCCTTGCCAACATTTATTTCCTGTCTTTTTGATGACAGCCATTCTAACAAGCATGAGGTGATATCTCATTGTGGTTTTGATTTGCATTTCCCTGATGATTAATGATGTTGAGCATCTTTTCATGTACCCATTGGTCATCTATATGTCTTCTTTGGAAAAATGTTTATTCAGATCTTCTGTCTATTTTTGAATCAGATTGTTTGTTTTTCTGCTATTGAGCTGTATGAGTTCTTTATATATTTTGGATATTAGCCCCTTATCAGATATGATTTGCAAATATTTTCTACCATCCAGTAGTTTGCCTTTTCATTTTGTTGATGGTTTCCTTTGCTGTGCAGAAGCTTTTTTAGTTTGATGTAGTCCCACTTGTTTATTTTTACTTCTGTTGCTTTTCATGTCAGATTAAAAGATCATCACTAAGACCTACGTCAAGGAGCTTACCACCTATTTTTTCTTCTAGGAGTTTTATGGTTTACATTCAAGTCTTTAATCCATTTTGAGTTAATTTTTGTGTAGTATGGTGTAAGATAGTGGTCCAGTTTCATTCTTTTGCACGTGGATATCCAATTTTCCCAACACCGTTTATTGAAGACACCTTTCCCCATTGTATATTTGTGGCTCCTTTGTTGTAAATCAGTTGGCCTATATATATGGGTTTATTTCTGGTCTCTCTCTTCTGTTCCACTGATCTGTGTGTCTGTTTTTATGCCAATACCATACCATTTAAATTATTATAGCTTTGTAATATAGTTTGAAATCAGGGAGCATGATGCCTTCAGCTTTGTTCTTCTTTCTCAAGATTGCTTTGGTTATTTAGGGTCTTTTGTGGTCCCATACATATTTTAGGATTGTTCTTCCTACTTCTGTGAACAACATCATTGGAATTTTGATAGTGATTGCACTGAATCTGTATATTGCTTTGGGGAATACAGGCATTTTAATAATATTAATTCTTCCAATTCATGGATAGGGACTATCTTTCCATTTATTTGTGTCTTCTTCAATTGCATTCATTAACGTCTTACAGTTTTCAACATACAGGTTTTTTATTATCTCCTTGGTTAAATTCATTCCTAGGCATTTTATTCTTCTTGATGCAACCATAAACTGGATTTTCTTAATTTCTCTTTCTGATAGTTCATTATTACCATATAGAAATGCAACAGATTTTTGGGTATTGATTTTGTTTATTAGTTCTAACAGTTTTTTGATGGAGTATTTAGGGTTTTCTATATATAATATCATGTCATCTGCAAACAGTGACAGTTTTACTTCTTCCTTTCCAATATGGACATTTTAAATTTACTTTTCTTGCCTAATTGCTCTGGCTGGGACTTCCAATACTATGTTTAGTAAAAGTAGTGAGAGTGGGGGTCCTTATCTTGTTCCTGATCTTAGAGGAAGTGCTTTGAGCTTCTCACCACTGAGTATGTTTGCTGTAGGCTTGTCATATAAGGCTTTATTACATTGAGGTACATCCTCATTATACCTGCTCTGTTGAGAATTTTTATCATAAATGGATGCTGAATTTTGTCAAATACCTTTTCTGCATCTATTGAGATGATTATATGATTTTTGATATGATATAAAAACCATTTGATAGATTGTTTCCAGTTCAAGATGACAACATAGGAAGATACTGAACTCACCTCCAATGGACACACTGAGTTTACAGTTATATATGGAACAATTTCCTCTTAAATAAAACCTAAAGGCCAGCTGAGTGACAACTACATATTGGGCAACTGAGAAGAAAACAACATTGAAGCAGGTAGGAGAAGCTGGAACACAATCTTGCCATAAACCCGTCCCCCAATGCAGTAATCCGCAACCAGGAAGAAAGTCAAAACCTGCATCTTCTCCCTAAGGAGGGAAAGATTCAAACCCCATATCGGGCTCCCCAGTTTTTAAGACATGCACTTGAGAGATGAGCCCCCAAAATATTTAACTTTGAAAATCAACAGCGTTCAAGTCCCGAGGCCCACAAGACTATAGCAATCTGATAAGCAGCTCTTCAAGGGTCCACATGCTCAGATTCACCCACCCCAGGGCCCAGTTCAAAAGCGGCCAATTGCACCCAGACTTAAATAGTAAAGTAGCTCACCTGCTGATAGAAAAGTGCTGGCCTGAGGGGCAGGCGTCTAATTTAACACACACATCTAGAAGCCTGCTGGAACACTCTCTGGGAATAAAGACTAGCAGGTACCATCTTCATGCTCTCCCTTTGCTGTGCTCCAGAGCACCAGTATTTCCTGGAAGAGAGCTTTTACACTCATCTGGAACCCTCACTTTTTATGGCTCTTAGCCAGGGGACAACTCCTGATTGCCTGGCTCTGGAGGCCAGTGGAGCTTGCATTCCTGGTCCCATGGGACTGTAACAATTGGTGTTAACCCAGAAAGGAGCTCACAGCCTTGTCTGGTACCCCAATTTTTGCAAATGCTGCCAAGAGACACCTCTACATTGCATGGCTCTGGTGGCCAGTAGGGCTTATGCTTGTGGGTCCCACAGGACTGTAACCAATGGAGAAAGAGTTCTTAAACAGCTACCACCCCAGCACACAACAAGAGGCAACAGATCCAGGAGCTCAGTCTTTCCGTGAAGGAGGTCTGTTAGCTGATCATCATGACTGCAGCCTGAGGGGCAGACTTCTAATTAAACACGCATCTAGGAGCTGACTATAATCTTTCCCAGAGACCTCATAGGGTGGGTGCTATCTTTGCACCCACCTTCTGCCACACTCCAAAGTGCCAGTGTCTCCTGAAGGGGAAATTTACATGCAGCTGGTGCCCTGGTTTTTGTATTTGCCACCCACAGCATGCCCCTTGATCCCTTGATCCCCTGGCTCTCATGGCTGGTGGGTCTTGCATTCCTGAGTCCCATGGGACTGTGGCAATCAGAGAGATGGTTCCTGGCGGGCTAACATCTACAGGACAATGCACAGACAACAGACTGAGGAACATCCCCCAGTCTTTCTGCAAAGAAGGCCTCTTTGCCTGTCCTAGTGCTTCGGCCTGAGGGGCAGGCCTCAGGTTTGGCACACGTGTATTGCCAAACAGAGCTGCTCTCAAGGAACATAAGCTGTGAATGCCATCTTGGTGCTCTCTCTCTCTGCCTTGCTCCAGCTCCTCAGAATCTTTCTGAAAAGAGCTTACACACTCAGCTGGAGCCCCGATTTTTGCAGCTGCCACCAAGGGGACACCTTCAGAATGCCTGGCTCTGTTGGCCAGCAGAGCTTACACTTGCAGTCCCACAGGTCTGTATATATTTGTAAAGCTCTAAAAGCTGCTGCCTGATGGTCTGGCTTCCAAGCAGCCTCAATCTAGGTGATGAGATCCTCCCCTTTGGGACACTGACAGGTCTTGGTTCATCCTCAACTACTGGGAGCTATTAAAAATATAATAGGCTGCCTGGACAATCGCAAAGGTTTGAGAGTCAACTAAGAGCTGGGGCAGGGCCAAACAATAAGGTTCATCCTCTGCACAAGGCTACTCGTTCAAAACTGAGTGAGGCGGTTGTTTCATCTACTGTATAGAAACCAACACAGAGAGTCAAGTAAAATGAAGAAACTGAGGAATATGTTCCAAATGAAAGAACAAGATAAAACCTCAGGAAAAAACCTTAATTAAACATAGATAAGTAATTTAGCTGAGAAGGAGTTCAATAATGGTCATAAAAATGCTCACCAAACTGGGGAGAAGAATGAATGAACACAGTGAGAACTTCAACAAAGAGATGAAAAATATAAGAAAGTACCAAATAGAAGTCACAGAGCTGTAGAATACAATAACTGAACTGATAAACACACTAGAGGGGTTCAACAGCAGACCAGATGAAGCAGAAGAAAGGATCAGTCAACTCAGTCAGGGCAGTGGAATTCACCCAATAAAAGCAGGAATAAAGAAAAAGAATGGAAAAAAAGTGAAGATAATTGAAGGGACTTACGGGACAACATCAAATGGACTAACATTCACATTATAGGGCTCCCAGAAGAAGAGAGAGAGAAAGGAGAAGAAATCTTATTTGAAAAAATAATAGCTGAAAACTATATAGCTGAGAAAGGAAAGAGACATCCAGATCCAGGAAGTCCAGAGAATTCCAAACAAGATGAACTCAAAGAGACCCACACTAAGACACATTATAATTAAAATGTCAAAAGTGAAAGACAAGGAGAAAATCTTAAAAACAGCAAGAGAAAAATAACTTGTTATATAAAAAGGAACCCCCATAAGACCATCAGGAGATTTTCAGCAGAAATTTTGCAAGCCAGAAAGGAGTGGCATGATATATTCAAAGTAGTAAAAGAAAAAAATCCAACCAAGAATACTCTACCCAGCAAAATTACCATTCAGAATTGAAGGAATAATGAAGAGTTTTCCAGACAAACAAAAGCTAAAGGAGTTCATCACCACTAAACTGGCCTTAAAAGAAGTGTTAAAGGGACTTCTTTAAGCTGAAAAGAAAGGGCACTAATTAGTAACAACACATATTAAAGAATAAATCTCACTGGAAAGGTAAATATATAGTAAAGGTAGTATATTAATCACTATAAAGTTAGTATAAAGGTTAAAAGAAAAAAGTAGTAAAAATAACTATGATTACAATAATTAGTTATGGAATACACAAAATAAAAAGATGTAAAATATGACACCAAAAACCTAAAACGTGGCAGGGGATAGTATAATGTTGAGCTTTACAATGGAATCAAACTTAAGTTGTTATCAACTTAAAACAGGCCGTTATAGATATAAGTTGTTATATGTAAGCCTCATGGTAACCACAAAGCAAAAACTTATAGTAAATACACAAAAGATAAAGAGAAAGGAATATAATCATACCACTAAAGAAAGTCATCAAACCATAAAGGAAGAGAGCATGAGAAGAAAGGAACAGAGACGAACTACAAAAACAATCAGAAAACAATCAACAGAATGGACATAAGTACATACCTATCAATAATTACTTTAAATGCAAATGGATTAAATTCACAGAGTGGCTGAATAGATCAAAAAATAAGACCCATCTATATGCTGCCCACAAAAGACTCACTTAAGTGTAAGGACACACACAGACTGAAAGTGAGGGGATGGGAAAAGATATTCCATGCAAACCAAAAGAAACCAAAAGAAATCTGGAGTAGCTATACTTATATAAGATAAAATAGACTTTAAAACAAAGACTGTAATAAGAGACAAAAAAGGGTATTACATAATCTTAAAAAGGTCAATCCAACAAGAGGATATAACATTTGTAAATATTAATGCACCCAAAATAGGAGCACCTAAAAAATAAGGCAAATATTAACAGAACTAAAGGAAGAAACAGAGAGCCATACGATAATAGTAGGAAACTTCAATACCCCACTTACATCAATGGATAGATCCTATAGATAGAAAATCAATAAGGAAACATTGGCCTTAAATGACATGTTAGGCCAGATGGACTTAACAGATATTTACAGAACATTCTATCCAAAAATAACATAGTACACAATCTTCTCAGGTGCACATGGAACATTTTCCATGATAGATCATGTGTTAGGCCACAATACGAGTCTCAGTAAGTTTAAGACAACTGAAATCATATCAAACTCCTTTTCTGACCACAATGGTATGAAACTAGAAATTAATTACACAAAGAAAACTGGAAAATTCACAAATACATAGAGATTAAACAAGTTACTGAACAACCAATGGGTCAAAGAAGAAATCAAAAGAGAAATCAAAAAATACCTTGAGACAAATAAAAATGGAAATGTAACATACCAAAGTTTGTGGGATGCAGTGAAAGCAGTTCTAAGAGAGTTCATAGCAATGTTTACCTCAAGAAATAGGATAAATCTCAAATAAACAACCTAACTTTACACCTCAAGGAACTAGAAAAAGATCAAACAAAGGTTAGCAGAAGGAAGGAAATAACAAAGATTAGAATAGAAATGAATGAAATAGAGACTAAAAAGACAATAGGAAAGATCAATAAAACTAACAACTGATTTTCTGAAAAGATAAACAAAACTGACAAACCTTTAGCTAGATTCACCAAGAAAAAAAGAGATAACTCAAAATCAGAAATGAAAGAGGAGATGTTGAAACTGATACCATAGACATACAAAGGATAGTAAGAGGCTACTATGAACAATTATATGCCAACATATAGATTGGACAACCTAGATTGGACAACCTAGAAGAAATGAATTAATTCCTAAAAACATACAACCTACCAAGACTAAATCATGATGAAATAGAAAATCTGAACAGACCAATGACTACTAAGGAGATTGAAATCTCCTAACAAACAAAAGTTCAGGACCAGACAGCTTCACTGGTGAATTCTACCAAACCAACTCTTCAAAGAATTAATACCAGTCCCTCTCAAACACTTCCAAAAAATAAAAGAGGAGGGAACTCTCAAATTCATTAAGGCCAGTAGTACCCTGATACCAAAACCAGACAAGGATGCCACAAGAAAATTACACACCAATATCCCTGATGAACATAAATGCAAAAAATCCTCAAAAAAAATACTAGCAAACTGAATTCAACAATACATTAAAAGGAACACACATGATGATTTACTCCAGGGATGCAAGGATGGTTCAACATCCACAAATCAGTCAATATGATACACTATACCAACAAAATGAAGGAAAAAAGTCACATGGAACATTATTTTAAATGACCTTAAAACTGTCAAACTGTCAAGCAACCACTGTCAAAAGCCTGCCTGCTCCTTCCACTGCTTCCATCAGTTTCACTTCATGAAGATCCCCTTCTGAACATGTGTAATGGCAATCCTCCAAGTCTTCTCCCTCTGACTCAGCACTGTTGTGTTTTCAGAGGCAAATATAAGATACTGAACTCTGATTTTTGGAAATGGGATCATAATAGCATAGTGATTTGAAATATAATATATTCAACCTCAAAACTCTACTGAACATAACTAAAATTTTGTAGGTGAGAAATGGTTCTTTGGGACCTCACAAGTGCTTCCAAGTCATCGTTACCTGGTCCATGAATCAAAAATGATACTTAATAAAATCCCAGAGGAAAAAGACAACTAACACAGAGGAGAGTTTCCATAAAACCATTTCTGCTTGCTTTATATTTTGTACACATCTTCCACTGGACTCTAGTCCAAGGTTGCTCCACCTGAGCACTATTGCCATTTGGGATTCAACAATTCTTTGTCATGGGGGGCTGCCCTCTGCATTCTAGGACGTTTAGAAGCAACCCTGGCCTCTACCCTCTGGATGCCAGCAACAACCCCCACCTGACAGTGTCTCCAAACGTTACCAAATATATCCCCTGGGGAACAAAACTGCCCCCAATGGAGAACTACTGCTCTGGACCCAAATAATATTTGCTAACTATAAGTTCAAACACCAAAATAAATGATAATAAAATGAGAGCCTTTAAGCAAAAAGATCTGTTTTAACATATGATTTACTATTAAAAACTGAATAAAATTCTCTGCACCTCTGTGAAAGGTCCAGAGGGCAAAAGTAAGAAAGCAGTCTGAAATTTCATACGGGCCCTGAATCAAATTCTAGAATAGATGATCAAGAAATCAGAATGTCTGAAAGTCATGAATACTACCCAGACAATGAAAATGAAATATAATTTTAAATGTATTTAAACCACAGTGAAAGACACAGATGTGGAGTGAATTCAGTGCTAATGATTTCATAGAACACAAGATAATACTACTAAATAAAAATGTTATTTGTGGTAACAGGAAGGAGAAAGGGATTCAGAATAAATCACAGGAAATTTCAAATATTAAGTCTAATAAATTTCTTGACTATTGCCAGTAAAATCTGGGATTTCACTTTAGTGGGGAAAAATACTTACCACAGCATTCTCACTGTGTCCAGTAGTATTTTTAAAATCATACTCTCCCAAAAAGTATATACCATATAACTCAGTTTTAAAGAATTACTTCCACCTTTTACATAGTTCTGGTAACTTTGCATTTAATTTTTTTTTTATTTTGGCCACGCCACACGGCTTGTGGGATTTTAGTTCCCCGACCAGGGATTGAACCCGGGCCCTCGACAGTGAGAGAGCAGAGTCCTAACCACTGACTGCCAGGGTATTCCCTCAATATTTACATTTTGGGGCTTCCCTGGTGATGCAGTGATTGAGAATCCACCTGCCAATACAGGGGACACAGGTTCGAGCCCTGGTCCGGGAAGATCCCACATGCCGTGGAGCAACTAGGCCCGTGCACCACAACAACTAAGCCTGCGCTCTAGAGCCCGCGAGCCACAACTACCGAGCCTGTGTGCCACAACTACTGAAGCCTGCACGACTAGAGCCCGTGCTCCGCAACAAGAGAAGCCACCGCAGAGAAGCCTGTGCACCACAACGAAGAGTGGCCCCCGCTCACTGCAACTAGAGAAAGCCCACACTCAGCAACGAAGACCCAATGCAGCCAAAAATAAATAAATAAAGATTTATACTTTGATGGTAAGGCAGAATATTCACCTAGGTGATTTAATAAGCTCAATGAGGTCAAGAACCATTATTCACTCCCCCAGTAGAGGCAGTAAAAATATAGGTCATACATTAATTTTTTTAAAAAATCAACAAAGAACAGATAACCTCTTTCGAATTGGGGCCATGTGACGCAGGCTTCCATGTAAAGGCCGCTCTTCCAGAGTCCAACATTCTATCAGTTCATGAGGCACCCGCCAGTAGCTAACACCTGGAAGATAAAAAGACAATTTAGAGAACCACTGTCCACTGCCAAAGGCTCAGCAACACTTTTGTATAAGACCGGCCAGAAAAAGTTTAAGGTTCATGACTCCCATTTGATGAAGAGAAGTATAAGCAGGAAGTGCTCCCAAGAAGAGCCAGGGCAATAGTGGCATAGCTCATGACCCGGGTCCAGAAAGAGCTGGCTACCAGCCGCCCCAGCTCTGCCACTGATAACCAGAGGTCTTTATACAGACCTTAGGCAACTGAGTGTATGCTGGTTAAGGGCACAGGCACTGGAGCCAAAACTGCCTGGGTCTGGATCCCATTTCTGTCATTCACTAATCATATCACCTCGGGAAAATTTTCTCATCTGTGAAATGATGACAATAATAGTACATACCTTGCTGCGATAATTAAATGAGAAAATAAAAACAAAATGCCTAGAACAGGGCCTGGCACAGACTTAGCACTCAAGAGATGTTAGGTGCCTTTATTATAAGTCATAGTGTTGGTAGTAATGTGAAAGGATTGGACAGTAGGGGTTCTAACACGTGCCCTGTCTACCTCACTAGGTTGCTGCAATCGTCAAATCAGATAAATTTTGTGAACCACTCTGTAAGAGGCAACCACTATATGAATATGAGGTATCAATACCTTATAGGCATCTTTTCAAACAAGAATAATCTGTGTTAACGTGGCAGGCCAAGATTCCAGTCAAATTCACTTAATTTTTAAATCTGATACGTTTCTTTGTTTAAATTTATTCTATTGAAGTATAGTTGATTTACAATGTTGTGTTAATTTCTGCTGTATAGCAAAGTGATTCAGTTATACATACATATGTGTATGTGTATATATATATTTTTTCATATTCTTTTGCATTATGGTTTATCACAGGGTATTGAATACAGTTCCCTGTGCTATACAATAGGACCTTGTTGTTTATCCATTCTATATATAATAGTTTGATATGTTTCTGATTGAAAGCTGAAAATGTATTCCTTTTTTTAAAAAATTTATTTATTTTTGGCTGTGTTGGGTCTTCATTGCTGCGCGCGGGCTTTCTGTGGTTGCAGCGAGCGGGGGCTGCTCTTCGTTGTGCTGCACGGGCTTCTCAGTGCGGTGGCTTCTCTTGTTGTGGAGCATGGGCTCTAGGCGCGCGGGCTGCAGTAGCTGTGGCACGCGGGCTCAGTAGTTGTGGCTTGTGGGCTCAGTAGTTGTGGCACGTGGGCTCAGTAGTTGTGGCTCGCGGGCTTTAGAGCACAGGCTCAGTAGTTGTGGCGCACAGGCTTAGCTGCTCCGTGGCATGTGGGATCTTCCCGGACAAGGGAACGAACCTGTGTCCCCTGAATTGGCAGGCGGATGCTTAACCACTGCGCCACCAGGGAAGTCCCTGAAAATGTATTCTTATGAAGCTTAAAAACCTTACGCTAAGTGAAAGAAGCCAGACACAAAAGGTTATATATTGTATGATTCCATTTATATAAATATCCAGAATACACAAATCCACTGAGACAGAGAGCAGACTGGTAGTTGCCAGGGGCTGAGGGGAGAGGGGAATGCAGAGTAACTGCTTAATGGATACTGGGTTTCCTTTTGTGGTGACAGAAGTGTTTTGGAACTAAATAGAGGTGCTGGTTACACACACTGTTAATGTAGCAAATGTCACTGAAATGTATACTGTAATTAATTCTATGCTGTGTGAATTTTACCTCATTTTTTAAAAAAAGAACCATAAAAATTATACATAGACACATTAAAAAAGGCTTAAAGAATGATGCTGAATAAAAACTGCTTGGTATTAAAAACAACAGTAACCTTTAAGTCCGAAGAAGGAATCTGGTATCTTCTTTTTTAATCACTAAATGGCTAGTAATAACAAACAACTTAGCAAGCTGGGCACATAAATTATTATATATAATAGACATGTCCAAATACTCGAAGTCTATGGACCTCATTTTAAGACAACAACTTTCTAGAACTGCTTGATCATACTCCCAAACCTACTTATGCTACAAAACCATCACCAAATCTCATCCATTAAGTTTTTATTTTTAAGTCAAGTTTATTGAGATATAATTTACATAAAATAAAATTCATTCTTTTTAAGTACACTGAGTTTTGACAGATGTATACAGTCATGTAACTATGGCCACAATCAAGATACAGAACATTTCTATCATCCCCAAAAAGTTCCCTCCTACCTTTCCACAGTTGATGCCCTGCCCTCCATTCCTTAGTTTTGCCTTTTCCAAAGTATCATATAAATGGAATCATACACCACATAGCCTTTTGTGTCTGGCTTCTTTACCATGATGCTTTGAAGATTCATCCATTTTGATGTATGTATCAATAATCATCTCTTTTTATTTCTGAGTATTCCTTTAAATGGATATACTGCGGGCTTCCCTGGTGGCGCAGTGGTTGGGAGTCCGCCTGCCAATGCAGGGGACACGGGTTCGTGCCCTGGTCCAGGAAGATCCCACATGCCACAGAGCGGCTGGGCCCGTGAGCCATGGCTGCTGAGCCTGAGTGTCCGGAGCCTGTGCTCCGCAACGGGAGAGGCCACAACAGTGAGAGGCCCGCGTACCGCAAAAAAAAAAAAAAAAGATATACTGCAATTTGTTTTTAAGACTTTCATTTTTTTCCTGCCTATAATTCACATTCATTGTACAAAACTTGGAAAATATAGAAAAGTATATATAAAAAAAATAAAAATCACTTCTAATCCTAAAACTAGGAATCGTGGCTCATGACATTTTGATGTATCTCATTCCAGTCTTTTTTCTATTCGTATGATATGCACATAATTGAAAACACATTATATTTAATTATGTTTTCTGCTTTTGACCATTTCTTACTTTATCATGGGCACTCATCAACGTAAAAAGTTATTCAAAATAATTTTATTTTATCATTATTATTTTTTCAGCCACGCAGCATGCAGGATCTTAGTTCCCCAACCAGGGATCGAACCCATGTTCCCTGCAGTGGATGCGTGGAGTCCTAACCAAAAGACCACCCAGGAATTCCCTCAAAATAATTTTAATAGCTATACCCATCTATAACCTGTGGATGTGCCAATGTGTATTTAACCCTGTATTATAGACATTTAGATTGCTTTTATTTTTTCCCTATTATGAATAATGTTCAGTTGAACATCTCTGTTCATAAGCCTTTGTCTGCATTTGATTTTGTCTTTAAGGTAGATTTCTAGAAGTAGAATTATTGGCTCAAAGAATATGAACAATTTTGATGCTATTGATACATACTGATAAATTATTTCCAAAAAAAGTAATATGAACTTTATTCCTCCCAAGAATTCATGAGATCTTTACTAATCTGGTATATAAAAAAATAGTTCTCATTTAATGTATAGTTCACTGATAATGAGTTTGAACCTCTGCCACATTTATTTCCTTTTCTGGGAATTTTATGGCCATGAACCTTATACATTTATTTGTAGTAGGGTTGAGCTGGTTTTCTAATGAATTTAAATAAACCCTCTTTATTATAAGGGTAATCTTTGTCCAGTTAATGCAACACTTTTATCCAAGTTTTTTATTAGTTTCTAAATTTTATTTATAATGTTTTATGTTTTAAAGTTAATACATTAAATATTATGTAATCAAATTTCTTTGTCTTTATGTTTTATTTTAAGCTTATAATTTCTTTCCCTATTAAGAAATCAGTTATTTGCTTACATTTCAATATAGTCTATAATAGTTTCATTTTTCATTCATAAATCTACCTGGGATTATTTTCATAAATGATGTGAGGTTAAAGTTCTGTTTTTCTCCCAAATAATCTATCCTTTTTTTATTGGAATTTAATGCTTTCTTATCACATAGTGATTTTATTCTTATAAATTTAATGGATTTTACTCCTGATCTCTGCATCTATTCTTGTACCAGAAAGACATGGTTTTATTAGTATAGAGCTACATATAGTATTTTGGCCATCAAACAGAGTTAAACTCATCCCTCTAATGACTTCTACTTCCCAAAATGTTTTGGGGTATTTCACCTGTTTATTCTTTCAAAGGAATTTTAGGATCATTTCCTCAAGATTCCCAAAGAGGTCCATTGATATTTTGGTAGGAATTGTGTTAAACCTATAATTTAATCTGAGAAACACTGACATCTTTATAATATTCAGATTTCTCATTCAGGATCATGGTATGTCGCACAGTAATCTTCATCTCTTCTTTTTTATAGATGGATGGATGGATGGATGGACAGATAAATACATTTTAGCAGTTTTCTTCGTAAAGGACCCAAGCATTTCTTGGTGGCGCAGCCTAGTTATTTTTGTTTATTGCTATTGTGAATGGGATTTTCTCCTATAATTTCTAGTTAATTTACCATAAGTAAGCTGCTAATCTTTATTTATATTGTATCTAGCTAGTTTAGTCTACTAAACTCATCATTTGAAATACCTTTAGTCGATTCTTTTCGGGTTTTCTACAAAGACATATTGTCCACAAATAACAATAACTGTCTTCTTCCTTTCAATAGTTCTTTCTCTTACTTCTGTTTCCTGTATTACGGCTTTCCACAGGCCTTCCAGAACTTTGTTAGATAACAATTATACTCTATTACATGCTTTCTAAAAAGTTAAAATCAGTCACACGCTTTGTTAAAGTCAGTGATCCCAGCTCTCTGCTCCAGCTTCCTGAGTCAGTGTAGAAAGAAACCCAGCCAGGCCCTCCCAAAGCTTCCCAGGTAGCCTGCTAGTCCAGCGGCACAAAAGGAGACAAGAACACCAGGGGGGTTGTTCTTCAACTTAAGCCCAAGTGTCTCAAAGTCAATTAAATCTCAAGTAATAAGCTTAAAGAGAATAGCATTTTGTTCAACACACTTCATCCTATCTGTTTGAAGGGCATGATATGAAAAGAAAAAGGACGAAAACTGAGTGGGGCAAAGTTGAGGAGAAAAAGGATTGGTACTAGCACCCTGCCTGAAAGAGGAACAGCTGATAGTTTTAAAAAGCCTCTTCCTTTCCTTATTCAATCTTACATGACTTGCAATGTCTGTCTCTACCAGCTTTTAAGATCATTTGAGGACTGAGATGTGTCTTATTTATCTTTGGACAATTTTAGGACTTAATTATAGTGCTTGCACCTAATTGACACTCAATCCATGTTAATTAAGAAAAAAAACGTAGGCATAGAACAGTTAACCCTCTGTGATCTTTAAGCAAGTGGCATGTCTCTCTGAGACTTCTTTTCCTCATCAATAAAATTGTAAACCAGCATACAGGCTTGTTTTAGGACTAAGAGATACTGAATGTAAACTACATATCACATTGAATATCAAGCAGCATTACTATTATCAACTCACATAAGCAGCTTGGTAAAGATAGTCAAATTTCAAAGTGTGCATTTAAAGAATATTTGTTTTCTAAGGGCTCTTTAGATATCTTCCCAGCATTATTTTCATTTTCTCTCTCTCTCTTTATTTTTTTTTTTTGATTACACATTTTATGCTTAATTTAGAGGTATACTTCCTAGGACAATGCTAGGTACACAGTAGGCGCTACAGAAACTCTTTTTATTATTTTTTTGGTAATAAATTTATTTATTTATTTTTGGCTGTGTTGGGTCTTCGTTGCTGTGCGCGGGCAGTCTCTAGTTGCAGCAAGCGGGGGCTATTCTTCGTTGTGGTGCGCGGGCTTCTCATTGTAGTGGCTTCTCTTGTTGCGGAGCACGGGCTCTAGGTGCGTGGGCATCAGTAGTTGTGGCTCGCGGGCTCTAGAGCGCAGGCTCAGTAGTTGTGGCACACGGGCTTAGTTGCTCTGTGGCATGTGGGATCTTTCTGGACCAGGGCTCGAACCCATGTCCCCTGCATTGGCAGGTGGATTCTTAACCACTGCGCCACCAGGGAAGCCCCAGAAACTCTTTTTAAATTGAACTAAATAAGCATAACTAACAAAAGTGTATTTTAGGTTACTGTATTATAGATTATTAATAATACCTAGCAATTCATGGGGTTTAAAAATTTGTAAGTAAACTGCCTCAGTGTTACTATAAGGTGACAACTACCTGGACCCACACCAAAAACATTTTCTCAAAAAAAGAAATGCTATATTTGAACTTGCTTTGTCTTATTAAGGAAAAGTCTACTTTCTGCCATGAAATGAAAGAATTGTACTGTACCTTTTCCTTCCCAGGCATCAAAGGCATCCATCATTTCCTTCAATTCTGCTACTGAATAATAGCTCCAAATATACTGAACATTATTTCCTGCCTCCCTAGAAATATTACAAAAGGTAATGAAAATATACTACCTAGGTATGAATGTGTATACATATATACAGCTAATAGACACTCAATAAGTGCTTGTTAACTAAGGAAAAAAAATATGTAGGTAATGAGTAGTTGTTCTTCTGTGATCCTTAAGCATACATATATGTATATATATATATTCTATATACGACATACTAGATGAGTATAATATACTATACTTACGTACTAACCTACATTTAATCTCTTTTTACTGCGGTAAAGTATTTGTTAATTCCACAATATAAACTGTGCAGACAAATCAACAAATCCTTAAAATAAGTTTTCTTAAAAAAATCACCTAACTCCAGTAAAGTTAGAAAAGGTTCAACTTTGACTAAAACTTTCTTAGCACTATGTCAGGCACTTATATATCATATACAAACATCCCTGCCTGTAAAGAATTCAGAAAATGATAACATATTAATTATCTAAACAGCAAGCTCATGTGGTCGTGCATTAGTCACTGGCATGTGACCCAATCCAATCTCTCAGAGAATTAAAAAAAATTTTGCTAAGTGAATTGACTAGTATAAATGAGATTACAGGGAAAATATTAACAGAATAACCCTTAAGAATTTAACATGTTCAAGGCATAGAATTTTAAAGTTGGGAGGGACCAGATGAAAAGTCTTTCAGCATTTCTCAAACCAGGACACCAAGACACAGGCCAGTCCTGGGTCCCTCAGTGGGCCTGCTGGCTTCTAGGCCAGGCTTCTGTCCCTGGACTATAGTGGAGGGGAGATACCCAGGCATGTGGCTTTTCTTTTCTTTCTTTCTTTTCTCTTTTTATAATGCCTCTCAGGGGATTCTGATGACCACTCCCAGTTGAGAACCACTGTACTAGACCAAGTAGATGGCCTATTGCTTATACAGATGTGAAATGGTCTGAATTACAACCTCCTCATGAAACAGGCCTATCTCGACAGCTATGAGATTCACTCTGTCTGTTGAGAGGTACTGGCTTCTTTCCTAGTCAACCACATATTCCATTCAATAACACCTCTTAGAAGAGACCAAGACTTTATTTTGTTCCTTTTTGTATTTAAACGCAGACATACCTTTTAAAAACGCATTTACTGTGAATTCTTCCTCCCAGCTGCTTATCAATTGCATCTGTTCCATCAGTTTTTGTGGAATATACACCAATAATTCTACTCTCACAGCTTGCACCAGATGTGTTAAGATAGTGGAGGACCCAAACTGTTGGTTTATTGCAAACTAAACCATACGAATCACAGAAGTCTGTTAAAGCCTGGGGCAAAAAAATATATAAAATTTGAATTTAATTCTGGAGTAAAGTAAAAATGAATTTGCTCTATTACTTTCATGTAAAGCTGTAATTTCAGCTGGTCATAACGGAAATAAAAAGATTATATATCTCAGCCTACTGTTTATGCCTTTAAAAACCAAACCATTTGTTGAATTTGGGGTGTTGGGGGAGGTGAGGCAAATCACCACCCCAAAACCCAAAACCTTTTCAGCTAGAGAATCTTTTTCCACATGGAAATTATGTTTTACTTCCTCTTCCTTTAGACTCACTACCAACATCATTTTAAAATCTTCATATAATAAGCTAAAGTTAAAATTCTTTCTTTTCCCTTTCTTTTCCCCCCGATTTTCCATTTGACTCAATCTTCCTTTTACCTCCTACTGACTTGCCCCATAGTTGATGCTTATTCTTAACTCCAAATCCAATCATGGATTAACCAGATTAACTTGTTCTTTTACACTGAAAGATACGAATATATGAACTCGATATATACTGTCTGAACTCATTTGGCATTTATCCACCTATTCACTCAATCACTTGAATACTAAGTACCTATGTGTGAATAATAAGCACTGTCTAAGGCCTTGGAGACATAATGGTGAGCAGGAGACAGGGTCCCTCCTTGAGTTTATAGCTGATGCAGAAGACAGACTTTAAATAAGCCATCAGCACACAGTGTAAGAAGTGCTACTAGGTAAGCCTATGAGGTGCTAAGGGGCACAGAGGAAGAGGGCTTCACCCAGTGGAGTGGTACAGGCCTTCCCTGGGAGAAACAGCATTATTGATGTGAGCTATCTGAGGACAGGCACTCTTTTCTGTTTTGTTTTGTATCCCAAGTCCCTAGAAAAGTACCTGATACAAAGGAGATGCTTAATATTTACTGACTCAGTGAAGGAAAAGAGGACCCTAACATGTGTTGCATTTTCACTTAATATTGCCATCTAACTCCTGTATTGGCTTTTATCTTCACTTGCACATCTATGAAAATCACCAACAACATTATAAACCATTCAAGGGCAAAAACTGCATGTCATATTTCTTTGTGTCCCACACAGTCCCTAGAACAGGGTCCTATATGTCAAAAACATTTGAAATAAATAGGAGTTGGCTGGCAGAATGAATGTTCGCATGCTGTGTCTGTTGTGCATACAAACCAAGAATGAAAGACTACAAAGGTGAATGTTAATCTGTCCCAACTTTCCAGTTAGGCTTTTTCAGCCCCACTCTGCAGATATGGCAAACAGCATTAAAAGACTGTTCGACAACTCAGTTTATAAATAATTCCAATAGCAGAACCCATACAACCATGCAAATTCCCGAAGGGGATCTGGAACCAAATCAACTTTCTCTTCATGCTGCACTCCTAATAACCATACTGTCAGCTTGCTCTCCTAAACACTGACATCCAACTCAAAGAATTCAAACCAATTCAAACCACTTTTCACTATGAACAATTATCTAGGAAAAATATTTTTCTTAGATGTTCAAAGTGCTAATTAATAGCAAATATAATACTTATCAATAAGACAAAAACAGATGAAGCTGTTCAAGTCATGTAAAGACATTTCAAATGTGATTTAAAACAGAAGCATCTTAAAAAAAGATTTACTGATCTCAAGGTGAAGTAATCAAACTAATGTTTTAGCTTAGTAGCAAACTGCTACACTCACTAAATCAGGTAAGGGATTTTATACAATCTTTTATTTATCATGACCATCCTTTTAAAATATCATTTCAGTAAATGAATTAATCCCACTATACACTCACATACTACAGTACTGCTCTTAATTTAAGAAGAACTTCAAGAGCAGAAGAGTTCTATTAAAAAAAGCCATCAAAAAGTGTTAAACATTCAATGAGGAATAAAAACTCCATAAACTTTTGGGTGGCGTGGTAATACACTTTCCTAGAATACAATTTTGGCCTTAAAAAATGAGCAGTGGTAATTAAGAAACATGTCTTCAAAAACTGTAGAGAAGTAACAATATGTTACTAAATAACCAAGAGATCACTGAAGAAATCAAAGAGGAAATCAGAGAATACCTAGAGAAAAATGACAATGAAAACACGATGATCCAAAACCTATGGGATGCAGCAAAAGCAGTTCTAAGAGGGAAGTTTAAAGCAGTACAATCCTACCTCAAGAAACAACAAACATCTCAAATAAACAATCTAACTTTGCACCTAAAGGAATGAGAGAAAGAAGAACAAACAAAACCCAAAGGTAGTAGAAGGAAAGAAATCATAAAGATCAGAGCAGAAATAAATGAAATAGAAACAAAGAAAACAATAGCAAAGATCAATAAAACTAAAAGCTGGTTCCTTGAGAAGATAAACAAAATTGATAAACCTTTAGCCAGACTCATCAAGAAAAAGAGGGAGAGGACTCAAATCAATAAAATTAGAAATGAAAAAGGAGAAGTTACAACAGATACTGCAGAAATACAAAGCATCCTAAGAGACTACTACAAGCAATTTTATGCCAGTAAAATGGATAACCTGGAAGAAATGGACAAATTCCTAGAAAGGTATAATCTTCCAAGACTTAACTCGAAAGAAATAGAAAATATGAACAGAGCAATCACAAGTAATAAAATTGAAACTGTGATTAAAAATCTTCCAACAGGGCTCCCCTGGTGGCGCAGTGGTTAAGAATCCACCTGCCAATGCAGGGGACACAGGTTCGAGCCCTGGTCTGGGAAGATCCCACATGCCGCAGAGCAACTAAGCCCATGCACCACAACTACTGAGCCAGCTCTCTAGAGCCCGTGTGCCACATCTACTGAGTCCACATGCTGCAACTACTGAAGCCCGCGCACCTACAGCCCGTGCTCCGCAACAAGAGAAGCCACCGCAATGAGAAGCCTGTGCACTGCAACGAAGAGTAGCCCCTGCTCACCGCAACTAGAGAAAGCCCGCGTGCAGCAACAAAGACCCAATGCAGCCAAAAATAAAGTAAATAAATTTATAAAAAAGAAAACTAAATTTAAAAATAAATAAATAAATAATCTTCCAACAAACAAAAGTCCAGGACCAGATGGCTTCACAGGTGAATTCTATCAAACATTTAGAGAAGAGCTATCACCCATCCTTCTCAAACTCTTCCAAAAAATTGTGGAGGAAGGAACACTCCCAAACTCTTTCTATGAGGCTACCATCACCCTGATATCAAAACCAGACAAAGATACGACAAAAAAAGAAAACTACAGAGCAATATCACTGACGAATATAGATGCAAAAATCCTCAACAAAATACTAGCAAACAGAATCCAACAACACATTAAAAGGATCATACACCATGATCAAGTGGGATTGATCCCAGGGATGCAAGGATTCTTCAATATACGTAAATCAATCAATGTGATACACTATATTAACAAACTGAAGAATAAAAACCATACGATCATCTCAATAGATACAGAAAAAGCTTTTGACAAAATTCAACACCCATTTATGATAAAAAACTCTCCAGAAAGTGGGCATAGAGGGAACCTACCTCAACATAATAAAGGCCATATATGACAGACCCAAAGCAAACATCATTCTCAATGGTGAAAAACTGAAAGCATCTCCTCTAAGATCAGGAACAAGACAAGGATGTCCACACTCCCCACTAACATTCAACATAATTTTGGAAGTCCTAGCCACGGCAATCAGAGAAGAAAAAGAAATAAAAGGAATACAAATTGGAAAAGAAGTAAAACTGTCACTGTTTGCAGATGACATGATACTATACATAGAGAATCCTACAGATGCTACCAGAAAACTACTAGAGCTAATCAATGAATTTGGTAAAGTTGCAGGATATGAAATTAATGCACAGAAATCTCTCGCATTCCTATACACTAATGATGAAAAATCTGAAAGAGAAATTAAGGAAACACTCCCATTTACCACTGAAACAAAAAGAATAAAATACCTAGGAATAAACCTACCTAGGGAGACAAAAGACCTGTATGCAGAAAACTATGGGACACTGATAAAAGAAATTAAAGATGATATAAACAGATGGAGAGATATACCATGTTCTTGGACTGGAAGAATCAATATTGTGGAAATGACTATACTATCCAAAGCAATCTACAGATTCAAGGCAATCCCTATCAAATTACCAATGGCATTTTTTACAGAACCAGAACAAAAAATCTTATAATTTGTATGGAGACACAAAAGACCCCGGATAGCCAAAGCAATCTTGAGGGAAAAAAACGGAGGTGGAGGAATCAGACTCCCTGACTTCAGACTATACTACAAAGCTACAGTCATCAAGACAATATGGTACTGGCACAAAAACAGAAATATCGATCAATGGAACAGGATAGAAAGCCCATAGATAAACCCACGCACCTATGGTCAACTCATCTATGACAAAGGAGGCAAGGACATACAATGGAGAAAAGACAGTGTCTTCAATAAGTGGTGCTGAGAAAACTGGACAGCTACATGTAAAAGAATGAAATTAGAACACTCCCTAACACCATACACAAAAATAAACTGAAAATGGATTAGAGACCTAAACATAAGACCGGACACTATAAAACTCTTAGAGGAAAACATAGGAAGAACACTCCTTGACATAAATCACAGCAAGATCTTTTTTGATCCACCTCCTAGAGTAATGGAAATAAAAACAAAAATAAACAAATGGGACCTAGTGAAACTTAAAAGCTTTTGCACAGCAAAGGAAACTACAAACAAGACGAAAAGACAACCCTCAGAATGGGAGAGAGTATTTGCAAACAAAGCAATGAACAAAGGATTAATCTCCAAAATATATAAACAGCTCATGCAGCTCAATATTAAAAAAACAAACAACCCAATCCAAAAATGGCAGAAGACCTAAATAGACATTTCTCCAGAGAAGACATACAGATGGCCAAGAAGCACATGAAAAGCTGCTCAACATCACTAATTATTAGAGAAATGCAAATCAAAAATACAATGAGGTATCACCTCATTGTCAGAATGGGCATCATCAGAAAATCTACAGACAACAAATGCTGGAGAGGGTGTGGAGAAAAGGGAACCCTCTTGCACTGTTGGTGGGAATGTAAATTGATACAGGCACTATGGAGAACAGTATACAGGTTCCTTAAAGAACTAAAAATAAAATTACCATATGACCCAGCAATCCCATTACTGGGCATATACCCAGAGAGAATCATAATTCAAAAAGACACATGCACCCCAATGTTCATTGCAGCACTATTTACAATAGCCAGGACATGGAAGCAACCTAAATGCCCATCAACAGATGAATGGATAAAGAAGAAGTGGTACATATATACAATGGAATATTACTCAGCCATAAAAAGGAATGAAATTGAGTCATCTGTAGAGACGTGGATGGATCTAGGGACTGTCATACAGAGTGAAGTAAGTCAGAAAGAGAAAAACAAATATCATATATTAACGCATATATGTGGAACCTAGAAAAATGGTACAGATGAACTGGTCTGCAGGGCAGAAATAGAGACACAGATGTAGAAAACAAATGTATGGACACCAAGGGGGGAAAGTGGCGGGTGGTGGTGGTGGTGGTGGGATGAATTGGGAGATTGGGATTGACATATATACACTAATATGTATAAAATGAAAAATAAGAACCTGCTGTATAAAAAAGTAAAATAAAATAAAATTCAAAAAATCAAAACAAAACAAATAAAGGTATATAATACAGTTAAAAAATATTGTAAGAAGTAAAACGGTCTCATTTTGGTTTATGTTACAACATGGGCTATACAAAATAACATACATTGCTTTGTGCATAATAAATGTATAATAAATGAATATTAGATAAACATTCATACATATATTGTAAAACTTAAGAAAATGCCAAGACCTTTTTAAGTTCTATATTTGACCTTAAAGAATATGTCTCCATTTCATTGGCCAAGTGGTCAGACAGGCTGTACGGATAAGGGATGCCAAAGTAATCAGCCTCTTCCTGCAGAGCAATGCGGGTTTGCTCCTCTGTGGGAATGTGAACTTCTCCGTGAAGATAATCCAAAAGGTATTTAAATAGATGTCCATCACGGTCAATAACACAAGCCCCTAGAAAATATTCAGTTCAAAAATGATTGAATAGATAAATATGACCACGGTGAAATTTCAACACGTCAAACTAGAATTAGACTGAAGACCTCTACAATTAGAAATGTTTCTTTCTCAAAAGAAAGTTAGTATCTAGTGTTCAAATAGGTTTAGTCAAATTTGGGGAGCCTCTGTATTCTCACCTACAAGGAAAACGTATTCTGAGTTCCATTAGAAATCAAGGACTATATTCCCACTATGGCCTCTGCAAAAGCCATGGAGAACTTAGACTGCTGGTAGAAACAGAAGCTTACCACTAATCTCAACCCAGCTGGGCCAGGAAAGGTGTATGGAGTTCCTCCCTAATGAGGGTATAATGAGGTCCAGCATTTGTATGTCAGTGACCCTACAAGTCGACCTGCAGTGTTGCCAACAAATAAACCCTGGGTTCCTAGCTATGAGCATGCCATTTGTTCAGACTTATTAGGTTAGTTCCTTTGTATGAAACTTTAGAAAAGAAATGCTATACTGGTACTACTTTATGATAAAAGACTTTTTGTAGACAATTCAGCAGAATTAAGAAAACAAAAAAACACTTCTGTGTGAGGTTACTCAATGATTTCCTTCCTCCCTTGATTAGTTTAAGATGGGATTAAGAAGGTAAAAACTTAGGGGCAGAGGAAACAACTCAGTCCCTGCTTACCACCTTTACACCAACAAACTTTCTGTCCAGATGGACATCCAGTCCTGGGCACCAGACATCAGTGAGTTTTCCATTCTTCCAACTGCCATTCATCTGGCAAAGCAATCTCTCCAGACCCAGGGTTACTAACAGCCCCTCATGCTCTGAGCTCCTCAATCCCTTTTTTCTAACACAGACCAAGAGTGGGTTCTACGAGCCCCAGAATGCCTAAGATGTACAAAAAGCCTTACTTGCTCTGCTGAAGTTTCTCTACCACCAGTAGTAGGTTCAGTGAACCCCAGAGCACTCAAAGCAGAGAGTGGCCCCAGGACCCTAACCCTTGTATTTTACAGTTTCTTCTGAAACACCAATTTTCAGTCCTGGGTGACTGACGGTATCACTGAACTGATGTTTTCTTAGGCATACACATCTGCCCACACAAGGCTCTGCAGCTGGACTAGGTGTGAGTTTAACACTAATTCTACACTGACAGTACCTGCCCTGTCAGCTATGAGGGCAGCTCCTTTCTCCAGAGAAATACATTTTTTAACTTGAAGAACACAGAGAGAAGCTAATATATTTAATCAGGCTCAATACCTTTACCCATTGAGTTGTATGAATGGAACAACTTTCAAAATATGATTAATCCCCATAATTAGGTGATGGTTGGCCTTTACACACATTCACTTTTTTGTCAACTTTTAGCGACAGCATCACAGATTCTAGAAACTGGTATTTAATTTCTCCATGTACTTAATGAATCTCCATACAGTCCCAATGATCTCAGTAATTAACAGAGTAAGCTAATACATTCTGTTGTAACTAGAAAAATTAAAGGGAATTTAAAGTAGACTCCTATTTTAATGAATATTCATGATAATGCTTACAGACTTTAGATATTTACCTGATTCATCTGTTTTTAGAGGAAAACGACCACTGAACATGGATGCCAGCATTGAGTCCTTAAAGCGGCACAAGGACTGCCGCCTGGCTGTGTAAATACAGCCACCCACGTTCAGTCGAAGAATATCCAACACCTCTTCTTCTGCCTTGTGACCTTCCATTGGTCTCTCCGACGCCTGAAGTTTTGCCTCGAAACACTTTCAGAAACTGCAAAACAATGGTGCTCACAGTACCCCTCTGTAAAAACAAAGGACAATCACCATTGACATTTCCAACAATACATGAAATAGGTAATAAAAATAAATACATTCTAAAGTGGTTTAAAACAAATTCCTCAGCACCGGCAATACTGAATCGAAGGACTTAATGTAATAGAAGAAGTAATGTAATAAAAGAAGTTTGAGATATGCTGAGAAGCTGGAAAACTCTGGCTCAGAGGATTTGTAAATGATAATAAAGTATTACCAACCAAATCAGAGCTGTTGAAATGACTGTTTAAAGAATTAAACGAGATAATGCATTGTCTGTTACATATAAAGCAAAGGTGAGGCGTGCTTATGATCTTCAGTATTCACATATCTTTTTAAACTACAGTAAGTCTGAGGGAGCTGTGTAGACTTGCAGAGGGAAACAGCATGTAGCATGGAATCAGGCTATTAGGCTCTACCACTTACTAGCCTGGGACCTTGGGCAAATACCCTCCTCTGCCTGTTTCCCCATCTCTAAATTGGAGGGAAGGATGATGCCTACCTCAAAGGACTATCAGAGGAGTAATTGACAGAAAATATAAAAAGCATATAGAACAGTCTCTGGCTCAGAGTAAGTACTCAATAAATGATAAATATTATCTATAATAATATAAAAATTTACAAGAGGGTATATACTGAAGGACTTTATATTGGCTCTGGAGATTTAAGGAAACATAAGAACAGAAATTATTAACAACAGTAGTTGTAATTCTTAAGTTAGGTAACTAAGGAATATACAATTTATCAACTGAGGTCAGAATTCCATGTATACCAAAAGCCAAACTGGTCCAGAAGAACAACAGATGACATCTCTCAATCATCTGGCTTCTTCCCTTTGAAATAGCTGAACCTTTAGAGACATTTTAAGGATTTTATTTCTTAATCCATTCTGGAGATAGATGAACCACAGCTGACTGTGGCATTCCTACAGAACCTAAAACAATACCCTGAGGAAAAATGTCCTCCCAATCTATCTTCACATTTCATAGCAAGTGTAAAATGGCTACCAATAGGCTCAACTACATGCATGGCCATTCACTTTGCCATCAACTTTGAGCATCCTTTCATAGATGCTCCAATTTAGCCAATTTCCAATAAGAGGAGACCATTAGAGTCTGAGGAACACCATGTGTGTGAAACACAGTAGACAGAAACTATTATGGGCCAACAGTCCAGCCTTCAGAATCCACTTACCAACGTGACTTCCTACACTGCCTAAAAGTCCAAGGAGCAGCCCAACAACAAACCATGTGAAAGAACCACTTCTGAGGCCTGGAATGGAACTGGTTCACACTGTCCCTGTTACCAGCTCCCTGGAATCCTATCTATTCTTCAAAGCTGCAGGCAAACCTCACTGCTTACATGACCTTCCCAAGCACCCCCAGTTAGAATCCTTGCACAGTTGTCCCAGATATACTTTGTACCCCTGTCCACATATTATTCCACTTGACTAATCCCTAATTTGGGGGACTATAAACTGCATCACCCTTAACAATTCCCATTTACTGAACGCTATGTGCCAGCCACTGTAGGAGACACTTGACAGACATTACCTCATTCACACAAAAGCCCTACTGGGTAGGAGTTACTGTCCCTACTGACAGGTGAGGACACTGGAGAAAGAAATAGTAATGTGTGCAGGGTCTATGCTAGGGCTGTCCTGCCATAAGTGGTGGAGTCAGCCCCAATCCAGGTCAGCAGGACCAACTCCAAGTTCTTCCAGCTGCACCCCACACCGACTCCTTCAGCACTATTTCACTCCTAAGGCTCCTGACCTGGGCACTTCACTCACTACGCGTCTGTCCGTCTGAAGACTCCGGTGGATGGCAATAGGAACACAGCAGCACCCTAGGCGCAAGGATTCAAGAGATACCCCTAAGGCAGAGGACCATCACCATTTCAAGGCCAGTCACAGGGCCCCACCCTCAAATGCACCCACTTGCACTCCCTGCTGGGTCGACAGTGCCCAGCCCTCTGGGGTAGCGTGCCCAGACTGCGGTTCCGTGACCACCTGCACCAAAACCATCAGGGACACTTCCTGAAAATGCAGACCCCCGGACCACGACATAGACTCTGGTTCAGAAAGTCTTAGGTGGGGTCGGGAGTGCCCCCGCGGACACTACTTTGAGAAACGCTCAAGGGACTCCCACGACACGGGACGAAAGGGGAGGGGCTGGGACACCACAAAGCCCCGCGGGGGTGTCCCCGCGGTCCTGGGATCCCGAATCGGCCCGAAGCCCGAGCCTGCAGCCCCGGGCGCCCGTGTTAACAGCGTGGCCCGGGCCCTTCCTCAGGGCGCCCTGCCGCCTCCCGGGCCCGCGGCCGACCCGGCGCCCCGCTCCTCCGCAGGGGATGGGCGGGGTAGGCGGCCTCCCCGACTGACCTGCGGCCCGCCCGACCCTTGACAAGGGCGCCGGACGCCACGGGGCCCGACACGGAAGTGAGCGCCTCCCCGCCTGCTCGGCAACTCGTGTAGCAGCGCGGCTCCAGTGCCGCCTCAGTGCTTGTCAGCCTGGCGGCGACGGCCGGGAGACGAAGGCCCCACCCCGGACACGCCTAGGACACGCCCCTCCAGAGCCCCGCCCCCGGGCTGGTTCCCCCACCTCCGGCCGCCGCCGCCTGCTTTGGGGAGGCCGCGAGGTCTGGCAGCCTCGGTACCATGCCGGGAAAGGAAAGGACACGCAGAGAGACGCAGGCTGGATCCCCGAGGGACGGTCTTGTCCGTTCAGAGGCGGCTCTTACACATGAAGAAAACAGCACCGAAGTTGCGATCGTCTAGGGTCAGTTAATAAGCGGTAAGAGTTAGGATGAGTTAGGTCTTTTCAGTTCTAGATGAGGGAGGGCCCTTCCCTCCAAACTGGGTTGCTCAATGCCAAGAGTCATTCATATATTGCACTTGAATGTTTGTGCATTTGGATAGTGTTTGTGGCTTACAAAGCTGTTTCACACAGAGCATTCTTGTTTTATTTAGTCTGTGTGACAGCCCTATATTTTTATTCCTGTTACAGTAAGGAAAATTGAGGCAGGAGCAAACATTTATTGAATACTTCTGTACCCCTGAGATTCTGCTAAATGCTTTGCATGCACTGATTTCCTCTTAACAGTAACCCCAAGAGTTCTTTTGGTTTCCAGCTGCAGCCTACCTTGTGCAAGAGACTTTGCTAGGTATTTCAAAATGAATAAAACACAGTTCTATTCTCAAGGTACTCTCCCAGACTCAATAATAATTGGTTCCTAATTTTTCTCACTGTGTCTTAGAAGGGAATAAGCCAATGAGAGGTAAGCCCACCTACCCCCTCAGATATTGATAGTACCCAGGAGAGGAGGAAGGTTTGTTCAACCTACAATTATTGAGCACTAGCTATGGACCAGACACTGGGAGTGGAGGACTGAACAGGACAATCAATGTCCCTGACCTAATGTCCCATGGCATTTCCATTCTAGTGCAGCAGTCAGAAGACTTTATCTGTAAATATTTTAGGCTTTTATATATTTATATATAAAATATTTTTAAATATTATGGGCCATACATAACTACTCACCTTTGCTGTTGTAGTGTTAAAGCAGCCATAGATAATACATAAACGAATGAGAGTGACTACGTTCTAACTTTATTTATGGTTACTGAAATTTGAATTGCATATAATTTTCATGTGTCATGAAATATTCTTAAATATTTCAAACACTTAAATATGTAAAAACCATTCTTAGAGCGTGGGCCACCCGTGGACCATAATTTGCTTACTCCTGTTCAAGTGGCAGAAACAGACACTAAGCAAAATAGTTACAGACAGTGATAACCACTTGGGAGGAAATAGGATAATGTTGGATGGAGATGATGGCTTGGGAGAAGTTCTCACTGATAAGGGGACATTTAAGTTGAGCACTAAGGATGAGAATGAGCCTATCCTCCGAAGAGATGGAGGAAGCATATTTTAGGAAAAAGGGAGACCAAGTGGAAAGGCCCTGAGGCAGGAAAGGACTTGACAGTTTATAGGAAGGGAAGTTTGTTTGGAAGGGAAGTTAGTTTGTCTGGAGCTTGGTGAGCATGGGGACCAGGGGGAAGGTGATAAGAGATGAAGCTGAGAAGAGAGGCAGGAACCAGCTTTTAAAGCATCTTGTGGCAGAAGTAGTTTAAATTTTACTCTAAGCATATGGGAAACCATTAAAAGGTTTTAAGCAGTGAAATGGCATGATCGATTTAATATTTTTAAAAACTCACTCTGGCTACTGTAATGAGAATGGATTGAAAAGGCATAAAATGAATGTAGGCAGCTGTTGCAGGAATCCAGGGGACAAATGGCATAGCTTCTACTCAAGTGGTGATGGTGATAGAGAGAAGTGGATGAGTGCAAGAAATGTATTTAGGAAATAGAAATGACACTAAATTTGCTGATGATCAGCTATAATGTGTTAGTTCAGGTTCTGTGTGAAGTGGACAGCAAGATCAGATTAAACCTGCAAAAAGTTTATTGGGGGAGACACCTGTGAGGAAAAAATAGGGAGGGATCTGAAGGGGACTGAGAGAGCCTTTAGACTAGATGCAGATTAGGAAAAGTGGATATGATGCAGTTCAAGAAAGTTTCAGGAAAGCCAATGAGGAGTTTTCAAGCCCATGTCCCTCATCAAAGGAGTCTTATGTCTCCTAGGAATAGGCCTGCCTTAGTATCCCTGCCATACTCAGTCACTGGCTGGGAGCAGTCAGTGGGAAGTGCAGCCTAGAACACGGTGATAGATTTCAGAGCACAGTATGTGGAGTACATCAGTCAGTAATGCTCCCTGTAATCAGACATCTGAGAGGTACGTTTTCGTGGCTGCCACATATGAGGGAAAGGGGAAATGCAGGATGATGTGTAAATTGTTGGCTGAACAGCTGAATGATGGTGCCATTTATTGAAATGGTGAATTATGGGAGAGATCAGAAGCTGTATTTTAGACTCTTAAGACTGAGATGTTAAACAGGCATACAAGTAAAGAGATCAAATAGCTATTGAATGAATCTGGAGCACAGGAGTGAAGTACGGTGGTGCTGAAGGTGTGAATTTGGAAGGCATCAGCATTTAAAGCCATGGAACTGGATGAAATCACCCACATAAAGGGCAGGTAATTAAGAAGAAATAGGATGGAACACTGACTCCAATACTTAGATTTCAGGCTTAGAAGAAAGAGCCAGAAAGCCAGAGAGTATGAAGCTACAGGAACCAAGAAAGTAAAGTGTCATTTATGTCAAATGCTGCTAGGAGATCAAGAGTCCACCAGATTTGATAATATAGGAGTTCTTGGTGACCTTGACAAGAGCAGTTTCAGTGCGCTGATAACGATGCAAGCCCAGAGGAAAGTGGGTTGAAGCGTGAATGTGAGATGGCAGACTGGATATAACTGTAGAGAAGAAAGAGAAGGAGAGAAATAGTGCTGTGGTTGAGGTGGGAGACAAAGTCAAGGGATGGAGTTTTAGGGTGAGAGTTATGTGACTTTTACCCAGCAACACTCAACAGCTTCAGTGTAGGTGCTGCTGAGGAAGTAGATCATTGGACTCAGCTAATGTTGAGATTTAATCAAGTGATGTAATACAAGGAGAGAGGGGTGAGAGTTGAGGATGTTTGTAAGTGATTGAGTCCCATGGAGGACCATGGACTCTAAGCTGGATAAGGAGGGAAATAACTGTATAATGGTGATGATGGATAGTGAAAAAGTACTGAAGTTAATGGATTGGAGATCTCAGAGAAATTGAGGAATTATTTAAATAGGAGTACAAGAGTAAGTGAGCTGGAAGAATTGGAGGCAGTAGTCAAAGAATATCACACTTGAATTCAAGATTTTGGAGGTCATTCAATGACCATAATGCCAAGGTTCCAGGCTGAGATGGGGTGGAAGAAAAGTTAATGGAGGTGAGAAGTTTAATGAATGATTATTATTAGATGAGTTTCCCCATAAATAGCAATGTCCACAAGAGTGGAGCAGGTGTAGAGAGAAAGATGATGAAACAGAAGCTAATGTCATCAATAATGGATGATTAGAAGAACCTTAGCAGGCTACATTGCAGAAACAAAGAGAGATACTGTGTCCAGATGGCTACAGTTCAGATCAGCTAGGGCTTAGAAAAAGGAAGGAGGAAAAATTGTTTGTTAGCAGTGATGGGAGAAGAGAGGACACCAACCCTGGCCCTGAAATATGTGGGGAGTGGACGGAAAAGCAGTCAATTCTTGAGAGGGCTACAGGCTACAGAGGAAGTAAGTAGGTCCTCCAGGAGCAGAGGACGTGCATTAAAAGAAAGATGAGACATTTAAAAAAGGGAATTTTAAAGGGCTCAGAGGAAGTGTTCGAGAGGAATAGGAAGAATGGGGGATTGGCTCAGAGGGGCAGACATACTGGCAATATGGGAATAGGACCCCAGATAACAGTGGACAACTTGAAGGTTTGGAACTATTGGGGTGATTAAGGTAAACAGGGATCCAAGTCATGATGCGAACAGTCCTAATGTTCTATTAGTGCAAAGTTGAAGCCAAAACCCAGGTATTTAGCTCAGTAGTATTGGGTCACCTCACCCTCTGGCTGCTCCCAATTCTATGGTAAACTGAGTGAATGTACAGGTCTTATAAGGAACCCAAGCATTAAGGAAGCCTTTGGGTGACTATTCCCTCCACCAGCTCTCGCAGAAGTAAAAGATAATCCTAACTCTGATGCATAGGAACTTGAGGGGAAGGGAGATAGGACGCACCAGATAAATCAGAGCCTGAGTCATAGACCTGATCAGACTCAAGACTACCCTCCTCTTCTGGTTCTTCCTGGAATGGGAAAGATAGGGACTTGTCATGTTGAGGAGGAGTAAATAACTTTATGTTCATCCTTTAGGAAAAGATTCCCAAACCATAAGCAGCCCCCTCCTTCCAACCCAGGACAAGGTATCAGAAAGAGAATGAGGTGTCTGGTTGCCCCTTTACTCGCAAAACCTGGATGAGCTGCATTGTTTTTCTTTTAAAAATTCCTTGTGCAGAGTGTTATTTTTCATCAAAATAACACTAGGGGTGGAATTCCTGGGTAGCCAACATAATAGCAGACATCACGGCATAAATCTGAATCTCCCAAATCATTCTCCAAAAAGCTGAATACAGAATAGATAACAAATAAAACTGCACAAAACTCATGCCATCTGCATAACTAAGAATGCCCAAACTTCAAATTATCTGGAAGTAGAAAACATAAAAACCAAATCTTGGCAAGCTGTGTCCCATTCTCCCGCCACAAAAAAAGAAGAAGGCTCTTGGTGGACCTATGATTGATCTAAGATAACCACAAAAAAGAGAAAGTCTGCTTTTGTGCTAACATACTGGTAAAGAACCCTCGTAGATCAAAGCACTTACTATGTATTTTTAAAAATTAAAGCTGCACATAATTCAAGGTGACAGTGTGTGAAAACCATTGCTTCTGGTATCGAAGGGGAAAAAAGGAATGGAGAGGCACATTTTGGAACCTGGTGAAGAGGAAAAGAAGTAAAAGGAAATTTAGGGTCAAGTAAGAAAAACGAGATCCAAAGCTGTGAAAATATGCAATCTTTAGCCCATATCACTCACACACACACATACATACATACACGTAAACACACAAGAATCATCCATTAAGAAAGTATTTCACTGCAGAAGAGGACACCCTTGAACCTGAAATCTTATAAACCATTCAAAAATCTTTGAAATGAGTAGATGAAAACAGAGTAAATATACACAAAGCTATTATAAGAAGAAAACAGAAAACGAGACAACTTCAGCTGATAAAAAGTGCTTCCCCCCAAAAAAACTAACCCAAAGCAGAAAAAAAAAAACAAACTACAACACAAACTCCAAAGTGAATTAAATATCCACTTTGGGAATATGAAAAACCACCTTGAACCAGAAATTCAAAAATTCAAAAATAGAAACAAACAAACAAAAAAAGAAACAGGAAGAAATGAGAAGGGAATAGGTTGAATGCAGGAAAGAAAATAGGAGTAAAAGACAAAAATTATCACAGAAGTGAAGAATAAATTGCAAAGATTCTGGGGGAAAATAAGATCAAGTGAAAATTTAATAAGGGAAATTGAAAAAGGCAGAAAAATAACCAAGATAATGAAAATGAGATACAAAGTTAAAGTAATTAGGATCAGAGAGAAGTGGTTGAAATGAAAGAGAAAGAAGAAAAAAACATACAAATAATGGCAGTCCCTAAACTGCCTAAACAAAATGATGAAACAGAACTATATTTAAAATCCAAAAAATGTTCAGAATGTGAAAGAAGATATATTGATAATTCTATATACCCATAAATTACATGAGGAAATTAAACCAGAATTGTCAGCTCCCAAACATATGCAAGTAAAGCTATTGGACTTCAAAGGTAAAGAAAAAATACCTAAGCCTTGAAACAAAAAAGATAAGAAATGCCAAGGACAAGAGAATTAAACTGGGACCAGCCTGCTCAAAAATAACATACAAGAAAGGCAGCAGTGGAATAGCATTTTTATAAAAACACAAAGAAAAAAAAGTGTAAATCAAGGATATTCAGTCAACCTGTCCTTCAAGTATCAAGGCAATAGAAAATGAGTTTTTTGTTTTTTGTTTTTTTTGCGGTACGCGGGCCTGTTACTGTTGTGGCCTTTCCCGTTGTGGAGCACAGGCTCCGGACGCGCAGGCTCTGCGGCCATGGCTCACGGGTCTAGCCGCTCCACGGCATGTGGGATCTTCCTGGACGGGGGCACGAACCCGTGTCTCCTGCATCGGCAGGCGGACTCTCAACCACTGTGCCACCAGGGGAGCCCCAAAATGAGTTTTTAACATGAAAAATTCAGGGAATTTTGTATACATGAGCCTTTCTTGAAGAATCTTTGAAAAAGTGATTTCCATTCAACCAAGTAGCAAAACTTCATCAAAAGACGTGATGGCAATCATTCAGTATATTTAACGTAGACCTAAAACTAAAACCAGGTGAGAACAAAGCTCAAAGAATAATGTTATATGTAATGTGTAACCGGTTCTAACATAGCAGAAATAATGCAAGTAAAAATGGGAGGAGGGAGAGAGAAAGAGGAAAGTAGAATAAGTTCATTGATTGTGATATAGCAGTAGGTGGGGGTTAAAGGATAATATTAAAATTGACCAATCAGATAATAAAAGGTTAAGTTAGAAAGACAACTAAGGGCTTTATAAAAAGTATGAGGACAAAGATAACCACTAGAATAACACTACAAACTTTCCTAAATACAAAAAGAAACTTTAAAAATCAAAAGAACAAGGAAAAAGCATTATGTACAGAAAGAAATATAACAACTATAACAATATTAATGTCATTAATATTAGATAAAATAATTTAAACATAAAATAATATGACAGTGGGACTAAATATATGCCATATTAATAAATATGGATAGGTTTAACTTATTAAAAGAAAAAAGATTTTCAATTTGATTCACAAAGAAAGCTGCTGAAAATGAGACATGCCTAAATCAGAATGTCAGAAAGTCTAAAACTAAAAGAATGGGCAAAGGTTTACTAGGCAACTGGAAATGATAAGTAAGTGGAGGTTATGATCCAGATACCAAAGTAGAATTTAGGGCTTCCCTGGTGGCGCAGTGGTTGAGAGTCCGCCTGCCGATGCAGGGGACACGGGTTCGTGCCCCGGTCCGGGAGGATCCCACGTGGCACAGAGCGGCTGGGCCCGTGAGCCATGGCTGCTGAGCCTGCGCGTCCGGGGCCTGTGCTCCGCAACAGGAGAGGCCATGGCAGTGAGAGGTTTGCGTACCAACAAAAAAAATAAATAAAGTAGAATTTAAACCAAAATGCATTAAATTAGACAATGAAGGACATGTTTTAATGTCCCAATTCACAATGAATATATAACAGTTATAAATTCTATTCACCAAATAACTCAGCAACACATTTATAAAGCAAAAATCATAGGACATGCAAAGAAACATGGAGAGAAATATGTTAGTAGCAGGAAACTTTTAATATGCCACTTTCAGTACATGCAGACCAAGTAAACAAAAAATAAGTGAGGGAAAGAAATATAGATGTAAATAGCATAATTAATAAGGTAGATCTTATGGATATTTTTACTTTGGACCCAGAAAGTAGAGAATACAGTAGTAACAGAAGATAAAATGTTTTAGAATTAAGTTATCAAGAAATGTGCAAATCTTATATGAGAAAAATTTTAAAGCACTCCTGAAAGATACAAAAACAGACTTGAAACAAATGAAAGACATTCCTTAATGTCATAAAGATACCAGTTTTATCTAAGTTACTTTATAAATTTAACAAGTACCAATAAGATTTTTATGGAGTTAGACAAGTTATTAAAGTTTATGTGGAAAAATAAGCATGAAAAAATAGCCAGGAAAACACTGAAAAAGAAAAGTTTATGAGGGATACTAGCCCTACCAGTTGTTAAAATACACTATAAATCTGGTTTGTTTATCTACTCATGGTACTGGTGCATAAATTGACAAATAGACCAGTGTAATAAAATAGGAAGTCCCAGAAATAGATTCAAATACATATGGAAATTTAGTATGTGACAAACATGGTATCTCAAATCACTTGGGAAAAGATGGACATTTTAATAAATACTGGTGGGACAACTGGTTTGCTATTTGGAGAAAGATAAAATTAGAACCAAGTCTCACATTATAATCAAGAATAAACTCCAAATGGACCAGGGATATAAATGTCCAAGATGAAACCTTGTAAGTACTAGAAGAAACCATGTATGATTTTCTCTATAGCCTGGATGTAGGAAAAGACTTTCTAACTATGACTTGAAATTCAGATGCAATAAAAAATAAAATTGATACATTTGACTATGTTAAAAAAAAACTTTTGAACAACAAAAAATAATGGTAAGAGACATTACTAACAGGGAGACAATTTGCACATACACATTTCTCAAAAATATGAAAATATCTTCAAAAATCACTCACTATGGGCTTCCCTGGTGGCACAGTGGTTGGGAGTCCGCCTGCCGATGCAGGGGACGCGGGTTCGTGCCCTGGTCTGGGAGGGTCCCACGTGCCGCGGAGCGGCTGGGCCCGTGGGCCGTGGCCGCTGAGCCTGCGCGTCCGGAGCCTGTGCCCCGCGACGGGAGGGGCCGCAGCAGCGAGAGGCCCGTGTAACGCAAAAAAAAAAAAAAAATCACTCATTATAAGTGAAATGCAAATTAGATCTACCCCGATGCTACAACTCCAACAGTATGAAAATTCTGTACACAAAGTTAGTCACTGTAGTATTATTTGTAATTGCAAAATATCAGAAAAAACCTAAATCCCTATACATAGGAGAGTGTGTGAATAAACTGTGGTACATCCATACAACAGAGTACTCTGAAGGTGTAAAAAGAATGAGGTCATTTTCTGTGAACTAATGTAGAGTGATTTCCAGGATATTTTGTTAAGTGAAAAAGGCAAAATGCAAGCGTTTTTATACTATGTCACCTTTTGTGTAAGAAAGAATGGGAAATGAGAAAACACACATGTATCTAATCATTTGTACAAATAGAAACACAGGAAGCATAAACAAGATACTATTAAGATTAGATACCTATAGTTGGCTAAGTAGTGGCCACCAAAAATGGCCACCCTGGAACCTGTGAATGTTACCTTATATGGAAAAAGAGTCTTTGTAGATATCATTAAATTAGGTATCTTGAGGGAATTCCCTGGCAGTGCAGTGGTTAGGGCTCCGCACTTCCAGTGCAGGGTGCAAGGGTTCATTCCCTGGTAGGGGAACTAAGGTCCCACATGCCCTGTGGCACGGCCAAAAAATAAATAAATAAACAAATAAATAAGGTATCTTGAGATGGAGAGATTATCTGGGATTATCCAGGTAGGTCCTAAATGTAATCACAAGTATCCTTATAAGAGGCAGGCAGAGGGAGATTTGACTACAGGCAGATGAGAAAGTCTTATGATGGAAACAGAGGGAAGAAGAGTCAGAAGATGTTATGCTGTTGGTTCTGAAAATGGAGTTGAGGAATGTAAGGAATGCAGCTCTAGACACCAGAAAAGGGAAGGAAACAGATTCTCCCCTAGAGCTTCCATGGGAGCTTGCTCCTGCTGTCACCTTGATTTTAGCCCCATAAGACTCCTTTCAAACTTCTGGCCTCCAGAACTATCAAAGAATAAATTTCTGTTGTTTTAAACTACTAAGTTTGTGGTAATTTGTTACAGCAGCAATAGGAAACTAACACAGGTGGTAAGGAATTAGGAGTGAGAAACAGAAAGAAGAAAGGAAGAGAGTGACACTTTTGAATACACCTATTTATAAAGTTCTGGCTTTTGAAACTAGTTAATGTTTCGCATACTAAAACATAAGAAAATAAACATACGTGCACATAAAGATAGGGAAAAACTCTAAAACTATATACAAGTAGACCTAAGTAAACCTAACCATAATTCAAATGAATAGCGTAGTCACGCTGAAGCGAGGGGGAAAACTAATGAATCCAAGTAACTTTAGATCACTGTATTTGATGACATACCCTTAAACTTAAGACTTTAAAAAGAACAGTAAATAAATTTTCAAGTCTAGTTAAGTTTTCACAGAGGTATGGGGTAGCAACTCTGAAGTTACTTTCTATGTATTCTAGGACTGAGCAAAAAGTAATATATTGTAAATAATAGGAACCATATTTCTCACTGTTAGAAAAGTAGTTATATACATTAAAAAGGAAAATGCTAGAATGAACCCTGTGGTTTTTATTTGGAATGGAAAGTATTGGTGTGAATGCATGGGTTTTCAAATAGATGATGGATAGGTGGATAGATAGATAGGAAGAAAGAAATGTGGATATGTTTATATTCATGCATGTATGTATATACAAATGTATATAGATTTTCAAGCTCTCTCCCCTGAGTGAACCTAGAACCAATGACACTCCAGTAGCAATGGGCATATCGAGTACCTAGATTTTGGTTTCTAAATTCATTCTGCCCCATTCTCCAGTAAAAGGAAACAGAGCTTCTTGGTGAAATGGTTGATTGACTGAGGCTGGGACTGAGAAAGTACAAAATGAGGCAGAAATATCCTGCTGTTTCAGAAAGTAAGAGTGTTCAGTGAATGATGGGGGCTGTCAAAGGGACACAGGAATCATCTTGAAGGGCTACTGGCCAAATATGGGACCATTGGCTTGTGAAAATTAATTATGATAGTAATAGATTATAATCTATTGAATAAAATAAGAATCCATGAGTCCATACTGATAAATACTGATAGGTGGTGATAAATACTGATAGATGAGCCCATATTGTTGGATGGATAGGTATACAGACAGATAGGGGTGGAGAGGAAATCTCTTGCCAATCAGCAAAAGAAATAATAAAATTAGAAAAATCACCATTTGGCAACTATCACAGAAATACTTGATTCAGGCAAGATACATCAGTAGATGTTAAAACTAGTGAGTGAAAATTTTGATTAGTAGCAGAATAGTTATATACACTCAACATGTCTCCCTACCAGATTCTTATTAATCATAAATAATAGCAAGTCTACAGTGGAGAAACCTGGCAGACAGTACTTAAATCAAATGATCAAGGTAACGTTGCAAACCAACATTATGTGCTCTTGATATATACTGAGAACTCAACATCACTTCCATGCTACTTTTGCCCAATAAGAACCAGAATTTAATCCTGAGGAAATATCAGACAATCCCAGATAGAATGACATTATAATTTAGTTGGCCTGTACTCTTAAAAATGTCAAGGTCATGAAAGACAAAATAAGAATTTGTAACTTTTCCAGATTAAAGGCGTCTATAGAGTGAAATTGTCAGAATAAAAAGTATCATAATAAAAATACAAGTTTATTTCAAAATAAAAGGTTAAAAAATGTAAATATAATTCCATGTTATATAGACTGTCTGTAAATTATTCTAACAAGTCCAGAAACCTTTCTGCAAGCTGATAGAAGTATATCTTCTGCATAGCGCTGATTATGTCCTTTTTCTGCTCAAAAATGTACCTGTGTCCTTATTGCAAAATAACTGCCCCATCTTTCTTTTCCTACCTAGCCCTCTATATTTACATCATACCTGAGCTGAACTATTCGTTAGAAAATTTACTCATTTTTATCCATATTATTGCCTTTATCCTACCCTTCTCTCAAAATAAACTGCCCCTTTCCACACGCTGTAGTTCTCATCTGGTGAAACCCTCCTCATCCTTCAAGACCCCTGTATTAGTTTCCTGTGGCTACTATAACAGATTCCCACAAACGGGGTGGCTTAGAGCAACAGAAATTTATTCTCTCACAATTCTGGCAGCCAAGAGTCCAAAATCAGGGGGTCAGCATATCTGCACTCCCTCTGAAGGCTCTAGGGGAATCTGTTTCTTGCCTCTTCCAGCTTCTGGTGACTGTTGGCATTGCTGATTGTGACTGCAGCTCTTTCTGTTCCATCCTTCTCTGCATGTGAGTTTGTGTGTCAAATTTCTCTCTGCCTGTCTCTCATAAGGACACTTGTGGTGAGATTTAGGGCTCATCTGATAATCCAGGATAATCTCCTCATCTCAAAATCCTTAAATCTTCAAGGACTCTTTTGCAAAATAAGGTAACATCCATGATTTTGCCTTATAAGGTAACATTCACAAGTTCCAGGGATTAGGAAGTTAATATATCTTTGGGGGGGGGATTTTTTCAACCTACCACAACCCCCAGGTCACATGAACTGTCCCCTGTGTGGCTTCCTGGATCTACAACCAAATAGGAATCATTTTTTCCTTTGCTACTGTCGTGGCAATGAGCCTGGACCACCTTGTGTTGTTATCATTGTATGTGTCAGATCTGGTTGTCTCTAAAATTCTTTGACAGCTCAAACTTTCCATCATTATAACCTCATAGGACCTAGCACCTATTAGCTGTTTATCCTTTTTTCTATTAGCTGTTTATCCTTTTTTCTAACTTCTACCACTCTCTATATAGTGCATTACTTACACATTAAAATGGCAAATATGATCTTAAGAAAACCACCTATGTCATCAACCCTAATAAAATTAGGATGATAGAGAAGATACATGATGTTTTGTGAGTTTAAAAAATTATGAGTTGTCCTTTAATTGAGAAAAGTACTTCACATTTGCTTTAACGGTGAATGTAGCAAAGATTTCTACAGCCAACTGTTACGATAAATATTTAGCTACTTATAGGCTCCTGCCTTGGCTGAGAAAAGTTTGATTTGATGACCCTATTTGTTTGAGTTTATTTATACTCATCGTCTAAATTTTTACTTTGGGAGAAATCTGCAATCTAGCGTATTTATCTTTTCCCTCTCAAATTCCACAGTGTTTTAGTCAGCACGCAACTGAGTTTGAACCCAGTGCTTTTTATATTTCTTTCCATGACTAACTGTATCTCCAGTTAGTCCTAACCTTGTATAGTGATTGATATGATAGCAGCTGAGAGTTTTAGGCACAAACTAATTATTTCCTTTCATTCTGTTAGAGAAACGGTTTACAGAGATGGGGAAGTTTTGGTTCTTGTCTAAATAATGTCCCTGACCTTAGTTTTTACTAAATTAAAGCATCAAGATGTTTTAAATGTAGAGATGGCTTTTTAAGGAAGCAACTGTTCTAAATAAAATGATAGGTAATAGTCTTATATTCGTACGACTTTGAAAGCTTACAAAGCAGCACTTTTGTTTTTAAACTCATCTATGTCTACATCTGGTCTTTTATCTTTTCTTCCTGCCTCAGAGGAAGAGGCAACCCTTCAGCCCATGGCTTAGCCCTTGTTCCAACCTCTGCATCCATGGAACTCTGCTCCACCATCCTGTATCATCCATTCTCCTTTTCTACCAACCCTTCCTCCAGCCTATGCAAAGAATACAAACCCTCCTTCCACCTGGATGCCCCGGAGCTATTGTCACTTCTCTTTTCATCTTCAACGAATTGTCTGCTCTCTCATCTTTGCATCCTCTCTGCTGCATCCTAACTGTTGACCCCGGAGCTGTTTGTGCTCACATCTCCAGCTTCTTAAGACAAAGTTGGCTGTCTCCTCATTGAAATGAGCTCCTCTCTTGGCCTGTGTGAAGCCTATGTCTCCTCCTCCCTCTCACTGCCTTTCTTGCTGCCCTTTCATCTTTCCTCCCTGCACTGATGCTTACCAGGGTTCTACCTTCTACTCTCCCTGTGCTTCTAAACACTCTCCCTCCTTAACTTAATTGATTCCCTTGATTTCTGTTACTGTTCACTGCTGACACCCAAGTCCAGACATCTCTTTTGAGCTCCATGTTTTATACCTGTGTGTCTGTTGGACGTTACCTCCCACACATCCCAAAGGGACTTCAAAACAGCAGAATTCATTATTATCCACAGCTGCTATTCCTTTGCATTTGCAGTGAGGGGTAGAAGGGAGACGGGATATGTGATAAGGAAGGGTGTGGACAGAGACCTCTTGGGACCCTCTCCAACAGCCAGGGGAATGTCCTCTGGGAGAGAACTCTGGAGATGTGGGCTTCAGGGCCTTGCGTTGTTGGATGGTGCATGTAAATGTAAGCCCCTTAGTAAAGCTAGTGAGCACAACAGCTGACTTTGCAATCCCTCCCCAAGCTTCCAGCTTGTATGGTTTGAATCTTATCACTGGAAATCTTGAGGAAAGAAATGCTTAAGTCTTTTTGGAATTCCCTGTGGAGGCACAGAGTAGAGGTTGGGAAATAGACACTGTCCCCACCCCCTCCCTCTCTCTCAATATAGTCCAGCACGTGAACTAGTGTCGTGTAGGTGAAACAGCTGCAATGAGAACTACTGCTAGAGGTTATGCGGCCAGACAAATGATAGACCAAGACTCCTGATTATTTTATCCTTCCCCAGAGAAGCCTCCTTCCACACATACATATACCTAGAGCAGAGAGAAGAATGCTTGGTGTCCCTATTACATCTTCCCTGTCCTTGCATAAATCAAAGAAACAGTGTCAAATCACCTCCAGTCTCTACTTAATAGAAATGTATGGGAATGGATAGTTTGCCTGTCAGCCTCATTGATCTTCACCTCTAGCATAATGCCAAAAGGGACTCCCCAAAAATGTATACTGAAGAAAAAGAGGAGGCTGGGAAGCCTCGAAACCGAAGTGGCAGATGACAAGTCACTTATCCTCTTTCAAAGAGGCCCAGGCCAGACTGCCTGGTTTTAAATCCCAGCTATGCTGCTTACTAAACTTTGCAGAAGTTACTCAAATATTCTGTGCCTCAGTTTCCTCAACCATAAGAAGGAAATAATAGTACCTACCACATAGGATCGTTGTGACAACTTAAAAGCTATATAAAGGGCCTGACACAGGGCTTAGGAAATGGTAAGCACTTGATAAATGTTATCTGTTGCAATTATAATTATTACCTGTCCCTCACCGGGCATAGCAGGAAGTCTTCTCATTAATGAGAATAGAAATAATGGTTGTAGTAAGGTAGCATCAAATACTGAAACAACCTTTGTCATTCTTTTGGCTGCCCAGCTCAAAATGCGCTTCCTGAGTCTAGGTGGGAGGCAGAGATGGCCTCTCACTAAGAATCTGATAAAGCCAGATACAGGCTGAATGTTCAGGACTCCCTTGCAGCTAGGGTTTGTAGCCTGTGATCCAGGCTTGACCAGTCAGGCACACCCAACCCAGGCCTAGCAACAGAGGCTAGTGATGCCAAGTGGCAGGGGTGTAGGGCACTGACATACAGTATGCCCACTTTTCCCAGAGGTAGCAGCAGTGATGGTCCCAACAGCAGCATTCAAAGCCACTGCTGGCTGTGCAGGATCAGCAGCATCTTCACAGGCTGTGACTGTGGCTGGGTCCTTGTCCGCTGCCAGAGCCCCTGTTCCTGCCTGTTTTCCAAGCCTGTATCTCTATACTCTCCAGAAATCCTTTAAATAACCCAGTGTCCTTTTCTGCTTCTATCAGATTAGGTTAATTTTTCTTGGGCTAATTTTCAACCTGCCAGACTGATATGGATTATCAGATCAGATGGTTTAATAAAATATACGTACACTATTTCTACTTTGTTTTATTGGCTTATTGATTTGCAGTGTGCTTCTATGTGGCTCCTGTTCAGGGACTGTTTTTCTTGGATGATTTTTGTTTTAGTAGTGCTGAGATGGTAAAGAGGATTGTTCATTCTTATTGTTGTTTGGCAGGAAGCTTTCCCTCTTCTCCCTTGCCCTCCTTCCTCTTTTTTTGGTGTGTGTTTGGGGTGTGGGTCAGGACATTCAAATTTTAATTGACTGGAATCTACTCCTAGGTAGAGAAAATTAGGTAACTAATGAGTACGAAAATTAAGGAGATGGAGAGGAGCAAAATCAGCGCCCTGTGCAGGAGAGTATCCCAACACAACTGTGAGCTCATTTAATTTATAGATAAGGAGCTTGGAACAAAGAACCCAAAGGTAATGTGTGTTCAAGATACAGCTAACTGTATCTTCACACTCGTAGCCCAGGGCTTTTGGCTCTATCCATTTGCCTCCACCCAAGAGGCAAATGACCTAAAAGCAAGCTGAGGTCAGGTTAAATTCAGCCCAGTCAATTACACTTTTTAGGTTTATGATTTTGTATGATAAGAACTTACATTTTCAAGAGCTTTTTATAATTTACAGGCATTTGGTTCATGAAATTCCCTGAACTGCTCTGAAATAAAGTACATATTATATTGAGCATTTAATGTGTCAGGCTGGGTACACAAGATAGAGAGCTAGTTAACCCCTTGATAACCAGAAGTTTCTATAATCGACATATTTCATTTTAAACCACTATTATTGAAGTTTTTACTGTAGTATAGACTTATTTTAGCAGGCGGCCAATCAATAAAAACTGTTCTACTTACATAAGACTCACGTAGCTAGATCTCTATGGAGACCAATCTTGAAATATATTTAAGATCTAACTCAAAACCATGTTTTGCATCATTTGTCTAGATTCTGTAAAGTAAAATGGAAAGTTGTGATTCTCAAATGTCCCCAAATGAACAAAATATTGACAAGAATATGAAGTTGACTGCATCACTGTATAATTAATTATTAAAACCTAGATTTAACAAGCTATTTTCGTTTTCAGTCTAATGGCATACAAAGAGGAAATTTTATTCTCTGTATAGTTTTTCTAAATTCTTTGTATGGAATATGAAAGTCACTTGTGAAAGGAAACTAAGCTAATTGACCTGTAACATAAAGTGAGTAATATATATTTTTGTGTAGCTCTGAATCACAGAAAATGCCATTCTTGTATATTTAGCTAAAACAAACCATTAGTATAAGACCTAAGTATTAATGAGATCCAGGATTTTCAACGAAATTTCATTGCCGCTTTCCCCTCGAAAAGTTAAAAGAAAAATGGGGAGGGCTTTTAAGTGGAAACTAAATGACGCAGCTGGCATCATAATGCAAAGATGCAGAAGAACTGGTAAAATGTGGGCGGGCAGTCTCACAGTAACGTCAGAAACAACAAAAACTTTCCAACAGGCTTCAGGTGGTTGTCAAGCCTTTTAAACATCTGACTGACAAAGGTAGCTTTGTCAAAGGAGCGTTTTCTTTGTCAAAAACATTAGGCGACAGCGCAACAGAACCTGCTCAAAGCCTTGCACCTAGGCTAAGTTGCCCCTGGCTTGCCTGGCCACGTCCCCTTCGAACGCCCGCGGCGAGGTCCCGCCCCTTCCACCTCCCACTTCCTGGTAACCAAGCTGCTTTGCGCCGCCTTCTCGGGACCTGATTGGCTGACGAGGCAACCGCTAACGGCTACGGAGTTTAAACCCAAGCCCTGACCCCGAGCGCCGGGAGCTGAGTGGTGGTCCCGCCACGCTGAAAAAGCGGTAAGTCAGTGATCTGTGACATTTGGCGTGGTCTTGCCCTGTCTGGCGGGACCCATGCCCTTCCCGAGCTGAACCTCCCGGCGCTGCCCTCCCGGGTCTCTGGTCCGCCGAGCCGCGCGCGGCCCGCGGCCCCGCCCACTCCGCCTCGGGTCTCCCGGCCCCTGGGCCCAGTGCTGGCTCGGAGGGGCTTCTTGAGGAAGGCCCTGGTTTGGATCTAAGTCACTACTTCTTGCCCCTGGGATTTGAGCTCTCGGCTCCGTGAGGGGGGCCAGCCGCCAGGCAGAAACCCAGCTCCTGTAGGAAGGAATTTCTGTCTATATGACTGCTCTACTGCTTTTAGAACAGTATCTGGCTCACTGTGAGCGCTCAGCAAATAGGCTGAATGAATGTTAGAGACTGCTTTTTTCAAGTTCTTGGAGGAGCCCTTTCCTTTGGAGTGCTCGATTAAAAGGGAGACTGACTGAAGGCGAAGCGGTGATAGACGACTGGGAAGAACTTAGAACCAGAACTAGGTCTTGACGCACAGGTAGGATTTCGGTAGGCAAATAGGGACTATGAGTTTTCTAGATGAGGAATCCAATTCAGGAGAATTGAATGTGGGATTGAGTAGTTCTGCTTTAGCCGAGATGCTAGCCAGACAAGAGCTACGGAGTAATAATACATAGGTAATGTTAGTGAGCGCTCTGTGCTACGTCCAGTACTAGGCACTGTATATGCGTTGGCTCATTAAGTCCCTACAATGAGATGCTCTGACTTTTTATAATTTTCTAAGTCTGGAAATTGAGACTTGGAGATGCTAGGATCACGTAGCTGTGAAATATTAGAACTGGGGCACCAACACAGGCTAACCACTATTTATAATACAGTCAGCTCTCCTGTCCGACTCTCGGGTTCCGAATCATCTCCTTCAACCAACCGAATCACTGAAGGAAAAAATTGGGGAAAATTCCAGAAAGTTCCAAAAAGCAAAGTTTGACTTGCTAATTGCCGACCAACTATTTACATAACATTTATATTGCATTTACAACTATTTACATTGTATTAGGTACTATAAGTAATCTAAACTATGCAGAAGGATGTGCCCAGGTTATATGTAAATACTATGCCATTTTATATAACGGACCTGAGCATAGTGGATTTGGGTATCTGTGGGAGTCCTGCAACTACTACCCTGCAGATACCAAGGAATGACTGTACCTCAATCTCTGTGTGGTAAGTCACCCTGGAATGGGTACTCCAATACAAGGGACCTGAAGCTGAAGAATGCCTGGCATATGTCAGGAGCAGTTAGATCTTGGTGGCCACTGTGGCTTGAGAGTCATGGACTAGGGGGGAGAGAAGGAGGAGTTTAAAGTTACAGAAATGGGAAGAAGAGCAGATGGTGAAGAGTTTTAAATAGTATAGATTAATACACTGTAGTGAGGGCAGGAGTGGAAGTAGGGAGGTAAGAGGCTATTGAAATAATTCAGGTGAGACATGTTAGTGCCTTAGTCTAGGTTGGTAGCAGTGGAGATACTGAGAAGTCGTCAGATTCTAAATGCATTGTGAAGGTAAATTGGGATGTGAGAGATTTTTGACTAGAGCAACTGGAAGGATGGAGTTGCCATTAACTGAAGTGGGGAAGGCTCTGAGTGAAGCAGTTTTGGGCAGGTTAAGTTTGATATGCTCTTTCAGTTATCCAAGTGGAATTGTGGAGTAGACAACTATATGAATCCAGGAAAGTTCAGGAAAGAGATCCAGACAGAGGACATAAATTTTGGGGTTCTTGATATCTAGGTAGTATTTTAAGCCATGACTTAAATACATAAAATACACCAAAAGATTGAGGGTAGATAAAGAGAAGAAATCCAAGGAGAGAACTTATTATAGGTTGGAAGAATCTGTAAAAGAGACTGGAAAGAAGTAGCTAGTTAGCTAGGGAAAAAAAAAAAAAAAAACCCAGGAGTTTGGTGTTCTGGTAGCTGAGGAAATATTGTTTTTGAGGAGGAAAGAGAAATTAACCACATTAAATGCTGCTCTTAGATCAAGTTAGATGCGGACTGAGAACTGACCGTTAGATTAGCAGTGTGGAGGTCATTAGAAACCTTGGCAAAAGCAGTTTTGTTGGAATTGAGTGAAATAGGTTACAAGAAGATTGGAAACTGAGTATAGGCAATTTTTTAAGGAGTTTTGCTGTAAAGGCTGCAGAGAAATGGAGTGTATGTCCGAGGATGAAGTGGGAACAGTCCCCATAGGATTAGGTGCATCTCTTCTGTGCATGTCTCTAAGGTTACACTTCTTACTTTGTATCACAATAGAGTCTGTGCCCACACTGGACTGTGCATTCCATGACTGTGCATTCCTATGCAGCTTTATCCTGTTTTTTTTTCTCAGTGCCTAGCCTAGCTCCTGGCAGGCAGATATAATGATATAGGTTTAAACAAAAAAACAAAGTCATTTACCTTTTTAGGATTCTACTTTTAAACCACTTTTGATTATATTCATACTTTTAGATTTTATATGAAGGGTTCTGCAAATACTTATGTACAAAGTATATTATTAAAGTCATGATTTACTTCTTAGAATGTATTTATCAGTTATCCTTTTTCCCTTTATTAATCAATACTGTGATTTCCTGCTTTCTTTTTTTACTTCAGTGATGGAGTACCCAGTGATGGAAACTGGTTCACTTTTTACCTCAGGAATTAAAAGACATGTGAAAGAGAAAAGAATTTCAAAGGCTGCTAAGTTGAATGTTTCTCTTGCTTCAAAAATCAAAACAAAAATACTAAGTAAGTGTTATTAGTCTTAAAGCATACTCACATTTTTACTTTTTTCTGGAGAATTGATATAGTATTTGATACTTTTTCAAGTATAGAAAATGACTAAAATGACTATTTTGTTAAATGAGACTTTCTCTATTCAATTCTTCCTATCTCCTTCAACTCCTGTTAGTTGGGTGGTTATGATGATTTACTGTCAGTGGTGACAGCTGAATTTTCAGCAGTGAGGCTGGGGTGGCCCAAGGCAGCTACCTCCTACACTGCAAAGAAAATACCAACGTGACATTTCTGAAAAAGAGCTGAAAAAAAAGTGACGGATTGTCCTTCTGACATGTTGCAGCATTTGGATGATGGGTAATCTAGAGGTGGTTGGCCCAGATAGTGTGCTGTAGTGGGTGATTTTATGTAACCAAAGCTCATCATGAGTGCACTGAGCTCTTTGGAGATGGTGTTTCATGGATTCTGGAGCTAAGATGTCACAAGGCAAAAAAAAAAAAAAAAAAGAAAGGGAAATGCCCCAAGATAAATTTTCATTACTTCTGAAAATTATCTCAGTGATTCATTTCCATCTTAGCAGGATTGGGGGAGGTTTCCTGTTGATCAACACATGTGAAAAGTAATTGTGCCTTGTGAAATAGCCCAGCCTCCTGAGTGTCTTTAAATCGTAATGTTGCTCCTACCCAGGTCTCTAGGACCATCTTTTGTATTAGAGCAGTTTCTATAGTGGCAGTTTCCTATTCTCTTTGGCAGGACCATTGCTCGCCCACTGCTATGAAGGAATACACTGAGTCTGAGGAGTGCAACAGGAAAATGTTATTAACCTTTAGCTTCTGCAAGTCCTAAACTGGTTCTAGTCTATTTCCACTTGATATGTCAAAGGTGGCTGTCTGAATCTACTTTCTTTGTGCCAAAAATAAAGTACTTTTTGGACTCTGTTTTTTTTTGACACCCAAGCTTTCCCTGAGTATTTTAAAATATATTATTAGTATTATAAACTATTATTACCATTACTATTACTATAGCTATTAATACTATTACATAAAAATATATATTACTATTATAAAACATATTACAGGGCTTCCCTGGTGGCGCAGTGGTTGAGAGTCCGCCTGCCAATGCAGGGAACACGGGTTCGTGCCCTGGTCCGGGAAGATCCCACATACCGCAGAACAGCTGGGCCCGTGAGCCATGGCCGCTGAGCCTGGGCGTCTGGAGCCTGTGCTCCGCAACGGGAGAGGCCACAACAGTGAGAGGCCCGCGTACCGCAAAAAAAAAAAAAAACAAAAAAAAATTACATATACTATAACTTTAAATCCACGGGATGTGTTATTGAATAGTGGCATGTAAATCAAAATTATGAAAATACAGTTATGCTTTAGGTGTACTAAGGGAACACTATATGTAAGGTGAGCGTTACCAAGGAATTCACAATTAAATTTCTTTTGCTAACAACGGGGAAGCATTCTGATTTAAATTATATTTACATAGTACTTGTAAAGAGAAGGGGTCAAGTTTAGATTGCAATAGATGCCTAGAAATAAGCGGTAGGATATCTAAGGTGGAGGTAGAAGATCCCACAGGGTTTAGATGATCTGTCCAACATTACAGTAAGTATGCTGCCTTTCTACTTGAGGTTTTGAAAAATGGACTTTGGGAGCATTAATTCAGTTCTGGAGCCACAGAAACTGGCTCTAAAATTTTCACAGATTGGCTACCCTAATTTCTCTAGGACATCTTTAGTTATAGCTGTGGGATCAGCTTCTCCATTCTACCTCCTAGTCAAAGGTAGGAAGGAAGGCAGAGCAACAAGTATCAAGATTTAGTTTTTGTGACTGATCTAATTATCTAGAATACTGTGTCTATACTAGAGTCCTCTTATTCCTAACTCTGTATTCACAAACATTCTGCATTTCTCACAGCTCTTATTCACCTTCTATCTAGCTTTTATTTCTTCAGCTCCAAACTCTGGGTACATTTTTTTCAAAATTCCATCTGTGTTGTCATGCTCTTCTTTTCTAACTTCAGCTAAAACAAAGTGAAATATGTTTTGTCCAAAGTAGTTTTATTAAGGAATATGAAAATGTATTAAGATGTTCAATATTAACTCTTAAAATTTTTTTACAGATAATTCTTCTATTTTCAAAATTTCTTTAAAGCACAACAACAGGGCATTAGCTCAGGCTCTTAGCAGAGAGAAAGAGAATTCTCGAAGAATTACAACTGAAAAGATGCTATTGCAAAAAGAAGTGGAGAAACTGAATTTTGAGAACACATTTCTTCGTCTAAAGCTAAATAATTTGGTATGGAAACTATATTGTGTTTGAATTCTAAAACTGTATTATTTTAGAAGCTCTAAATGTTTTTCAGACCTGTAATTAATGTAAAAAATTTATTGAAAGAGTGTGCCATGTTAATGGACAAACAACAGGGTAATAAAATAGGTGTCTTGAATCTACATTCTAAATGTGTACTTGTGGCTCTGCAAACTAATATAATACCTTGATCAACATTTGATTGCTTATCATAAGCAAAACTTGATACATTAATATATTATAAGATGGGCATAATTCCTCCAGTGAATTGAAAGGAGGGAAGTTCCCTGAGTGTGTTCTCTCTTAATGGCAACATTCCACTGGCTATAAGCCAAGTAGAATGAAGATTGTAGTCCTTGCTTTTCCTTCCAACTTCCAACTTTGTCCACAGCAGGGCAGTAAGAGCCAGTGCTTAGCTAGGTTACAGCTACAGCTATAGCTCTAACTCCAAAATGAGTAGAAATTAATTTAAAATGGAAAAATGACTTACTATACTTCTTGGAGGTTAAATTCCTGTGGCTGACAAACTGTGTTCAGTTGCCACATGATGCATTATTATTATGAGAAGATTAAAAACTGTAGGAAGGGACTTCCCTGGCGGTTCAGTGGCTAAGACATTGTGCTTCCAATGCAGGGAGCTCGAGTTCGATCCCTGGTCAGGGAACTAAGATCCCACATGCCGCGTGGTGCTGCCAAAAAAAAAAAGTAGGAAAATTTATGACTGATAGCTCAAAAGCATTCAAAACGTGTGTGTATGTGTCTGTGTCTTTTTGAACTATGCAGTGTAGCACCTTTTTAGCCTAATGTGATCTGTTATTTTTTAAGTCTTCTCAACTGATGGTATTTGTAAATGTATGGTATAATAAACTCCAAATCTTAGTTGATTAGAAGGCTCTTTCTTTATTTCAGAATAAGAAGCTTATAGAAATAGAAGCACTCATGAACAATAGCTTGATAACTGCAATTGAAATGAGCACGCTTTCTGAGGTAAGTAGAATTTGTGTCTAAATAGTGTAATATTTTTAGCATTACTGAGGATAATTCAGATTAGTTAAGTAGCATCAAGGTTAGAGATGCGTATCTTAAACTTTGTACCAAGGAATGGAGATAATATTAATTTTAATTGGCTAACAGCACATTATTATTTGATATAATTGGTTATTGTAATTTTTATATAAAAATTAGCTTTCAATTAAAAGTAACACAGGATTAGACAGCTCATGGAACACAAGACAAAACAGACTCAAAAACATAAAAGATATTAGTAGAAAAGTCATTTCAAATTAGGGAAGAATTTGTATTATTTTTAAAAAGATGGACACAATCGAAAAACTATTGGGGAAAAAAATAGAGGTAGATCCTAGATCCCCATGTTCTTCAAGGGTCAAATGTATATGTAGAAATATTGTATATGCATGAGTATAGACATGTGTATATATTCATAGGCATAGAATAAAGTTTGGGAGGTTATACACCAAAATATTAGTAGTGATTATCTTTGTATGGCATGATTAAGGAAGAACTGTGTTTGACCTTATCACATTATTCTCATTAAACTATTGAAGGCTACACGTAAGAATTGTTCTATTACTGTTAGTATCTTGTATAATTTGGTACTTTAATGACAAACATGATCTAATGAGATTAGAAATTTCATTCATTTTCATTTTCTTTGTTCTTTTCAAAAATAGTTCCATCAGAGTCCCTTTCTTCTGCCAAGTAGCAAGAAGAAACGGGTTAGTAAACAGTGCAAATTGATGCGTCTTCCATTTGCAAGGTAATTGCTCCAAAACTTGGTTAAATACTGACTGGTGCACTTTTACCTGAATTGGACTTTGAAAAGTTTTTATTTGGTTTGCTTCCTTGAAACAGAAAAACATTTAAAAATAAATAATGAAATACTTGTCAATATTGTACCAGTGAAAGAAATTGAAGATATAATCTAATAGAATTCAGTTTTAAACTTTGAAATAATATTCAGCTTTCCCATAGTTTCTAGAGAAGAAAGAGGCACAGGTAGACCTTGAGTTACATAGGTTTGAATTACACTGGTTCAGAATACTTAGATTTTCATACAACATAATCTGTGTGTGTTATGCAATGTTCTGGTTTCATCAACCTGTAGTTGCCTGTTAAGGTAGAAATGAGATGGTTTGTGGTATCTTGCTACAGGTTGTATTTCCAGGGCTCCAAGGAAACTTACCCATCAATTCAATAACCAAGGTCATCTATAGAATCCTGCTACTCTTCAGTTCTTTCTTTTCCTCCAGGTCACCACTGGCCTCATGTTTTCTGCTGGGTAAATCTGATAACTATTTCTACCTTTATTATCTTGCATACTACTCAGACTTTAAAATAAACTTTCATCATTACTATTCTCCTGACCAAAATTCCCATTTCTTGATTAATTTGATTATAATCTTAGTTAATACTCTATTTCAAACCTATCACTTTTACTGTTTTTTGTTTGTTTGTTTGTTTTTTGCGGTACGCGGGCCTCTCACGGCTGTGGCCTCTCCCGTTGCGGAGCACAGGCTCCGGATGCGCAGGCTCAGCGGCCATGGCTCACGGGCCCAGCCGCTCCGCGGCATGTGGGATCCTCCCAGACCGAGGCACGAACCCGTGTCCCCTGCATTGGCAGGCGGACTCTCAACCACTGCGCCACCAGGGAAGCCCAAACCTATCACTTTTAAAGACAGTTACTGAGGTCCAGAGAGGTAAAATGACTCAATGAATTAATAGCATTGATCAGAATTGTCTTGTCTCTTTTAGACAGTGTTCTTTCTGTTACATAAATTTTAGGTTTAATGTATTTTTTTAAGTGTACAAAGTGCACTTATGTATTGAAGTGGTATCTGTACTATAGTAAAAAAAAAATTCTTATATCCACTGTGTCATTTTCTATTCATTCCAGTTTGTTCCATTGTTTTGTCAGTTCTGTACTGGCGCCACATTGCACCTGTACATTTTAATTAATATAGTTTTAAAATAGTACATTTTGTTGTCTTGTAGGTGCTCAGGTTTTTTTCAAGAAAATCTTGGCCGTCATTATGCATGCATTATTTCATGTAAATGTATGAATCAAGTGTTAACTTGCCCTCCAGAAAATTTTATTGTGTTTTTTTAAGTAAACTTTTTTTTTTTCGCGGTACGCAGGGCTCTCACTGTTGTGGCCTCTCTCGTTGCGGAGCACAGGCTCTGGACGCGCAGGTTCAGCAGCCATGGCTCACGGGCCCAGCCGCTCCACGGCATGTGGGATCCTCCCGGACCGGGGCACGACCCCGTGTCCCCTGCATTGGCAGGCAGACTTTCAACCACTGCGCCACCAGGGAAGCCCTTAAGTAAACTTTTGTTTGAAGTATAATGTACATTTTAGAAAAGTGCAAAAATCTTTAGAGAATGGTGAATTTTCACAGTGAACACTATATGGTATAGCCAATACCCAGACCAAGAAACAGATTATTACCAGTACCTCAGATAGCCTTGTGCCCCTTGCCAGTCACTACTCATCACCCACCCGAGGATAAATATTATCCTGACTACTAACATTGTAGATTAATTAATTTTGCCTAGTTTTGAATTTCCTTTAATGAAATCATACAGGATGTATGATTCTGGTCTCTGGCTTCTGTAGCTTAACATTGTGTTTGTGAGATTTCGTCCATATTGTCCTATGTAGTTGTAGATCAGTCATTCTCATTGCTGTATAGTATTCCATTGTATGTATTCCATAATTTATCCATTCTTCTGTTTTTAGTTTTTTTGCTAGGTTTGGTCTATTATAAATAATTCTACCTTGTATCTGCCTTTTGATTAATATATGTATACATTTCTGTTGGGTATATACTTAGGAGTAGAATTGCTGGGTTTACATGTATTTGACTTTGGAAGGAACTGCTAAACAGTTTTCTAAAGGGATTATGCCAGTTTACATTTCTAACAGCAATATATGAGAATTCCTGTTGTTATGTATCTCCAACAACACTTGTTATTGTCTGTCTTTTTCATTTTAGCCATATGGGGTGTAGAAGTATTACACTGAAGTTTTAATTTCCCGATACTTAATGAAGTAAGGCATCTGTTTATATGTTTATTTTCTTTCTATCAGGTTATCTTTTTTTTTTTTTTTGCAAATTTGTAGGAGTTCTTTCTATACATTGTGTATAAATTCTTTGTGCATACAATTGTCTGTTACTCTGTGGCTTGCCTCTTTGCTCTCTTAATGGTATCTTTGGATGAACCCAATTTATATATCTATTTGTCCCCCTCCCTCTTACGGTTATGCTTTCTGTGTCTTTTAAGAAAGCCTTTACCAATTGCAAGGTCATGACGTGTTCTCCTATGTATGTTTTCTTTTAAAAGCTTTATTATTTTCCCTTTCATGTTTAGATCTTCAGTCTACCTAGAATTTTGGGTATGATGTGAGAGAAGAGTCATTTATTTTTTTAGTGTGGAAATCCTGGTGACCTTGAACCATTTATTGAATAGACCATCCTTTCCCCACCTCATTGCAGTGTCATCTGTATAAAAAATCAAGTGACTGGATATGTATGGGTCTATTTCTGAACTCACTATTCTATTACATGAGTCTTTTTGTCAAAACCACACTATCTTAATTACTAACTTTATAATAAGTCTCGATATTTGATAGTTTGAATCTCTATTTTAGTTATTTATGCTTTAAGAATATATATTAATTGGCCATTCTTGGCCTTTTGCATTTCCATGTGAATTTTAGAATCAGCTTGTCAGTTTACATACACACACACCTGGAATTTTGATTGGGATTATGTAGAATATAGTTCAGTTTGGGGAAAATTGACACTTTATAAAATTGAGTATTTCTTCCATGACCATGGTATATCACTCTGTTTTTTAGATATTATGTATGTAGTTTCAGAGCTTTTAGAATACAGTTATTGCACATCTTACATTTATTCCTACTTATTTGATGTTTTTAGTGCTATTCTTAATAGTTTTCAAATTTTCTTTTTGATGATAGTATATAGAAATACAACTAATTTTTGAATATTAACCTTGTTTACATTGACATTGCTATTAATTTTAATAATTTATCCATAGTTTTTAAAAAATTTTATATTAATAGAATTTTATTATTTGTAAATAAGAACAGTTTTCCCTTCACCTGCCTCTCCAGTTTATAGGCCTTTTATCTTTTGTTTCTTACCTTGTTGGACTGATTATTTCTTGTTCAGTAATGAATAAAAGTACTAACAGTGGGTATTCTTATTGTATTCCCATTATTTAATATGTTTGCTCTTAGGTTTTTATAGATTCTCCTTATCAGATTAAAGTAGTTCCACTGTACTCCTAGTTTGCTAAGAGTTTTTTCATCAATGGCTGTTGGATTTTATCAAATGCTTTTTCTGTCACTATTGAGAAGATAATATTTTTCTCTTTTTTTTCTATTAATGTAATGAATTTTTTATATTTTTTCTACTAAGGTAATGAATTATAATTGATATTTTTAATGTTAAATCACTTACAATCCTGAAATGAATTGCTCCTGATGATATATCCCTTTGATATATATCACTAAGTTTATTTTGCTAATCCTTTAAAGGATTTTTGCATGTATTTTAATAATGAAGGTGATGTATAATTTTCCTTTATTATAATATATTTTGTCAAGTTTTGATATTTATATTATGCTGGTCAAAGTAAATGAATTGATAAATACCCCTCTTTCTATTTTCTGGAAGTATTTGAGTAAAAAATTTTTTTTCTTTAAATATTTGGGAGAAGTTATCTGGACCCGAAGTTTTTTTGTGGAAACATTTTTGATAACATCCCATTTTAATAGATGTAAGAACATTCAGCTTTTCTATTTCTTCTTTTGTCAGGTTTGTTAATTTTTAAAAAGATTTGTCCATTTCATTTAAAATATCAAATTATTGGCATATAATCGTTCAGAATAGCTTTAGTTACATGTTTAATGTCTGCTGTAGGGTACATAATGATGTTCTCTTTTAATATTGGCTATTTGTTTTTTCTCACTTTTTTCTTGATTAGTTTTGCCCTAGAGATTTATCAATGTTGTCATCTTTGCAAAGATGAATCATCTTTGGGGTTATGTTGATCGTTCTTTTAGTATATTTATTTTCTATTGCATTTATTCTGCTTCTTATTATCTCTTTTCTTTTTTAAATTTTATTGAAGTATAGTTGATTTACTGTGTTGTGTTTATCTTTTCAATTTAAAAGTTTTATTATTACTGTAATTATTTGTTTCTTAAAATGGTTTAGATTATTGTTTTTAAATTAAGCCTTTTCAAAAATATGAAGTTGTTGGGGTATAGCTGCCTACATTTAAGGCTATTTTTCTCCTTTAGCTGCATCCCACATTTTTTGATAAGCTGTATCCTTATTATCATTTATTTCAAAGTAGTTATTACCTTCAGTTCAGATACATTGTTTGACTCATGGATCATTTACAAGATTATTTAATCTCCAAGCAGCTGGGTGTTTTCTTCTAATTACTTTTTGTTGGTTTCTAATTTAATTCCTTTGTGATTACAGAATATAGTTCAAGTGATTTTAGTCGTTTTAAATTTATTGAGACTTGCATTAGAACACAGCTTGGTCTAATTTGGTAAATATTTTTGGTACACATGGAAAGAATGTGTATTTTGTGGCTGTTGGATGCAGTATTTTATATATGTCAATTATGTCAGGTTTGCTGATTATATTGTTCAGACTTTCCATATCTTTCCTGCTTCTCTTGTCTATCAGCTGTTGAGAGAAGTGCATTAAAGTCTACCACTGTGATTATGGATTTATCTATTTCTCCTTTTAGTTCTGTCAGTTTTCTGCTTTATATATGTTAAAGTTGTTACTAGATGCATATAAATTTAGGATTGATTTGTTTTCCTGATAAATTGTTTTATCAATATGAAATATTTCTGGAAATGATACTGGAAATGATACTGATACTTGTCTGATATAACATTGCCATGGTATGTCCTTTTCTATACTTTCAAACTCTCTGTTATATTTAAAATGCATGTAGGTTTACCTTTTTTAAAAAATGAATTTAATGTAATATCATCTCTTTTAATTAGAATAGCTGTTATGTTTACATTTAATATAATTCCTGAGAGTTGGGTTTATATCTGCCATCTAGTTATTTTCTGTTTGAGCCACCTGTTTTATGTTCCTTTTTTCTCTCCTTTCTTTATTTCATTTGAAATAAAACATTTTTCATAATTTAATTTTCCTTGTCTATCAACTTCTATTCCTTTATGATGACCCTAATGATAGCAACACTCATCCTTGATTTATTATACTCTAATACTGATTATTATATTAACATTCCTCAGTGATGCTAGCATCTTCAAACACTTTGACTCGACATTCCTGTGTCCTGCCTTTATGTTATTATGTATTTTCATTCTGCATATATTTTAATCCCACACATTAACTACTTTCACTGTTTTGTGTAGTCAATATTCATTTCCAATTTCTTCATATTGCTTCCTGCATTTTTTAATTGTATGCTCCTTTTTAATTGTATTTTATTTTTTGTTTTTCCAGCTTTATTGAGGTAAAATTCACAAATAAGCTTCTTGCATTTTATTTCCTTCTGAAATAATTTTCCTTCTGCCTGAAGAAATCCTTTATTATTTAGTTCAGGTACTAGCAATGCATCCGCTCAGCTTTTATTTTTCTGGAAACATATTTATATCACCTTCATTTTTAAAGATTATGTTTGCAATGATAAAACTTTAGGTTATTAAATTTTAGCAATTTAAAGGTATCATTTCATTTTCTTCTGTCTTTACTGTTGAAAAGTTGGCACCGTTTCTGCAAGTTGAGGAAGTTCCTTTTTATTCTGGTTTGCTGAGAGTTTTAATAATGAATTTGTATTGAATTTTGTCAAATTTGTTTTTTCTGTATCTGTGGAGAGAATCATAACTTTTCTCCTTTGTTCTATTAATGTGACTTTGATTTGTTTAATGTTAAACCAACTTTACATTCCTAGAATAAATTCCACTTGGTCATGGTGTATAATAATGGTGTAGTATTATTTCTATGTGTTGATGGATTTGATTTGCTAATAATTACTTAAAGAATTTTGTACTTATTTTCATAAGGAATATTGGTCTATAATTTTCTTATTATATAGGTTTTGATAATGGTTAGGCTGGCTTTGTAAAATGAGATAAGAAGCATTCCCTCTTCCTCCATTTTCTAAAAAAAATTGTACAATTGGTATTTATTTCTTCCTTAAGTATTTGAGAGAATTCATAAGACAAGTGGGTCTGGAGTTTTTAATTATTAATTTCATTTCTTAGATAGATATGGAGGGCTTTTCAGATTTTCTGTTCTTTTCAGGTCAACTTAGAAAATATTTGTCCTTTTAGAAAATTATCCATTTCATCTAGACAGTAAAGTTTGATTAAACTAGTTAGAGTATTGTCAATTTTACGGATCTCTTAAAAAAACTCAGCTTTTGGTTTCATTAAATTTTTTTTTCTCAATTTTTTTTCGGTTTCATATTTCTTTGGTGTCTGCACCTTATTATTTCCTTTTTTCTACTTATTTTTTTAAAAATGAGATATAGTTCACATAACATAAAATTTCTCATTAATATGAAGTTTATTTTTTAAAGTATACAATGCAGTGGTTTTTAATATATTTATAAAGTTGTGCAACGTTCACCACTTTCCAATTCCAGGATATTTTCATCACTCCAAAAAGAAAACCTATATCCATTAGTAGTCATTTCTCATCTCTTCTTCCCCAGCCCACAGCAACCACTAATCCACTTTCTGTCTCTATGGATTGCCTATTTTGGACATTTCATATGAATGGAATCACACAGTATGTTGCCTTTTGTGTCTGGCTTCTTTCACTTGGCATAACATTTTCAAGTTTCATCCATATTATAGCACGTATTAGTATTTCATTCCTTTTAATGACCGGTTAATATTCTATGGTACGGATAAACTACGTTTTGTTTATCCATTTACCTGTTAATGAGCATTTGTGCTCTTTCCACTTTTAGGCTGTGAATGAGTAATCGTACTATGAATATCCATATAAAAGTTGTTGTGTGGACATATTTTTCACTTTCTTGGGTGCGCCCTTACCAGTGGAATTGCTGGATCATATAACTCTATGTTTAACTTTTGGGAGAATTGGCAAACTGTTTTCCAAAGGTGCTGTACTATTTTACATTCCCACCAGCAAAGTATTAGGGTTCCAATTTCTCCATATCCTCACTAACACTTGTTATTACCTATCCTTTTGATTATAGCCATCCTAGTGGATATGAAGTGGTATCTCACTGTGGTTTTGATTTGGATTTTTTGGGTGACTAATGATACTGAGCATGTTTTCATGTGCTTATTGGCCATTTATTTATTTGGATCATTCTCTGTTGATTATCTTTTCTCTTGAGTTTGAATCATGTTTTTCTGTTGCTTCATATATTGAATAATATTGGATTGTACCCCTGACATTGTGACTCCTATGTTGTAGAAAATCTGGATTCAGGTATATTCCTCCAACAAGTTTGATGTTTTATTTTAGTAGATAAGTTACCTTATCTGAACTCAGACTTGTTGTTACTTCCCTGTGATGAACAACATATGAAATCTCATTTCAGTTCTATAATCCTTAGCTGGGCCACTTGGAATCTTTCTCATATATGTGATTCAGGAATGAGCTCGAGATTTGGAGAGAGTTTATGCACAAAATTTGGGGCTTCCCTGTCTACTTTTCCTGTTATTTCTCCCATCACACACACTTTACAGCAGTTGTAGTTGCCCTGAATTCTGACCTTGAACTAATAATAATAAGACTGGATTTCTAACTTCTAGAAAAGGTCGCACTGACTGAGGTTTGTAAACAGTGAGAAGCTCACCCTTTTTCTAAGTGCCAACCCCTCTTCTGTATCTAGTTGCTTTTTATTCACTCTCCAGTGACTTTGGGTAGTTGTTTTTTTTATACTTTGTCCAGAATTTATATTCATTATGTTTGATAAGGTTGATTCAATAGTAGCTATTTGGCCATTACCTGAAGCAGAACCCCTCCTCTGTAAAATAAACAATTTTTGCTAACCTGTTTCTTCAAGTGGTATAGACATTTCTTCCCAATGGCTATTCTACTGATAGGTGCCTTTAAATTTTTAACAAATATTTTCTAGTATTTATTTTTATCATTGTCAATAATTTTTAAATATCTATGACTTGTTTGGCATACAAAGCAAAATCCTTATCATTGGAGCATATTACTCTTTCTTCTTTGAATTCAAAAAGGTCATTTTGTCTATTTCCATAGATTTCTTTTTCCCCCCATAGATTTAACTACTCTAGGAATATGGCTTTAGTTTACATGGATACCTTTTGGAAACATAGCAGACTTTATTACACACAAAAGTTTACATACAAGTTGTACTTGTTTGAAACCAGAGGAAGAGTTTTGGGTTTTCCATAGAGTTAATTACAGGAAAATTATAACTATTATACACGAATATTTATAAGTATGTTTGAACTTTATTCATTTCATTAATTTTATTGTCCTAATAGCTCAACCAGTGATTATATCATTTATCTCCTTTTGGAGTCACTGGAGATAAGGGGATAAGAAGCATTCCTGTTTCACTCCTCTGTACTATTAGAAACTACCTATTTCCTACCTTCATTGAACACAGAATGGTATCATTGCCTTCATTGAACACAAAATGGTATCAGGGTGGGTTTGTGGTTGGATCTTAAATAAATGGAATATAGAAAGAGCTATCCATGTAATTTTCTAAATAATTTTTGTAAAATACAAAATTCCTCATTCATTCTTACTTGCTCTTAGGGTTCCATTAACTTCAAATGATGATGATGATGAAGATAAAGAAAAAAAGCAGTGTGACAATATCATGTCAAAGACATCACCTGATAGCCCCTCTTTGGTATCAACTCAGCATAACTTGGAATTGTTATTTCTTAAAGAAAATGATCAGAATGTTTGTGGTGTAAATGATTCCAAACACATTTCTTCTATTGTTGATATACTTCCCAAAGGTGAGATTTTTTTTTTTTTAATTCATTTTGAGTGTCAGTATTAAATAGTTAACATTCATTGGATTTTCTTCTTGGGGGCCATCATGTATAAACAGTTAATAAGTTAGACTTCTTATGTTACAGATTTCCTAACTTCTACTATTTAAAATTTCTGGTGAAAAAATTAGTTTAAAGGTAAATATGCCAGGACTTCCCTGGTGGTACAGTGGTTAAGAATCTGCCTGCCAATGCAGGGGACATGGGTTCAGTCCCTGGTCCAGGAAGATCCCACATGCCATGGAGCAACTAAGCCCATGCGCCACAATTGCTGAGCCTGCGCTCTAGAGCCCGTGAGCCACAACTACTGAGCCTGTGTGCCACAGCTACTGAAGCCTGTGTGCCTAGAGCCTGTGCTCCACAATTAGAGAAGCCACTGCAATGAGAAACCCATGCACCGCAATGAAGAGTAGCCCCCACTCACCACAACTAGAGAAAGCCCACGCGCAGCAACGAAGACCCAGTGCAGCCAAAAAAAAGTAAATATGCCAACAAATGTCAGGTCTACAGTGGCCTAATACTACTACTCTGGAAACAGTATTTAGAAGTGAGCTGGCCTAAAGAGCTTTTCTTGGTATCTTAGCTTATGAATTGAAAGACATGATATATTATTTAGTTATATCTTCTCTTTTTCAGACATATAAAAATTGAGGTTCTAGATACGTGTAGTGACTTTTTCAAGATCATAACCAATTGGTGATAAAGCAAGAACTTGAGCCTAGGTGATGGTTGAGCAAGAAAAAATGATGACACTTAAATTTTAATTATATGGTATTTTAAAATAATAATCCTGTGGTGTAGTCTGGTTTATATATTTGACATAGAATTTCAGATTGGGATATGGAACCATAACTATATTGAATTTGGAGTTTGAATTATTTTTCCTTTCTAAAAGGTATATGACTGCGTGTATGTAATTTTTATAAACTTTAGCTACCTGCTGATAACATTTTGATAGTAATCCTTATCAGAGTTATCACTGTTACTTGGGTTCATTTCCCAGATTCCTCTCACTTAGAAACATATGTTAATGTTAATGGCTCTATTGTTGGCTATTCTCCACTCTACTGCTGAGGCCAAGGCAGAGTGAATTCCCAGTATATATTTTTTGTAGATAGAAATGTAAAATGTGACTTATGACTACTCCATTCATTTCTACTTTATTTACTTGTTAAATATTTTTTTATTTTTGGCTGTGTCGGGCCTTAGTTGTGGCATGCGGGATCTTCATTGTGACATGTGGGATCCTCTGCTGTGGCACGCGGGCTTCTCTCTAGTTGTGGCACACAGGCTCCAGAGCGCGTGGGCTGTGTAGTTGTGGCATGTGGGCTCTGTAGTTGGCAGCACGTGGGCTCTCTAGTTGTGGCCCACTTGCTCAGTAGTTGCAGCGTGCGGGGTTAGTTGCTCCACGGCATGTGGGATCTTAGTTCTCTGACCAGGGATTGAACTCTCATCCCCTGCATTGAAAGGCAGATTCTTAACCACTGGACCACCAGGGAAGTCCCCTACTTTATTTTTTATCAGCATAGATTCTTCATAATATTAGTATCTGAACAGAAAACATTGTCAGAAATCCTTTCTCTGAAACAGTTTGATTCCTAATCTCATTTGTTTAAAATAATAAATTCCTTGTTACTACTTATTTCTGAATTTTGTTTCCCTTTATTTTATAGAAAGCCATTCCCACTCAGACCAAAGTTCCAGGAGTTCTCTAATGAGTGAGATGAAAACTGCCCAGTCAATGAGCCACAGAAAGAAGTCATCTCCTAGTAATGTGACTAAAAGGAAAAAACATGTATCATCTTTGGAATCAAATAATCCTGCAGACACTCCCTGTGTAACAGATTTGGATCAACAACAGATTTCAAGTCCAATATTAAATTGGAATAATGAAATAAAAGATTGTACTAACGAAGCAAATATTAAAATGCAAAGAAACATAATGTGCCTTCCTGCCTCATCTGAGTCTGCAAGTGAACCTACTGCAGAGGGCCTGAATCCAGTTCAGGGTAATGATGACTTTCAGTTGCAAAAAACTGTGTATGATGGTGACATGGATTTAACTGCTAGTGAAGTAAGCAAAATTGTTACAGTTTCAACAGGCACTAAAAATAAAAGAGATAATAAAAAACCAAATGATTGTGGAATGAAAACTTTCAGAAAAGTGAAAGATCCAAGCTCTGAAAAAAAGAGAGAAAGATCAAAGAGACAATTTAAAAATAGTTCAGATGTGAATATTGAGGACAAGATCAAAAATGGACCGGAAAGAAGATCTGTTGTCCTGGATGGCAAAGAGGATTCAGAAGAACCAAATTTTATTTTCAGTACTGAACAGCTGACTCAGTTGAACATGCCGAAGAAAATAACCCTTCACAATGGCTTTGATCAGGATGACAGACCAAGTACACAGTATAACAAAAAGAGGAAAATAATTCATGTAACAGATGATCAAGAGGAAATATACTCTTTCTCCCAAAGTTCAGATAAATTCGAGCAGGACAGTAAATTTGATATGGGTCCTAGTTCTCTAGCTTATAAGAAAAGTAAAACTTCTAGACAGACATTTGTGATTCATACGTTAGAAAAAGATAACTTATTCCCAAACCAAAAGGTTAAAGAAACCACCTCTGAAAACCTAGGAGTCACAAGTGAATTTCAAACAGTTTATCTTTCCAGCAAAGATAATGGAAAGTTATGTGATTATGAGACCCAAAATATGTTAGATTTGAAAAAGCATGTCACTGATAGGCAACCCATTCAGCAAAATGAACCAAAAATAAATAAGAGGCTTAGGCAGAAAATAAATCGGAAGACAGAAATAATTTCTGAAATGAACCAAATACTTGGGGATAATGCCAAAGATGTGCAAGGCCCAGAAAAAGGTAACTTTTCCTTCCAAACCCGAGAGGATAAAGAAATCATCTCTGGAAACCTAGAAGTTTCAAATGACTTTCAAAAATCTGGTGTTTCCACTAGCAATAATGGAAACCTGTGTGATTGTGAGACCCAGAATGTATTGGGTCTGCAAAAGCAGATCACCGACATGTACCCTGTTCAGCAGAATGAAACAAAAATTAATAAGAATGTTAGGCAGAAAGTAAATCGGAAGACAGAAATAATTTCCGAAGTGAATCTTTTAGATAATAACAGAAGTGGGTATTGCCCAGAAAAGGGTAACTCTTTCTTCCTAACCCAGGATAAAGAAGTTATCTCTGAAAACCTAGAAGGCACAAGTGCGTTTCAAACACCTGCTCTTGCTTCCAAAGGTAGTAGAAACCTATATGATTATGACACTCAAAATGTTTTGGGGGTGAAAAAGTATGTTTATGATATACAACCTGCTTGTCAAAATGAATCAAAAATAGATAAGAAGCTTAGGCAAAAGGTATGTCGGAAGACAGAAATCATTTCTGATATCAACCAAATATATAAGAATCATGACAAAGGAATGCATGACCCAGAAAAAGGTAACTTATTTTCTCTAACTCAGAAAGATAAAGAAATCATCCCTGAAAACCTAGAAGATGCAAATGAGTTTCAGATAGCTGATCCTTCCCTCAGAGGTAATAGGAATCCATGTGATTATGAGACTCAAAACCTTTTAGGTGTGAAAAAGCATGCTACTGATACTGGGAAGCAAAATGAATCAAAAATAAATGAGAGTCTCAGGCAGAAAGTAAGTCGGAAGACAGAAATAATTTTGGAAATGAACCAAAAAAATGAATTTAACGACAAAGGTATACATGACACAGTAAAAGGTGCCTTCTTCTCCCTAACCCCAAAGGATAAAGAAACCATTTCTGAAAACCTAGAAGTCACAAATGAATTTCAAACGATTTATCTTCCCACCAAAAATAATAGAAGTTTATATAAGACCCAGAATATGTTGGATTTGAAAAAGCATGTCACTGATAAGCAACCCGCTCAGCAGAATGAATCAAAAATAAATAAGCTTAGGCAGAAAGTAAATCGGAAGACAGAAAGGATTTCTGAAATGTACCAAATATATGAGGATAATGATAAAGATGTGCATGGCCAAGAAAGCTATACAAAAGATCTTAATTTTAAAATAAATAAATCTAAACAAAGGCTTGAAGGCCAAGGTATTAGTGGATACTGTATGGAAATCAACAGTAATGAAAAAGAAAATTGTGGTCAAATTTCAAATCCTTACAAACCAGTTAAAAAGCATGGGGAAGAATCATCAGGCAAGGCAAAGAACATTTTGGCAAAAGGTAACAACAAACCTATTTTGCACTTAACAGGTTCTTCACAGACGTCTGTCTCCTTAGAACTAGGTTTAAAACACACTACTGATGAGACAGATTCTGACCCTGGAAACCAAATGGAACTACATAAGAATCCAAAGCAAAGCACTACAACGCTGAATAAAAAGAGAGATATCCCCTTCATGGAAGTGACAAAGGAAGGAGAGTGCCAGGTCAAAAAAATAAATAAAATGACATCCAAATCAAAGAAAAGGAAGACCTTCGTAGATCCTTCTCCAGATAGTCATGAACTAATGGAGATAATATCTGACACCATTCAGGGAATATCAGTTGAATCTGAATGTGCTGTTAAGGAAAAAAAATTGGAAAATGAGGAAATTGTCAAAATTAAGCCAGACTTTCACACAAAAATGTTGAAATCTTTATCTCAGATATGTTCACCTAACAGACAAGATTCTTCCTTTAACAGTGTTCCTGAGGGTTCAAAACCTTTGAGTATTTCTTCTAGTAAAAACCTGAAAGAAAATTTTGCTCTGGAGAGCTCACCCGTCTTTCAAATAAGTGATGATGTGCATGAGAAGATGAAAAAGATGAATTTTAAAGTCAACCAAAGAACACAAAGATCAGAAATAGGTATGTCCATACCTGAAGTGATCAAGTTTCAAAATTCTATATATTTTTTCATTTAACCAGTAAAGCCTTTCCTGTTATAACATTTTTATGGAATTTTAAAACAATGTATAATTGTGTAGCCCGATCTGTAGAAGCAATATGGAGGAATTTAAAGAAAGTTTAATACTTTGAGAAGATAACAATGAGAGTGGCTTGGACATTTATACACTAAAAAATGTATTTGGCCTTTAGCACAAAGTTGTCTGATAATGACATTAGGCAGATAATTTCATTTTTCATATTTTTGAAGGAAATTGGCTATTTTAAATGTATATAATAATGAATTGCCCTGGTTTGATTTTACCAAAGACAATTGCAAATTTCTTAAGGTTGGGACTCTCTCCAATAGCATATATTTAATATGATCAAAACTTATTCTAGGTATTTTAGAAGATTAAAAAATAATACCAAGGGCTTCCCTGGTGGCGCAGTGGTTGGGAGTCCGCCTGCCGATGCAGGGGACACGGGTTCATGCCCCGGTCCGGGAAGATCCCACACGCTGCGGAGCGGCTGGGCCCGTGAGCCATGGCCGCTGAGCCTGCGCGTCCGGAGCCTGTGCTCCGCAGCGGGAGAGGCCACAACTGTGAGAGGCCCGCGTACCGCAAAAAAAAAAAAAAAAAAAAGTCTCTGAAAAAATAATACCAACTCCCTTTCCTCAGAGTACATGTATGGAAAAGTAACAGGTACAGTGTTTAAATATGGCAAATGCTTTAATAAAACCACACATGTTAAGGGATGTAATGACGGGGAATAATTTTGGCTAGAGGAATCTGCAGAGGCATCATCAAATAGATAGCATTTTAAGCCCTAAAGCATGGGTAGGATTTTTACCTTTAGTGTTTATTTCTTATTTTCCCCAGTTATTAAAATAATACTCACTCATTGCAGAAAATTGAAAGTAGAGAATCAGAAAATAGTAGAAAAAACAATCACCCAGAAGAACTGCAGTCAATATTTTGGCATATGCATGCAGGCTTGAATCTATGCATTTTAAAATACATACTTGAAATCATACTATATATAACATTACTCACCTCACTTTTTCCCCTTAACATTGACATTCTTTTGTTATTAGCAATTTTGCAACATTAGACATTCCCATATCAATTAAAGTTTTCTACTGGGAGCCTAACATTTCAATGTATGTATGTAGAACACTAGGATTTTTATGGATAAGACTTCATGTAAAGGGAATACTGACGCAAAAGAAGTGCCAAGGTCTAGAGTTGCAGGACATTTTAGAGACTGGTGAGCCGTCTTTCATCTCTGTTCCTCATGGTGCCTTTCATAGCTTGAGCAGTCGATGACAAATGTTGAATGAATGTGCAGTAATTTGCGTGATTCGGTGACTAGAGTTGAATTCATGAAGAATTTCTGTCAGCCTAAATGTGATTTCAGAATAAAAATATTGCAGGCTACTACTTTGCTAGTTTGTCTTAAATGGTAGGTCTCTTTTCCTCTCATTATTGCTAGAAAAAAACTGATTTACAGATAATTTCAGTGCTACTTTTGTAAAATTTAAAGTTATAACTTGATTATTAAGTTTAAAAATTTGCTACCAATAATTTACAAACCAGTAAATATCCTATGTGTAGTTCCATATCTCTATATATACTGTTAAAAATATTTTTGAAAACAATACTCTTTTCAGGTGTTAGAATGCTACAGGACTTGACAAATACCAGTTTTGTTTCAAATAACACTGCTAAATCTGAAAACAAGTTAGAAGATCTATCTTCGGAGCTGTCAAGCCGAAGAAGAAGGTGTACTCCTCTCTCTTTAAAAGAGCCAAGTCTCAAAGGGTGAGTATTCAATGACATAAAAGCGATTTCAGTGCAGTACTGTAAAATACGTGCTTTCAAAAAGATTCCTGCCTGAATTAGTATTTGAACACTTCTGAGTATCAGTGAAGCATGTATTGTTGACATGTAACAACCACACTATGATCTGGGTAAGATTTGAAGAAATGTCTTCTTTTATTCTTTGAACAGGCTTAAAAGTGTTTTTTTGTTGCCTATAATTTGCAAACCTCATTATTTGTTACCCCCATTTATTGATTCAGAGTGTTTATATGTCCTTTGGTCTCAAAGAATAATAGTCCTTTTTCTTTTTTTTTTAAACCTCAAACATATACCCCCAAAGAGGGAATAGTACTCCCCCCACCATTTATCCATCCCTCAGCTTTGAGAGTTATCAATATTTTGCCATATTTACTTCCACTATCCGTTTTTTGTTGTTGTATCTTTAAAGCAAATCCCTAATATTGAGTCATTTAATTCCTAAGACACTTCTGTATATATCTCTAGAATATAAAAACTTAACAAAACTGGACAACAATGATCACAACTAACAAAATTATCAATAATTCCTCACTGTCATCTAATAGCAAATCCCAATTCACATTTCCTTGATTATCTCAAAAAATGTCCAAATGCCTTTTACATATGTTTTATTCAGAATCTTATTTTTACAAGGATAAATGAAGTTGCTATTTCAGAGAACCTGATCATATTTGGGATGGTATTTCCAAAAGGATAGAGAGAAATATCCTCAAATTTTCTCTTTGCATTTGTTTCAGTGTTTGCTTCTGTAAAATTAAAGACATTGATCGTTTTTGACAGGTATTTTAAAACAATAACCAGCAGGTGGCAGCAATGCAAGAGAGGGTGCAAGAGAAGCCAGTTAACCAAGGGCTTTTTTAAAAAACAGCTTTATTGAGCTATAGTTCACATATCGTATGTTTCACCCATTTAAATTGTACAATTCAGTGGGTTTTAGTAGATTCACAGATACGCACACCATCACCACAGTCAATTTAAGGACGTTTCTTCATTTCAAAAAGAAACCCCATGCCCTTTAGCTGTCACTCCTGTATCTCCCAGCCCTAGACAACCAACCCATCACCTACTTTCTGTCTCTATAGACATCCTCTTCAGACATTTCATATGAATGAAATCATATAATATGTGGTCTTTGTGACTGGCTTCTTTCACTTAGCATAATGTTTTCAAGGTTCATCCCTGTTGTAGCATGAATGAGTAGTATTTCATTCCTTTTTATGACTAAGTAAAATATTCTATTGTATATATACACCACATTTTATTTATCCGTTTGTCTTTTGATGATCATTTAGTTGTTTCCACCTTTTGGCTATTATAAATAATGCTCCTATAAACATTTGTGAGTTTTTTTGTGTACATACGTTTTCATTTCTCTTGGGTATTTGCCTAGTCATGGAACTGCTGAGTCATATGTTAGCTATGTTTAATCGTTTGAGGAACTGCTAGACAGTTTTCCAAAGCTGCCGTACCATCTTATAGTCCCACCAACAGTGGGACTCTGTTGGGTCCTGATTTCTCTATATCCTCACCAGCACACTTGTTATTATTTGACTTTTTGATGATTCTAGCCATACTAGTGAGTGTGGTGAAGTGGTATCTTATTATGGTTTTGGTTTTCAGTTCCCTAATGACTAATGATGTTGAGCATCTTTTCATGTGCTTATTGGCCATTTTTATATCTTCTTTGGAGAAATGTCTATTCAGATCCTTTGCCCTTTTTTCAGTTGGGTTATCTTTTTCCTATTGAGTTGTAAGTTAAACTTTTTATTTTGAACTAATTTTATACTTACCAAAAAGTTGTAAAAATAGTAAGAGGTTTCTCATATGCTCCTTACCCAGCTTTTCCCAATTCTAACATCTTACATACCTATACTACAATTATCAAAGCTAGAAAATTAGCATTGGTACAATACAAGATCTGGGCACTAGGTATTCTCACTGCTTATGTTGTGTTGTATTATCTGTTGTTGCAGAACAATATTATCATAAACCTGGTGGCTTAAAACAACACACATTTATTTTCTTTTGGTTTCTGTGGACCAGGAATCTGCACTTAGTCAGCTAAGTTGGGTACTCTGCTTAGTGTCTCACAAACCTGTAATCACAGTGTCATCCAGGCTGATTCTCGTCCAGAGGCTCTCCTGGGGGAAAATCCGCCTCCAAGGTCACACAGATTGTTGGCAGAATTCATTTCCTTGTGGTTATAGGACAGAGGGCCCCAGCTTTTTTGCTGTTGGCTGGAGGCTATCCTCAGCTCCTAGAGACCACCATTAGCTCCTTGCCCCATGGGCCTCCCAACATGGCCACTTACTTCAAAACCAGAGAGAGTCTCTAGAGCAAATCCTCTGGCAAGATGGAGTGCTATATAATGAAACATATACTCAAAAGGGAGACACCCCATCACCGTTGCCATTTCTGTTGGTCAGATGCAAGTCACAGCTCCTGTCCATACTCAAGGAAAGGGTATTATACAAGGGCATGAACACCAGTAGGCAGGGATCGTGGCGGGGTCCTCCACAGAGTCTCTCTACCACAGGGACAATTGATATTAGGCCCCATCAACAGACAGAGCTAGGAAATGTATGTATTATACTAATCCATGAATATGCATACTTTTATATTTATCTGTCTGTGTGTATAGTGAAAACCTTGAGTTTAGACTGATACCTCTGATTCCTGTTCAACATCACAGGGTTCATTTTAGCTTTGCTTATTTGTAATTTCTTTCTCTATTGGTAAGTAGCCTGGCTCTCATTATCTATGACATATTTATTTATTTATTTGTTTGTTCAATTCTAGCATACACGTAAAGTAGTTTCAGAATTGCTGACCCATATCCCTATGAGAAACGTACTAACTAGATCATAACATTTAGGTACAGTTCTTTTTGTCTTAGGTTAGTTCTTTTCTTACCACCCACCTTCAACATAATTATGTTATTCATTTGTTATTGTTTGTATTCCATTTTCTTCTCCCACATCTTGGTGGGTTTAGTCATTTACTTTTGGAGTATGTGAGTCATTTCTTGGGTTGTACAAGTCAGAGCTATACAAAGTGGTATATGCAGAGAAGTGTCAACTACTTTCATTCCTGCTACCCCACTCCCATTACCCCTCCTTTCTATCCTATTTTCACCACCTCCTGTGGATAATCAGTTCCTTTAGTTTCTGGTTTATTGCCCCTGTGTTTCTTTTGCACAAATGAGCAGATATATGTATATCACCCTTTTTCTTACATAAAGGTAGCATACTTAACTACTTTTTTGGGCTTTGCTGCTTATCATTTAACAGTGTGTTCTGGAAATCACTCCATATCAATTTGTAGCGACTTTTCTCATTCCTTTTTACTGCTGAATAATAATTAATTCTTTTAAAAGAGCTACCTATTCTAAACTAAATATAGCAAAATGCTGTAATGAAATAGTATTCTATTTTAGTTTAGATCTTCTGGGCATGCAGATTATCTGGTAATCAGTTTAGTTGGCAAAATTTTTTTTTTGCGACTCGCGGGCCTCTCACTGTTGTGGCCTCTCCCGTTGCGGAGCACAGGCTCCGGACGCGCAGGCTCAGTGGCCATGGCTCACGGGCCCAGCCGCTCCGCAGCATGTGGGTTCTTCCCGGACCGGGGCACGAACCCGTGTGCCCTGCATCGGCAGGCGGACTCTCAACCACTGCGCCACCAGGGAAGCCCAGCTGGCAAAATTTTTAAAAGCAAATATCACAATGTACATTAGTATAAACTAAGAGTAATAACAATCCAGCTGCTGTTTTTTTCCTTTTGGACTGGGAATGGCATGCGGCAGGTACATCACAGCTTTTGATAGGCCCCCACTGAAGATAAATCCTGATGGAAACTGCTTACAGTATATTATGGAGTGGTCATCACAGGCATTGAGAGTAGGAGCCGCAGGAGTTACCAGGAAGGTAATACAAATATATTTTTTAAAGTCTTTATCTCTTAAGTCCCAAAGTACTGGATATAACAAAAGGGGACATTTTAAATAGTAAAAGCCCTAATCCACAAAGAGTATGTAATAGTTATGATATTTATGTACCAAATAGCAGAACAACTACTTCTATGAAGCAAAAACTACAGGAGATACATGGAAACAGATAGGAACACACTAATAAGTTTTAATATACTCAGTATAAAACAAATAAAGTGGGCAAAAAATAAGTAAGGAGATGGAAGGTCTAAACAACATAATGAATAGGGTAAATCTTATGTATACATATCAAACTCCACACTCTGATAAGAGAGAATACATATTCCTCTCAAGTGTTCATGGCACAATTACAAAAGCATATCCACACCATGCTATGAAAAACATATACCATGACTGAGTAAGGTTTATTCCAGGAATGCAATGTTGGTTCAGTATTAGAAAACCTATCCTCATATACCATATTAATAAACCTAAGAAACTAAAGCATATGATTCTTTCATAGATGCTGAAAAAAGCCTTTGACGAAATTCAGCAGTCACTCATGATTAAAACACTCGATAGACATTGAGGGATACTTTCTTATAATGATAAATTGTATATACATACCTTAATCCTAAAGGCAGTATCTTGTTTAATGAGGAGACAATGGAGGTATTTCCATTTAAATTAGGAACAAGGCAAGAATGCCCACTGTTTCTGCTACTATTCAACAAGGGATTGATGAACTCAATTCAAAATGGTGGTTTCTTCTCGGGAGATGAGAGAACTGTGATCTCGTCTCACAAAAGGGAGCACACTGGAAAGGGGCACACTGGAGGCTTGTGAGGTGTGGTAAGAGTTTATTTTTTAACCTGGGTGTAGGTGTATCAGCATTTATTTGAGTTTTTAAATTGTACATTTTGGGCATCCCTGGTGGCGCAGTGGTTGAGAGTCCACCTGCCGATGCAGGGGACATGGGTTCGTGCCCCGATCCAGGAAGATGCCACATGCCGCGGAGCGGCTGGGCCCGTGAGCCATGGCCGCTGAGCCTGCGCGTCCAGAGCCTGTGCTCCGCAACCAGAGAGGCCACAACAGTGAGAGGCCCGCATACCAAAAAAAAAAAAAAAAAATTGTACATTTTTATATATTCTTATATGTATGCTAAAGTTCATTAATAAAAAGGAAATATATGGTAAATCATGAAATGTGTAAAATCTATGTTGATTAATTTCTCTTAAACCTTATTTATAATTCCCATTATCATAGAGTATTTTAAATATGTGACGAAGCTTTGTGGTTTGAGGAAACTGCTTTCTACTGGTATGATGCAGCAATTTTCCTCTCCATACTTTGCAGCAAAAGCATTAGCTTTAGGTTGTTATTATTGTTAATCTTCCTTTTTTTTCTACTTTGCAGGAAGATGAGAAGATGAGTGAATTTATACATTCTGGTTTTTCTGAATTCTCAAACCATAACAAGTCAAAACAAGGATATAACTAAGATCAAGAAGATGAAACGTATGACAAAAAGTTTTGGGTTTTTTTTTCTTTTTCATTTTCTGCCTTTTCATGGAGTGTTTATTCTTATGTATAGATAATATGCATAAAATAACTATTTTGTAATACTAACCTTTTAAAATTATTTTGGTCATCCTATAACATCTTCCTGCTCATTTAAGCTCCTTTCAACCAAACAACCTTTAAGTAAACAATAGCTATTAGCCTTTTAACCAAATAAAATGTATTATAAATACTTTTGTATTGGTTACCTTGTTGTACACCAAGCTATCTTGTTTTGTTTTGTTTTTAAAACCATTCAGTAAATGTGAACACCTGTAAGATTTTAAAAGTCACCTTCTGTCCTGGCCAGTTGTCTTTCACCCTTTGTTCTTCAACTTTCAAGATTACTTCTTCAATTGCAGCTTCTGTATTACTTCCATTATATGTAATCTGATGAGGGGTTGGCTGAGGGGTTAACCTCTCAGGCTCTTTTGAATTTGGTTTTTATAACTTTAAGTAGTAAATCCTATTCCTATCTGAGATTAATGAACATAGCTTACTGTATTCAGATGACTAGTCAAATTCTATTCTGCCTATATGGAAAAGTTTTCTTAGACAATATCCGACAACGAAAAGGGTGGGCCCAGAAATCTGCATTTTTAACAAACACCGCAGATAATTCTGGGGCAGATTGTCCTAGGACCAAACTTCGAGAAACTGCTGTAGGACTACAGAGTCCCACAGAACTTACTCATTATCAACAGTGTTGGCTGAATGGAGGCTAGAGGCTTTATTAAAGGAACAGTTTACACAGTGGTTAAGAGCTTGGCATCCTGACAGTCTGTTCCTTTCCTGTACTCCTATTACTTTAAGGCTTCAGACCTCCTAGAGTCATTCTCTGGTATTATGTTTCCTATTGTTTAGTTCTATTTTTTTCTCTTTTCCATGAGGTTTGTCTTTTCTTTTTTTCTGTTCCCATGCAAATTATTTTTCATTGTATGTATCACACTTATAAACCTTTTCTTTTATTGTTGGCGGAATTTGGTCACAGCAAGAAACAAATTTCCTATTCCCATATTATAAAGACATTTACCCATGGTTTCATTTTGTTTTTACATTTAAATTTCTGATTCATATGGATTTTGTTTCATGGTGTGAGACAGGAATGCAATTTTGACCTTTTTCCAAATGATTCCCCATTAATTAAAAAGTCCGTGTTTTCCACTACTGATTTGAAGTGCCACCTTTTTCAATGTTGTATTTCCATGTACACTTAAATTTATTTCTCAATTTTCTGTTCCCTTTACTTGTCTGTGTTTCTTTTGATGCCCCACTACCATCCTCTAAATTATAGAGACTTTGTGGGAGTTTCAAAGTTTCCCTCATGGATGTTTTCCACATTTCTTGATGCCTAGGCATTCTCTCTTTTTTCCTGGTAATATAAATGGGAAATAAACTCTGTTATTGTTTGCAGTATTTTCTAGATCTATCTCCTGAAAACCAAGCTATCTTTACTCCCTTTTTCTCCCCAATTCTTAATGCCTCTTGTTGCTTTCTCTTGTCTAATTGCATGGCTGCTACCTTGTGTTAAATGTTAAATAGCAGTGACAATAGTGGGTATCCTTGTCTTGTTCATGATTTTCATGGGAATGCCTCTGGTTTTATCCCATTAAGTAAGATGCTGTGGTTTGAGCTGGTTATGTATGTTTATAATCACATTAAACTATTATCTACTGATTATTATTTTATTGAGTGCTTTTTAAAAAAATTATGAATGAATGTTGAATTTTGTCAAGTGACTTTTGGCGCTGATGGAGACTATTAGTTAGGGTCCAGCCAAGAGATAAAAACCACAGATATACTGGGCTTCCCTGGTGGCGCAGTGGTTGAGAGTCCGCCTGCCGATGCAGGGGATGCGGATTCGTGCCCCGGTCTGGGAAGATCCCACATGCCGCGGAGTGGCTGGGCCCGTGAGCCATGGCCGCTGAGCCTGCACGTCCGGAGCCTGTGCTCCGCAATGGGAGAGGCCACAGCAGTGGGGGGCCCGTGTACTACAAAAAACCCCCCACAGATATAAATTGTTAACCATATTCTAGAGAACTGAACAAGAACTGAAAAGGCAAAAGGGACTAGGGGAGTATCATAGAGGAAGTAACTATGGGAAGCACCCACCATCTCTGAGGCTGAGGGAACACAGAGAAAAGGATGGAAGTATTGAAACTTAAAGGCTTAGAGGAAGACTTTCAGGAAGACTTTAAAGGCTTAGAGGACTCTAGGGGGAGGGTGTGCAACTGGTTGGTGCTGTTTCCCTGAAGGGCTACACAAGACTGGTCCGATAATGTGGAAAAGCTGCGAACTGGAGCCAGCTGTGGCTGCTGAAGTCAGTTGTTCCCGCCGCATGAACCACTCTGTGGTGACCCTGACAGGAACAGGAAGCAAACAGGAACAGCAAATGTCTCTCTCCTCCATCCTTCCAGTTCCCCTCTATCACCTATCGCCAGAGACTGGAAGGGAACCTGGCAAAGGAGAAATGTGGTTTGCCAAGGCTTAGCCTTAAAGTGGAGTAGAGAAGTGTGGATTTGAAGTCAAAACATAATAGCTTAATGTGAATCAGCACAAAAGAGAGATATGATTATCCTCCTTTGATATATTCACATAGTGAACTATATTCATTAATTTGTTGATCCTGAAACAAATTCTTGCTCTCGTGGAATAAACCCCACTTTTTAATGTGGCCAGCTCTTGTCTCAACTCTAAGCCCATCTCTCTATACTTAGCCGTGTGATGCCAGAACTCTGCAAGTCACGTTTCTTCTTTGCTAGCTGACTTTGAAGCTTCTGTCAATAGGGGACGATAGAAGGAGATGGAAAGTCATGTGAAATCTGAGTGCCCACTGACCCCCGGAAGCCCTTTTCCTACATCCTGAGGTATTAACGGCAGCTGAGCAGTGTTCTCCCCTCAGAGGTCTCCTCTTAAGTTTCCAAGTTCTAATAATCCCAGCCTCTTCCTTTTTTCCCCGGGAAGGTTCCTGTTCATTGCTGGAGGAAATGCAAAATGATACAACATTTATAGAAAAGGTTTTGACAATATCTAGCAAAATTATTCAATACATATGCGTATAAAATCATTTGACACAGCAATCCCACTTTTAGGAAACTATACCAAAAATTCTCTTGAAAAGAATACAAAAATTTCACTATGGTATGGTTTGTAATAACAACAACAAAAAAGGAACAACATAAGTAGCAATAGGGAGCAGCTAACTTGAAAAACAAGTGAAAATGAAAACTATCAAGATGGTGACAAACACAGAGATAACTGACCTTAGAAAAAGAATTTTAAATGTGTATCTTTATTAGGGTATACTCTAAGAATAAAAGAACTGTAAAGAAATCTTAAACTTCTATTCACTAACCTTATTGCGGCCATAGTATTGATGTGGTTGTTTTGAAATCGATCTAAGGACAAGATAAAGCAATTATGTTGAAGTTTTAGAACCAAGATTTTTGGCATAAGTGAAAAGAGATACAATTGTAAAACCCAAGATGGTTAAAAAAAATTGAACCTGAATTAAATCAAGGCTTTAGATCCGTAAGCAGGGTACAAGAAGTCAGTAGCATGGAGGAACAAAGAACACCAGGGAGAAGCAACCAGTCATATTCAAAATGTGGTTCATTCTGTAGGACAACTGACCTAGGTTTCTTCTTCAGAGTGTTGATAGCTTTAGAAAGGAGGAGGGGATGAGGAGACTATTCTAGATTTAAAAAGACTGAAGAGACGACAAGGACGTACATCAAGTAGAAATCAAATGTAAAAAGACATTTTTTTAAGACACTGGGAAATTTGAAGGTATTAAAATACTCATTTTGTTATATTTGATAATGGCATTTTCCTTTGTAAACAAAATTTTTAATGTATACTGAAGTATTTAGGGGTAAAATAATGTGCTTGACATTGGCTTTAAAATACTCCAGAAGAGACATGGGAGTGTGGCAAAATGTTGCGAATTTTTAAAGCTCAGTGAGTCAGGTGTATGGGGATGCTAGTTGTACTCTTTTATGTACAAATTTTAGAAATTTTCACAATAACGTATACGTTTACATAAATGAGATGGCAAATGTTCTAGGTATGTTAAGAGAAGTCTGGAAAAGAGTGTGAGTCCATTTGAGCTTTTGTTATAGTGCAGATTTCAAAAATGTAAAAATAGACCCAGAAAGTTAACAGTGGTAAGTTCTAAGTTGTGGACACAGGTGACTTTTCTTTTTATGCTTTTCAGTATTTTCCAAGTTTTATTTTTAAAAAGTTTTTCGAGATGTTTTACATCACTATTAACACTCATCAGATAAACTTTATAGTGATTCACTGGATAAACTGAATAACGATAAAACTTAAAAAAGATAGTTTATATCAAGGTAGCTCTTGATATAAAAAACTGGAATAATTGTTTGTAAAACTGTGAGGTAAAGTTGTAAAACCATCCATTGTCCTTAAGTTTCTTTCCTGCAAAGCTGGAATGAATGTGATTGTTTATCAACTGTTAAAAGTACAGGATGAGGCAGGCGTGGTGGCAGGAAAGGTACAAAAATAACCCCTACTGTTCCCGGACTTCAAATCTAGCTGGAAAGCCATTAAAATATGTACTAATATAAGAGACCGTAGAGAGTCACAGGACCCGCCCTACCTGCTAAGAGGCGGGGGAGTGGGGCGCAGACGCCCACCGCCGCAGGCGAGGGAACGAGGGTCTCAGCCAATGGTCTCAGGCCGGAGGGAGCGCGGCGGTGACGTCCTGATATCCGGGGGGAGAGCTTCCCTGGCCGGGCGCTCACCGCACTTTGGATCTTAATTGGGACTTTATCCCTCGGCGGTGGCTGGACTTTAGGACTCTGCAGCCAGGTCTGCGTCGTCGTGTCGGGTCACAGGTGCTGGCGACTCTTCCTCGGGATCCTCGGACCGCGGGCCTGCGCGGTGGGACCGCGGGACGCCACCATGGACGGGACGACCGAGCTGCTCTTCTATGTGAACGGCCGCAAGGTGAGCGCGCCCCGGGGCTGCCCGGCCGGTTCCGCCGGGCCTCCCCGGTGCTGGAGCGCTGCTCACGCGCCGCGCCCTGGGCTGCACGTGGGTTTGCCTGCGCGTCGGGGCAGGGAAAGGATGCGTCTTAAGGGACTGCCTGGATCTTTGGGTTCCGCCTTCCTCATGTTCCTTTCTCCTCTCCTTCCAAGACGCACGGTATCAACCGCACCCCACCCCATAAACAGGAAGAGAAATGACTGTCCTTGTTCGGCAGAGTCAGCACTCCCAAATCTTCCCTCCGTCAGACCCATCCCCAAACGGGAACGTCTTTCATTAGGCCTCAGCTCTTGGGTGTGTTTGGATGAGCAGAGAGCGGTTTGGAGTCAGGACAGGACCACAGAGATGAATTCATTGAGACCTCTCACTCCCATCGTTTCCAAAGTCACAGCTAGTTCCTGGCAGCACTGAGCCGACACCCTCCTCTGGGGACTCGAAGGCCCTTAGTGGGTCCACTGCTGGCGCGGCAGCTGCCCTCTCAGAAGCCGTGCTGGCTCTGCAGATCCTCTGGGGCAGTTCCAGCGATTGTCCGATGTTTGGAGGCAGCAAAGCGCCCGGGGAATCCTTTAAAACACTCCCACGGACGTGACCATAGATTGCTCACTCTTCATGTTGTCCCAGCATATTGCCGCCACTTTGCAAGGGGGAAACTGAGGCAGGAGTGTTAAAGGGCTTCCTTAAGAGCAGACAAAGGAGCAAGGGCTGTGATAGCGGCCTTTCCACACGCCGGCGCCTTCAGAGCCGCCCTGTGATCCCTGCTTCTGGGCCGGGATAGGCAGACTTTCCCTGACTGGCACAGGGACTCACCAGAAAGCTAAGGAAGGTCAAGCATCAGGGCCTCTCACTTGTGAGGCCTCTTCTAAAGCCCTGAGCCTAATTTCGCATTTGGATTTTGTATTATTTTTCTTAAAGAGGATTCCCTCCCCCAAACTGTGCAAGTTCTAGGCCCTATAAAATCTTCCTCTGTTCCTGCTGCCTGGATTCCACCCTGGGTAAGATGAGCTTGTTTTTCCTGAACTGTGTTGGGGGCCGTTAGGACCCCCTCGCAGGACTGCTATGAGCGTGAACCATGATAAGGGCGAGGATGGCAGATGGGAGTTGGGTTTGAAGTGATCGCGTGATGTCGTTTTTTTTTTCTTTTGCATAACTGAATGGTATAGTAGACACAGCTCTGGCCTTTATATTTGGACAAACAAGTATTCATTTCCAGCTCCAATTCTTATGGAGACAACCTAACCTAGCCTCAGTTCCTCTGTTAAAGAGAGATAATACTGCCTACTTCACAAAGAGTGATGGTGAGTTTTTAATCCGTTTATTTAAGGGCCTGCTATATGCCAGTGTTCCAGTGCCCTCAGGGGACACAACAGAAATGACCAAGTCCCTGTCTGCACGGAGTTTATGTTGTGCTGGGGAGACAGAAGACAAGCATATAAATAAATAGAAATGTATCAAGCCAGGCAGTGATAAATGCCAGGATAAAAAATAAAGCAGAGTGAGGGGCCGGAGAGTGGCGAGAGCTGGTTCTTCAGGCGGGATGGATGTTTAAGACTTTCTGAGAGGCTGACATTTGAGTGGTGGCCAGTATGAAGTGAGGAACAGACGTCTGAGGGAAAAGCATTCCAGACCGAGGGAGCGGAGGTGCAAAGATCCTCAGACACGAGGATTTCTTCGTGCTCGGGGGGTTAGCAAGGAGGCCGGTGGGGCTGGAGATGTGGCCAGGGGCTTTGGAGGAGATGGTAAGGGTTTTGGTTAAAGGAGGAAACAGGTGTTTGAGTCTAGCTTCTTCTCCCCCTCCTCCCTCCCCTGCTCCCAAACAAACTGTAGTGGAACTTTTAACAGAATGGCTAATAATAGTTTGTGCTCTCTTGATTTTTTTTTTTTTGCGGTACACGGGCCTCTCACTGTTGTTGCCTCTCCCGTTGCGGAGCACAGGCTCCGGACACGCAGGCTCAGCAGCCATGGCTCACGGGCCGAGCCGCTTCGCGGCATGTGGGATCTTCCCAGACCGGGGCACGAACCCGCGTCCCCTGCATCGGCAGGCGGACTCTCAACCACTGCGCCACCAGGGGAGCTCGTGCTCTGTTGATTTTTAAAAATAGATAAGCTGGTTCTTATCTATGGGCTTGTTTTATTTATGAGCCAAAAGTCCTGTGATCATTTGGAAAGTGCAGGCTAGAAATATTGATTTAGTTTTTGCAATTACCCTGTTAAAAGAAATTATGTCACCCCTTCCCTTTCCTGCCCCTCCCTTCCAAATTCTGTTAGGTGTGTGCTTCAATCCCAGCAAGCAAGCCTGATTGCCACATGGATAGAATTAGAATAAAGTCTCTGGTTCAGAGGGCGAGTGGATGTCGAGAAAAGTGAGAGAAGAAAGCCACCAGGAGAGGGGGTCTTGAAGTCAAACATAACCTCTGGGATTAAAATCCTGCCCTTGAAAGGAAGCTTTGAAGCCCGTTAGGAGACTCTGGGTGATGTGATTGGCCTCCAGTCTGGGTTTTTTGCAGAATCCCCCCAGGTCACCAAAAGGTGTCGTTGGGCAGGGGCTAAGGCCATGCAGGTTGGTCAGAGATCGAGCTGCAGAGAGATTTCTGAAATCTTACTCGCTTCACCAGCAGCCTCCAAAGCAGGTGACTCAGTTAACATGGAGTTTGCGGGAGGCAGAGCCCAGGAATAAGTTACATCCTAGATGCCACTCTCAACACATCTCAGGAACCGTAGCAACTCGTTTTATGAAGCAGTGAGGTGTAGAGATCAAAGGTGTGGGCTTTGGAAATGGTTAGGCGTGGATTTGAGTCCTGTGCTGTCTGCAGAGGGACACATGCCACCCTTGCAACATGCAAGGCTTTACTGAGACAAAAACATGCAATGACCCTGAGCTGAGAGCTGGCATCATTTCTCCCAACCAGAGTCAGTGAGAATAACTCTGTTCCTCATTCCCTCCCTCCCTCCCCACCCCCTGCCAGCTACCATCTGAGTCCTGACCTCCCTGTTTCACTCCAAGACCTGCCGGGACAGGGTACATGCCAGATCCCTGCCCCACTTCCCTCCTCCAAATGTGCCATCCACCAAATCGAGAAAAGTAAACACATTTCAAGCCAGGGGCACTTTGAGCCAAAGTCCGATCTCTTGAGACATCTCCGGGAACAAATACCCAAGCAAGCAAGGCCTGCTCTTCCATTAATTCCTTATGAACATACAAATCTCTCTCAAGCCTAAAGTGCTCTTTATTACCCAGATCCCGTCTCTCCATTAAAATTGGGCTTCTGAGGATTCATCATCATATGTATGAATTAGAATTAGTTTCACCTGCAAATGGCACAAATTCAAACCTAAGTAGTTCAAAAAAGATATAATTCATGTTTACTTTTACATAAAGGATACTGTATCTGGGGGTAGACATTGCAGAGCTGGTCTAGAAGCTTCTTGGTGTCATCGGAGACCCAAGTTTCTTTTCTTTTTTTTCCCCTGTTGCCGTTAATGTGTTGCCTTATGGTCTAAAATGGTTGCTGGCATTCTAGCCACGTCATCCTTATTACAGGCAGCAGGAAGGAAGAAATGGAGAAAGCATGCTGAGATAGACAATCAGTAGTTTCTGCCACCATTACTGGTTCTTCTGTTTTTCTTTCTTTTCTTCTGTTTATAAGTCCCAGCCTGTGAGAAATCATCCCTCCTTTCTTAGTGTTGTCATAGCAAATTGTACATATCAAGTTATTCATTTAGATTAATTAACATTTATTATGTCCTTGTCATGTATCCCCAGCACCTAGTTCAGTGTTTGACATAAAGAATAATGGAAGGTGGTTTCTCTCAGGATCAAGAGAGGCTTATACATAAACAACTAATTATGCTGCAGAGTAACACGTTCTGTGAAAGATGTGTAGATGTTGACCATGGGAGCACAGAGGAGGACTGTTTCTTGGAGCAGAGAGTGGGAAGGATATATTAAATGGCAGCAAATCCCACAGGAGAGAACACTTGAGCAGGGCTTTGAGTGGCAAACAAAATTCTGCTAAGTAGAGAAAAGAGGGAGGACTTTCAGGACAGAGGGAATCCTATAAGCAAATGTAGTTAAGGGTAAAAGTCCCTGCACTGCTGGGACCAGCCAGTTCTCCCATGTGACCAGAGTTCAAGATGCATGGGTTGAATGACAAATGATGGAAAGTTTCTCAAAGAGGCCTTGTAGGCTATGCTAAGGAGTTTGAATTTCTTCTTGTGTTCCAGGAGCTCTTGACTAGAAATTCACCTAAGACCCACTCAGTGTATTCATTAAAGATGCACATTTTCTGGTTCCCTCTCCCAGAAATCCTGATTCGATAGGGGTTTCATTTTAACAAGCACCCTGAGTGATTCAGGAATTCCCAGCAGAGCAGTTTGGCATCCAGGAGCCAGTGTTGGATTTAGGCAGATACAGGACATGATCAGACTTGGATTTTAGAGAGGTTGCTCCAGTGGTGGTATAGAGGGGGGGCATTGCAGGTGCCCGGAATGGAGGCAGGAGACCTGTTAGGCAACTGTTATCATTGTTCAGGCTGGAGGTAATAAGGGTGGATTTCAGGGAGTGACAGTATAAGTGAAGGGTGTTTAGAGAATCGTTTTGGAAGTTTAAATGGCAGGACTTGGTGATGCTGACTGTGGTGGATTGAAGGAAAGAAAATGTCGCAGATAGCGCAGTTTTTTAAGCTTAGGTGACCTAGCAGATGGTAAGGCTATTAAACAAGTTAGGGAAAAGAAAGGAAGAAGTAAGTTTGGGAAATAAAGAGTTCCATTTGAGGACCAATTTAGTTAGGGATGCCTGGGGACGTCCCACAGTTTTCCTTGTATTCTAGTATGTACACACACACACACACACACACACACACACACACACATAATCACTTGTCTGTTACCATATTGCACATTCCTCTAGGGCACAGATCTGACCTTGGTAATTGGCACGTGCCTCACTTTGCCCGGCCTATCGCCACTTAGAATTGAGGGTGAGGAAGCATGTGTCCCCTTGTCACCTACTTTCCAGAAGGGAAAATTAGTATAACATGGTGAAGGATGATTTCTAGTTCTAAAATTGTGAAGCAAATCATGCTTCTATTTGTGAATGTAAAAGAAATCCAAATTTGTCATCAAAAAAGAGAAAACACGGTCACTTTGGAAAACATAACCAATCGTGACATTTCAGTCATGCCATCCATTGGGTGCTGCTGTTCTAACTGCCATGCTGCTAGGCTGCCCACACAAACTTACTTCTTAAGTGTGTCTTTGCTTGCACATGTTTGTATCATCCTTTGTCTCTTAGATTTGGGAGCCATGGTTGGTTGTGATCTCTTTCTGGAAACTGTAATTCTTTGAACATGGTGAACAAATAAGTCTTTAAAAAAAAACTGTATCAATTTCTCAGAGACTATTCTAGTCCAGGAGACCTCCCCCACCTCTCTCTTTCTCTTCCTCCCGCTCCTATATTCAGTTCTACTGTTATCTTTACCCTCACTTGCCTCAGACTTTCTAGGAGAAGTTGGACAGGAGTCAGTAATGTTTTGTTAGCAGAAACAACCACCGCCTTAGAGAACAGTGATAATTCAGGACCAAGGACAGTGGCAGAGTAGTGGCCGGGGCTCAAGATGTAGACTTCACACTTCAGAGAGGTGATTTGTATATCACAGGTGTTCCGTAAACATTAAATCAAGTTTAGAATATGAGTAGAAGAGCGCATGTTCATGAAATCACCTATGTAAATATTCTAGTTGTCTCAGCTTTGTGAGTTAAACTCTTTCTTTTGGTACAGGTGATAGAAAAAAATGTCGATCCTGAAACAATGCTGTTACCATATCTGAGGAAGAAGCGTATCCTTTGCCTTGAGTGTGCATATGTGTGTATGTGTGTATATCCCTGATATCCTCATCAAGTGTTATTTCAAATATCTTTTTAGAGCCACAATGAGTCATATTCCCTACTGGGGCTTTATGTTCATCTTTAAGAAAGTCCTAGATTGGAGTTTTGTAGGCAGTGAACAATTGTGCTTATCAGAGAACCAAGTTCTTTCTAATCTCTGTTTAGGCATTAAATATATTGAATAAAATGGAGAAGCTAACAATGGGAATTAAAACAATGGGTGCTAAAATGGCTTAATTAAACATCCTTTAGAATTGAGTCACAATATTGATATTCTACCTTCAAGGACTAATCATCGTGCACATTAGAAAAAGAGAGCACAGGAACTTCCCTGGTGGTTCAGTGGTTAAGAATGCACCTTCCAATGCAGGGGTCACGGTTTGATCCCTGGTCGGGGAACTAAGATCCCACATGCGGCGGGACAACTAAGCCCGCAAGCCGCAGCTACCGAGCATGCAAGCCACAACTAGAGAGAGAAGACCACGCACTGCAGTGAAGAGCCTGCGCACCACAATGAAAGATCCCGCATGCTGCAACTAAGACCTGACGCAGCCAAAAATAAAAATTAAATAAATAAACAAGTAATAAAAGTTATTTAAAAAAAGAAAAAGAGAGCACAGAAATCTCCTGAAATGAAAGTGAAAGAACAATAGAGACATTAAACCTGAAAATGTTATCTTGGAAAAACTTTCTCAATAAAAGTCATCTAAGGAATGGATTCTTATCCTGCTACGCATGAACTCCAGTGGGCTTCCAGAGGTCTGTGGACCCCACTACATTATATGCAAACTTGTGTGACAATGGGAATTTGTACATTTTTCCCCCAGAGAGAGTGAAATTCCCAAAAGAGCACACAACTCAGAAAATATCAATAGCTATCTTCTGAAAGTCATTCAAGGATTTATTATTATTATTATTCTATTAATTTTATTTATTTTTGGCTGCATTGGGTCTTCATTGTTGTGCACGGGCTTTCTCTAGTTGTGGCGAGCAGGGGCTACTCTTTGTTGAGGTGCACAGTCTTCTCATGCTGCAGTGGCTTCTCTTGTTGCAGAGCACGGGCTCTAGGCGCACGGGCTTCAGTAGCTGCAGCACGCGGGCTCAGTAGTTGTGGCACACGGGCTTAGTTGCTCCGCAGCATGTGGGATCTTCCCAGACCAGGGATACAACCCATGTCCCCTGCATTGGCAGGTGGATTCTTAACCACTGTGCCACCAGGGAAGTCCTCGAGGTTTTTGGACATAAAAGTAATTAATACTTATTTCCTGGTTATCCATGGTACCAATGTGATATTTAAGATTTGGTTCACTTGTGAGTGACAGAAAATCCCAATAGCAGTAAACAAGATAGTTTATTTCTTTCTCATTGTGTTATTTCAGGTTCTCTGGGAAGCATACACTAAAAAATGAGATTAAATATTCAAGGGTTTTATTAGGAAAAATGCCTGAGTGAAATAGGGAGGCAGCCATAGAAGACTGAGACCTGTAAGGAAGAGAGGGAGAGAAGACTGAGTTGAAGGGTCTCAGACTGCTGTGCAGTCTAAGGCACGTTCATCAAAGCCACTGAGAATGGTTGACAAGGACTCCCATACCTCTGCATAGCACTGAGCCATTGGTGGGAAGCAGCCCGTGCGAGGCATAGCCTTGATGAAAAGTGGGGTGATGGATATCAAAGTGCAGCAGTTGGCTCTCTTGGTCAGTTGCCCTGTATGTTGAAGGAAGTCTCTGAGGCACATTCTCATGGTTGTCATACTCACGTAAAGGAATCCCAAAGGTAGGTAGATCCAGGCTAGCAAAGCATTGTCACAACATTATCAGGAACCAAGCTCTTTCTGTCTTGCTGCTTCACCCTCCTCAGCAAGAAGCTTTCTCCTCATGGTCAGAGATAACTCACTGAGGTCCAGCCATCATATCTGAATTCCAGCAAATAGGAAGAAGTAAGGGATGAAGGAGGGGCACCCCTCTCCCTCTGAGGACATTTCCCTCCTGGACGTCAAAAACAGCCTTTATGCTTACATCCCATTGGCCAACATTGTTAATGACCCCACCAAGCATCAGAGGAGGCTGTGAAAATGTATTTTTTTAATTCTGGGCAACCATGTGTGTAGCTCAAAAATTAAGATTTCTATTACCAAGAAAGAATGAGGGAAAAGGTATTGGGAAACAACCAGCAGTTTCTGCCACTGAGAAGCAGAGAAATATGGCACACTTGTATAACATGACACAAATATTCTAAGAATTATTTACAATTTGACATTCTACTTTGTATGTCATCAAAGACACAGATAAGGATAAGAACAGATATGCAGTGTACTCATACCTTCAAATCCTCAAGGCCTTATATGTGTAGACTCTTCCTCTTCTTAAGTTTGGCCTTATTTTTGGCAACCTGGGGTCCAGTTGTTTTAAAAAGGAAGAGACTAGATATAGCATGCAAATGTAAATCAAGAATTTACAAGATTATAAATAATAGCAGCTAAGACATACATACATTATTTGATAAATAAGTATCAAACTTAACTGTACATTTAAGAGTCTTTGATGGTGTTGTCTCCTAAGGTCAGAGCTATTTCACAAAGAGAATTATGGAAAACACATTATCTTTAACTGTGCTTTTTCCAGTCCGACTCACAGGAACTAAATACGGCTGTGGAGCAGGAGACTGTGGTGCCTGCACGGTGATGATATCACGATGTAACCCCATTACCAAGAGGATAAGGTACCTTGCTGCAAAGTCCAGATATGGTTGAAATTTTGTAGCTTTGAACTTTGTTTTTCTTCTTCCTTTGGTAAATATGCATTGAGCACCTACTTTGTGACAGGAACTGTGATAGGCATTGGGGATACATTGACGGGCATCAAATCATTCCGGTTCCAGCAAAAATGTTACATTCTCAGCCCTCCCTGATCACCTTCTCCATAGCAGTGCCCCATCTCACCTCGGCAACTCCCTACTCCCTTCGCCTATATTAAGGTATTCATAGCACTTCTCACCATATGTTTGTGTATGTATGTATTGTCTATGTACCTATGTATTGTCTATCTTCCTCAACTAGAATATATACTCTACAAAGGCAGGGATTTTATCTGTCTTGTTCACCAATGAATCCTAGTGCCTGGTACTCCACCTGGCACACAGTAGGCACTCAATAAATATTTACATTTATTTAATAAATGAAAAATATTCTTCCAGTCTTTCTTTTGTGTGTATACTTAAGGAAGCATACTGCCTATACAGCTTAGAAACCTCTATTTTTTGCTGAACTTCTCATGAGTATCTTTTCAAAATAATAAATATAATTTTAATGGCTGTATATGTTCTGTTGTTTGGGTGTATCAAAACCAACCCCCAAATAGTGATCACTTAGATTATTTTTTGGTTTTCACTATTATAAGGAGAGTGAGCATTCATGTGTATATATATGTTTATATTTGTGTTTCTGATAATTTCCTTATGATAGATCCATGGAGATGGAATTAGAGGATAAAAGAGTGAGTGCGTCTTTAAGTTTTTATGCCTTCCAGCAAAATGTCTCTCAGAAGAGCTCTATCAGTTTACATTCTTTTCAGCAGTATGTGAATTCCATTTTCCCAAACCTTTGCTAATAATGCATATTACAATTTTTTTAATCTTTGTCATTTTCTTGGATAAAAATGATTTTTCATTGCTTAATTTGAATCTCTCCTGATTGCTTTTGAGGTTGAACGTTCATTTCATGTATTTATTGGCCATCTGTAATTTTGTTTGGTAAATGAGAACATTTTAGGAGTCGTTTTGAGTTAGACATTTTCTAGCAGTAGGTTTGTGGGATTGAGGAGTTCTGTATCCACAGCCTATTTCTTCTTCTGAGGCACAATATCCATTTAACTTTATTGCCCAACTAACCCCTTGCCCAGCATCTGCTTGGAGGATGAAACATGCTCTAGGTGATTGTCACAAGTGACTGGAGAGGAGAATGTCAGCCCCTCAATCAAGAGAAAAAAACAACGTTAGTGGAAACTGTTCTTGAGTTAGAATTAGGAGGCCTAATTTGAATCCTATCTGACACTCCAGCTGTGATCCTGAGCAACTCACTCTGACCCTCAGAGTCTCATTCTGTAAAATGGCCATGAGCTAAGGACAAAATGTATATGCAAAGCCTAGGACATTATACAAAACCTGCCATGTTGGAGGTGCTCCTTTCCCACTGGTTACAATGTAGTTTGTGCTTCTCTTTTTCATTCTGAAGACATTATTCAGCCAACGCCTGTCTGATTCCCATCTGTTCTCTGTATGGTGCTGCCGTCACCACAGTGGAAGGCATAGGAAGCACCAAGACCAGGATTCATCCTGTTCAGGTGAGGATGCACCTCTTCTTCATAGGGTTTCTGTGCTTCGAAAACCATTAATGACATGATGAGTTCTTGAAATTAATACAGTAGATCAATGAGCCCTGCTGCTTGGTCACAGCCAACAGATGACACCAAGCTGGGGGCCAGGAGTGAAACCTGGGACATGTGACTGACTTCTTAGAAAAATACTTTTGAAAGACTAGAGAACTTTCTCTTTAAAAAAAAAAAAAATCTTGACATCACTAGCGTTGTTTTCTGTATTCTAATTAGATGGGACCTGTCCATTTTACATTTTCCAAACTTATAAAGAAATGAGAGCCAAGTGCATTGGGGGATATAATCTTAATATTTTTTTTTCTATAAAGAGGAAAATAACATGATTTTAAAGCTGAGTGAAAATCTCAGCTACCAAAAAGATTTGTTAAATTTAGGGCTTGTTCGGAAGATATATAATAGGAGTTGTTAATGAATTTTGAAGCTTTTCTCCTAAGGAGGCACCTTGTTAGAACTTTGCCTCAATGGAAGGGCATCTCAGACTCCTAACTCTTTCAATTATGTATACATTACCCAGAAAAATGCTGTTGCTACTTGTTTTTATCTAAGTTAATGAGTACCACTTAAGAGGAGAGGGTGGAAGAGGAAAAAGATAGGGGCAACATAGAAAATGGCCAAAGTTCAAATTCTCTGTGCTTGAAGGAATCTTGGGTTCTGTTTATTTTCTATGAAACCTCTTTACCTAGAAGGAGCAGATTCTGCCTGGGTGTGCTTGTGAGACTCGGCTGTTCGGAGGCATGAAGACACCCTTTCATTTAGTACCTGCCGCCCATCTCCTGGCTGCGGTGTAGACAGATGACGGCTTCTGAAATGGGGTTGCACCTTTGAAGTTAGACTCCAAAAAGAACAGGCTGGGGGCTGGGGGGAGATTTGGAAGAGAAATCAAGGCAATGTTTCCTTCTTGATTGTTTTTGGATTAATGATGGCACTTTGTAAAAGAATTCCTGTGTGCTGAAGTGTTAGGGCAATAGTGGGCAGATAAAGGCACTTGGGAAATAAAAGGGTTTTTTCCCCTCAACTTGAATATAATTCAGTTCATTTCTTTGAAGGACTTCCTTCATCTCGGTGATTCCCATTCTGGACTACAGATTGAAACACCTGGGAATCTTTAAAAAATATATGTCTGTGCCCCACCCCAGAGATTCTCAGTCAAATGGTCTGAGGTACTGCTTGGACCTTGGAAATTTTAAAGCTCCCCTGGTGATTCTGAAAGCTGAGAACCTTCAATGAAGCTCAAAAGCTGTTGAGGACCAGTCATCACCACCACCCCAGCCCAAGAAAGGGAGACACCAAGGCTGAGAAGGATTTTCCAGGGCTTCTTCTCCAACTTTAATGTGCATGTGAACCGCCCAGGGATCTTGTTAGAATGCAGGTTCTGATTCATTAGGTCTCGGGTCAGGCCCAAGATTCTGCCTTTCAACCTTTCTGTGCTTCCAGGAGAGGATTGCCAAGTGTCATGGCACGCAGTGTGGCTTCTGCACCCCTGGGATGGTGATGTCCATCTACACGCTGCTGAGGAACCATCCAGAGCCCACCCTGAGTCAGTTAACTGATGCTCTTGGTGGTAGGTTATATGTGTGTGTGCTTTAATTTTTAAATGATGTTGATAATGATAGCTAACATTAGCCATTTATCAGGTGCCACACACTGCATTAAGTGCTATATAAACATTACCTCATTGACTCTTTATGCTAACTTTATAAGGTAGGCATTATTATTATCCCCCATTTCATAGATGGAGAAACTGAGGTTTAAAGAGAGTAATTTACTAAAAATTATGTCACCAATAAGTGGAGGAGTCAAATCAGGATTCAAACACGATCCACACATTGCACTTGGCTGATATATTTCTCAAGTCTCTCTTTTTTTTTTTTTTTTTTTTTTGCGGTACGTGGGCCCCTCACTGTTGCGGCCTCTCCGTTGTGGAGCTCAGGCTCCGGACGCGCAGGCTCAGCGGCCATGGCTCACGGGCCCAGTCGCTCCGCGGCATGTGGCATCTTCCCGGACCGGGGCACGAACCCATGTCCCCTGCATCAGCAGGCGGACTCTCAACCACTGCGCCACCAGGGAAACCCTCAAGTCTCTCTTAGTCTATAAGAGTCTCCTCCCTTTTTTATTGTTTGCTTATTTTAATAATAATTACAAAGCCAGTTTTTTCATTTACCCTTAGAAAGGGTCCAGTTACCTCCACATGCTGCTCTCTCCTATTGGGTGCGTGCTCGCAGGGCAATATGAAGTTACCAGAGGGCTCATGATGAATGCAACGTGAAATCAAAGAGACTGACATCTTCTGGTGATACTTATTTCAAAGAGCTGCCTTTATCTGGAGGTAGTTTATCAAGTTCAGGAGCTCAGTGTGTGTGTGTGTGTGTGTGTGTGTGTGTGTGTGTAGTGGGGGATGGGGGGCGCATTGGAGGAGGCCTTCATTAACAAGACTCTGAAAAATTCTAAAGAACAAGAGCCTCCCAAATCCTATTTCTGGTGAAATTCTTCATGGCTCTACTTGTCTCCTGTCTCCCAGGGACCTTATTTCTCTGCCGTGTTACGTGGGCCTAAAGCTCATGTGTTCAGCTCCTCTGCGAAAGTGTTCCAGGGAAGACAGGACTAAACAGAAGTAGAAAGGGGAGGTGCATAAGACACAAACTGTCTTCTGCCTTATTTCCCTTAAGTCGTCTTATGCATTTGGTCTCGTGGCCGTTTGTGATGTGAACAAGTGACAAGGGGTTCTCAAATTTTCAGGTGCTTAAGACTTACATAGGAGTTTGTAAAGAATGAAGATTCCTGGGACCCAACCCCAGACAGCTGGCTTCAGTGGCTTTGTGTTTTAAACAGATGCCAGGTTTGGGGGTTGGAGGAGAACATGGGATGTGGACCACTGTGGAGGAGCACTGGCCTAATGATTTATTGTAAATAAATTGTGTGCCCAATCGCTTCCAGAGTTTAAAAATTATCTTTGCTGCTGTATAATGCCTTTGATCTTTCTATCAACTGCAGCTTAGCTCTTTTTTTAAATACCAAAAAAGATGATGTACAATGTAGCTTTATTTACATTGTCTTTTACTGCATATGGAAAATAAAATTTTTTTATTGAAGTATAGTTGATTTACAATATTGTGTTAGTTTCAGGTGTACAGCATAGTAATTCAGTATTTTTGCAGATTATATTCCATTATAGGTTATTACAAGATAATGGGTAAAATTCCCTGGGTTATACAGTAAATCCTTGTTGTTTATTTTATAAATAGTAGTTTGTATCTGTTAATCCCATACTTCTAATTTACCTTTCCTCTTCCTTCTCCCCTATGGTAACCACAAGTTTGTTTTCTATGTCTGTGAGTCTGTCTCTGTTTTGTATATTTGTATTATTTTTTTAATTCCACATATAAATGATATCATACAGTATTTGTCTTTGACTTATTTCACTTAGCATAATATTCTCTGGGTCCATCCACATTGCTGCAAATGGCAGTATTTTATTCTTTTTTTATGGCTCAGTAACATTCCATTATATGTATATATACTACATCTTCTTAACCCAATCATCTGGTGATGGGCATTTGGGTTGTGAAGCTTAGCTCTTGAATGTGCCTATAGACCAAGAGTTCTTGGCTTGAAATCATTGTGTTCTTTGAGCACCTATCACAAGCAGAGGATATAAAAACTGTTTACAGAGAGAAAGTACAAATAGCTGAGTTGTTAGACTACCTCAAGACTATCAACCAAGTATCCCAAGTAGCTGACAAAAAAAAAATCCGACTTTGTGGATTTGGGGACCAAAATGTCAAACAGGGCTTCCTTCTTGGATGGGGTCCTTATTTCCAGCATGCATCTGGCAGACGGTGCCTCTCTCTAGGTTCCTTGATTAACAGAGTTGGGTTTTTCCCCTCCAGGTAACTTGTGCCGTTGCACTGGATACAGGCCCATAATCGATGCATGCAAGACTTTCTGTAAAGTGAGTAGAAAGGAACACGTTTTTGAGTATATTTTTTCCTCAATGAAACAAAATGGTGCAGGTTGGCAGGTGTGATTAGGAGAATAGCCCATTTCACTAATGCAGGGCTACTTCTTATCTCAAGGTCCGTAATTGCTGTTTGTTACTTGATCTTGAGCAGGGCGCCTACCCTGGTTCATTGAGCTTGCCCTGGTAGCCACACAGGCAGCACCTGAGCACTTCGACATTGGCTGTGGGTCATTGTTCCAAGGGGTCTTAACTGACCTGCTTGTCTGGGTTGGGTACCCTGCCCCGCTGCTCCCGCACCCCTATCACAGCACTGGGCACACGGTGGTGTCATTGCCCATTTGCTCTTCCGTCTCTTCACCAGAATGTGGTCTGCTTGACGCAGAGGCTGAGTCACTGTGCACCAATGGAATTAGGCACTCAATCGATGCTTGTTGAATGAATAGATGAACAAACAATGTTGAAATGAGGGACATAAGATGGCCCTTTGGAATTTAAATGATGAAAGCAGTGTATCATAAGAACAGAGTGATAATAATAATACTTGTTATTGTTAATATTTCTTTATTAGTAAATTAATAATAAATTAATAAATTATTTCTTGTTAATGAAATATTAAATCAACCATTGTTAATATTTATTGCCATGTGCCAGACTTTGTTATAAGATCTTTACAGCCTGGTGACTATAGTAATAATACTGTGTTGTGTACTTGAAATTTGTGAAGAGAGTAGACCTTAAGTGTTATCACCACACACACATACACACACACACACACACATACACACAAATGGTAACTGTGAGGTGATGGATGTGTTAATTAACCTGGTTGTGGTCATCATTTCACAAAGTATACGCATGTCAAATAGTCATGTTGTACACTTTAAATATACACAATTTTATTTGTTAATTATATCTCAATAAAGCCAAAAAAATATTTAGTAGAATCAACAATAAATTCTTGGTTATTTGTTTTTTTCACCCACTAGACTTCTGGCTGCTATCAAAGTAAAGAAAATGGGGTTTGCTGTTTGGATCAAGGAATAAATGGATTACCAGAGTTTGAGGAAGGAAATGAGGTCAGTGAAATGTAAATTTTTTATAAGGTTTTCTCAAGACATGAGTAGAGACCAACTTACCTTTAGGAAGATTAAATGGTTGTGTAAGGTAGCTAATTTGAGGTGTGCAGCATGTCCCCTCCCCCATTCTCACCCCATGTCTATCAAAAAAAAAAAAAATCTAACCTGACAACTTCATCCCTCACTCCTGATGTTACTCTCGGTCACATACAACTACTTATAGGAGGGAGAACACATTGATCTCTTAGTTTAAAAAAAGCCTTCTTCAAGTCTTTTTTCTAGTGGAGATGTTAGGGAAATGGAAGGGCAGGGAGTGATAAGAGGGGTGGCAATTCAGGGGAGTGGTCTGGCTCTCAGTTGTGTCTCACGCTGCTGCCTCCTGTGCTCCCCCCAGACTCCAAGGAGCATGTGCAGGGGCTGAGGGCTTTGGAGGCCCACCAGCATCTGCACTGAGATGCTGGTGACCTGGTCTGTGTTAGAGCCCTTGGCTTAGAGCCCAGGTACCATGGCTGACCAGTGGGGTTTTTTGTCTGTCTGTCTCTTCTGTGCCTATCTTCATCTGACCTTATTCCACAAAAGGATTTAAAGTAGGGAGAATTGCCTGATGACAATAACTTCTGGTACTTTCTCTTCTTAAGACAAATCTAAAACTTTTCTCAGAAGAGGAGTTTCTGCCATTGGATCCAACTCAGGAATTGATATTTCCTCCTGAGCTAATGGTAAGTAAGACAAAGTTGAGCTCATCCTAGAGGAATTCACGGTGAAATGCCAGGAAGGATATTTGCTTATGGATCCTCTCGAAAGCTGATTGGCGAATAGGTAATATCCACCTGCCATTCTCAGTCCAAGGTCTAAAGAGTATGGGATCAGGGCAGAGATGGGGGAATGAGGGTGGAGTCACCACCAGGGGACAGTTGAATGTAAGAAGCAGCAGATGGTATGTATTAAAAAATGTCCTGAAAAGACATCACAGCATCTGTAGATTTAGACATGTTTTCTATTTCCGGTTTTGCTGAGTTTTATTCTTCCATTAAATTTTTTGATGAAATTAAGCATGTGAAGTATTTTTAAGCATTGAAATGGATTCTTTTGAGATATAAAAGCACCAAAGGGAGATGTATTGGAATAGTCTCCAGAAGGAGTAAAATATTGCCACATTTTATCTTGTACTCTGATTCCTAGTAAAGCTCTACTTTTAGGTGACTTTTATTTTATTTTATTTTGTTTTGTTTTTTCCAATGATGATTTTTTTTTAATATTTATTTATTTGGTTGAGCTGGGTCTTACTTGCAGCGCATGGTCTCCTTAGTTGTGGCATGTGAACTCTTACTAGTGGCATGTGGGATCTAGTTCCCTGACCAGGGATCGAGCCTGGACCCCCTGCATTGGAAGCGCCGAGTCTTATCCACTGCGCCACCAGGGAAGTCCCACTTTTACTTTATTTTTTTATTTTTTTGCGGTATGCGGGCCTCCCACTGCCGTGGCCTCTCCCGTTGCGGAGCACAGGCTCCGGACACGCAGGCTCAGCGGCCATGGCTCACGGGGCCAGCCGCTCCGCGGCATGTGGGATCCTCCCGGACCGGGGCACGAACCCGCGTCCCCCGCATCGGCAGGCGGACTCTCAACCACTGCGCCACCAGGGAGGCCCTACTTTATTTTTTAAAAAGATCTCTATCTCCTGTCTCTGTTCCTGTAAAGACAGAGAAGAAACAGGTGGAAATATTATCACGAGACGATCTTGAATCTTTACTGCTTTTTCAATAGACAATGGCTGAGAAACAACCACAAAGGACCAGGATTTTTGGTGGTGATAGAATGACATGGATTTCTCCAGTGACCCTGAAGGAACTTCTAGAAGCCAAAGTCAAGTATCCCCAGGCCCCGGTTGTCATGGGGAACACCTCTGTGGGTATGTAGATCCCCAGGGACTTCTTATGAGGAAACTGAGGAAAAGGGCTTTGGGGAGGAGAAAACCTCATATATGCATGTTCTCAGAAAAAGCAGTCTGAAATAACATTTTAAATTATTTATACTTGACTTCCCTTGAGCACTGCTCAAGAGACTTACAACTTCATCACATAAGTGAATTCCTGTTGCCCTAACCGGAGCAGTGCACAGAGCTGTACCCAAGAGGCCTGCTCCGTGACAAATTAGCAGCAGCAGCTCCAGTGACAGCTGTCCTGTCTTTCCATGTAGAGACTGATCTGGGGCTGGTATTTGAAATTGCTGTTTCCTCTCTCAGTGGTGTCTCAATGGCCATAATAGGTTTTCTTAAACTGCAGTGACAGGCTCTTTCTATGGTGTCCATTGTAAACTCAGTTTGACTGCCTACTTCTTTGAGGAGTCTCCTAGAGTCTTCCCAAGGAGAATTTTGAGTATACCACAAGTGGTCTTGGACGTGTCTGCCAAGTTTTAAGGCTGACGAGTCCAAAGAGTTCCCCAAGTTTAGTGAAAATCCACCCGTCCGTTCTCTGTGTGTGTGATTTGGCAATAAACAGACCAATAGATATGTAATTTTTATATATTTAAAGACATCAGTTTTAATCACAATTTCAAAATTTAAAAGGCAGTTATCCCCCCTTCATCTCAGTCTGCTTATTTTTTTTTCCTAATCCTTCAGGGCCTGACATGAAATTTAAAGGCATCTTTCACCCAGTTATAATTTCTCCTGATAGAATTGAAGAACTGAGTGTTGTAAACTATACAGATAATGGTGAGTTCTTAAGGTCCCTATTTTCTTAGTTAAAATGCATTAATCAGCTTATTTGCTTTGCTCAGCAGACAAGCAAAAAAAGTCTTATTCATAATTAGAATATACAGAGAGACTCCCTTGTAAGGTGATAACTCTGGAGGAGGCTCAGGGAAGAATTCTCTATGATTATACGAGATACTAATTGTCTGAAGAGTCGGGTTTTCACTGAAGAACTTTTATGTCTGCTGTGTGAGGGAAATGTAACAGCTCTTCAGTGAAGGGTACTGTGCTAAGTGCTGGGTAGAAGATAAAGAGAGTCTTTGCTCTCCAGAAGCACAGTAGTAACCAAACAAGTTTACGTATGAAGCAGCTTACAAACTGGCTTTTCCATTTCAATAAAGGAAATTGATTTAATGACAATGATGAGAAGCAATGAAATGTGGGTTTGGAGGCTGGCTCTGGAGTCCAGTTCCTGACCATGTCATATATTAGCTGAAAAACTTAGTCAAGTTACTTAACTGAATCTCAGTGTGTGGGGGGCTATTAATACTTCAAAGCTTTGTTAGAATTCAAGAAGATTCTGTGAAGCATTCAGCATAGTGCTTGACCCAGTGAGTATTCCGAAAATTTAGCCTCCATGACCTCCATCACTCTCACCCCTGCCTCTGTCACCAGCACCATCACCTCCTTCACCATCATCATTAACACCTCCATTACCAACCACTATTCCCACCGTCACCACCATGACCACCAGTAAGCAGGGTAGCATGTATCTAGCATAAAGATCCCATATCTGTAGTCTAAAATCTAATGGACATTTCCAGGTCAGCAATGATCACATTGCATTATCTACAAATGATTTCATTTCAGGACTGACCTTAGGTGCTGCCCTCAGCCTGGCTCAGGTGAAGGACGTCCTGGCTAATGTGATCCTGAAGCTCCCGGAGGAGAAGGCACAGATGTACCAGGCTCTCTTGAAGCATTTGGGAACTCTGGCTGGATCCCAGATCAGGAACATGGCTGTATGTACCTGACGACTGTAACATCTAGTATGTGTCCCATGAATGACTGTCCCTGATAAATCATGACATTTTCATTCTTTTGGAACAGACAGAAAGAATAGTTTTCCAAAGTCTTGCTTGATTCTTATTTTACCACTTGTGTCATTATAATTACATAAGTGGAGTGAAAATAACCCATTATTTTAAAAAGTCTTTAGGGGGCCACATAGTGAGCAGGCATCCAGATTCGGATCTGAACCCCCTCCTGGCCGTGGGCAACTGTACCCTCAACTTGCTATCAAAAGGTAAGTGACAGCTCCTTCTTAGGGACTATTAAACCCTGTTCCTCCTACCCTTTTGCCTCTCTAGGGACGCAGGAAGTCCAGTTTTGAAAATTACTCTCCTTTATAATATTAATAATTCCTCTGCCTTTCTGGATGCTTGGAAAGTTGGTCAGTCTGGTCCTAAATGCACACACACCCAATGTCTTCATCTCTTTCTTTCTGAGGACTTGTGCTAGATGTTTTCCCATACTGGTCACCTGACATCGACCAGTGTTGGCTAGTGTCCCGGTGTGATCTGAATAGTGGAGAGAACTCTAGGCTATTGACAACGATTGGGCCCCTTTGTCAAAGACTTTCTCCAGGTGGTACAGGAGTGTGTGAGACCCACGTCATGCTATGTGCTCATGCTGTCATTGATGGAAGCCTGCAGACCTTTTTCTATTGAACAGTGGTTGGGCTTCATTCTATATTTATTTACTTGAGTTTTGTTTTTTGAAAGTAAATCCAGGACTTTTCAGTTATTTCTTTTATTTTAACTTTGTCGACAATTATTAGGAAGTTTTCATTGGTCCTCTATACATCCGTTGTTTTTTTTTTTCATTTAGAAATATGTACTAACTTTCTGTTACCTGCATTGTTAAATGCCTACTCTTCATGTCATCTAAACCACAAAATTATCTTAAGGAAGAAGGTGTACATTCAGTTATCAATTTAAGTAACATCCTTTAAAAAATCATTTATTGAGAAATAGGTTTTGTGATGTAAATATGAACATCAAAAGCTTCTTAGCTTTATCCCGAAGTCCTATTTCATTATAGCTCTAAACGGTTCCTCCCCCCAATATACTGATTAAAGAACAGAAATTCTTTTGGTGCTGAGAAAAGATATAAACAAATAAGACTGCATCCCACTAGTATAAAAATTCATTAAAGGCAATTTATTTATTCACTACTGTATCAAGTAGGGTTCTTGGTTATAAATAAATGTTTGTTGAATGACTTTATTAGAATATCAAAAGGGATATTAATGTCCTCTCCCTTCTTACAAAGCTCAAAATGAATCATGCTGTTCAGAAAGAGTGCCAAGGTCCGACTCTACCTGACCTCTGGTCTACTCTGCTAGATATTTTTATTTATAATCAAGCAAGGAAGGCAAAAAAAAAAGGTGGGCCCTAGATGGGAAGAAACATTGCAAGATGCCATTTCATGGTGAAAGATTTTTAAACATAGGAAGAGCACTTTTTTCCTCAAACAATAAATTTCCTGTGATATTTGGTAGAATTATTTCCCAAGTTTTGGGAGTTTGATTGTTTAATAGAACAGATTCCAGGGAAAGTGTCATTTCTTTCCACAGAAGGAAAACGACAGATTCCTTTAAATGAGCAGTTCCTCAGAAAGTGCCCCAGTGCTGACCTTAAGCCTGAAGAAATCTTGATCTCAGTGAACATCCCTTATTTGAGGAAGGTGAGAATGTCCTTTCAATTTCTTGGTTTTACTTGTGAGTGCACAGCTTGTTAATTCCAACATAGGGTGGGTTAAGAAAAGGTGTTGAGCGTTTGCAGTGGAGAATATGAGGATTTGTGAATAGTTAGGTTTCACTCGTGTTATATACCCCCCATCATTGCTAGAATCTGGAGACCTTTGACTCTACCTTCCTTCCCAACCCTGCCCGCCACCTCTCTTTCACTCTCTGTGTCTCTTTCTCCCTCCCCACCTTCCCCCCACCCAAACCAACCTCTAAAGTTACTTTCTTACAGATTTTTAAAAATTCTTTGTACCGTGAGGCTTTTTCCTAAATAAGACTTAAAACTATACTTCTGCTTATATCTTGAGGTTTTGAAGAGGCTATAAATTTGCAATAGAACTTAATGGTAAGAAGAAGGGCTTTGGAGTCAGACTCAAGAGTGAATCCTAGTTTTAGACCTACTTTGGCCCTGAGCTCATTACTGAATCACTCCTAATTACAGCTGCCTCTTCTGTAAATGCAAATAATCAAGCTTGCCTTGGAGGGTGTATGAATTTGCTAGGGCTGCCATAACAAAGAACCACAGCCCGGGTGGCTTAAATACACTCTTACTTGTGGAGGCTGGAAGTGTGATATCCAGGTGCTGCAGGGTTGGCTTTCCCTTGGCTTTTCTCCTTGGCTTTTAGATAACTGTCTTCTCCCTGTGTCTCCGTGTGCTTTCCCTCTGTTTGTGTCCGTGTCCAAATTTCCTCTTCTTGTGAGGACACCACCATGCTGCATCATCGCCCACCCTGATTATCTCATTTTAACTTAATCACCTCTTTAAAGACCCTATCTCCTGATACAGTCACATCCTGAGGTACTGGGAGTTAGGACTTCAACTTATCGATTTTGAGGGGGGACACAATTTGGCCCATAACAGAGAGTGTGGCAAGGGTCAAATGAGGCAACATAAACAAACTGCCTTGTGCACAGTTGTCCCTCAGTGTGCTTTTATAGGTGCCACTTCACTTTTGCTTTCAGTGGGAGTTTGTGTCAGCCTTCCGACAAGCCCAGCGGCAACAGAATGCGCTAGCGATAGTCAATTCGGGAATGCGAGTTTTTTTTGGAGGAGGAGATGGCATCATTAGAGAGTTATCCATTGCATATGGAGGCGTTGGTCCAACCACCATCTGTGCAAAGAATTCCTGCCAGAAACTCATCAGAAGGTATGGATTCATGTCCTTAGCCTCCAAGTAATAGAGCAGCTCTTTCTGTGGTGTCATGTAATTACAAGAAGAAAAATGCTTACTACTTTTCTGTTTAATGACATGGAATTCCAATAAGATCTCATGATTATTCCCATGTGTCTTAGTGAATTCTGAAGTGGACACCATATAGTGTGTGTGTGTGTGTGTGTGTGTGTGAACCCATCTCCCAATAGTATATAGACACAGTAAGCAAAATGAGTAAATCTGCATTCTTTATCATAAGAGAATAATTTACCATTATGAAAGATAGATTATGGGAGTTTGTTTTATAATAACTTGCTAAATGCACATGCATACCTAACTTTTTTATTTCTATACGTAATACTAGTTGCCAGTATTTCTTGAGCATTTACTAGGTACCAGTTAACATTTCAGAAGTAGTAGACTAACGGTTAAAACCACGATCTTGATTGAACCACACTGCCTGCATCCAAATCTCAGTTCAGCTCTTATAAATTGTGTGATCTCTTTCAGCTCGCTTAATCTTACAGTACCTCAGTTTCCTTATCAGTCAGGGAGATAATCACACCTCGTAGGACAGTTGAGAGGATTAAATGAATGGATACGTGTAAGGTACGTAAAACAGAACCTGGCATGCAATAAATGTTCTAGTGATATAGGGAGCAGTTACTCCTGGGCTGAGGACTTAACATGAGTTGTCATTTCTTTCTCACGACCATTCCAGGAGCTGTGTTCTACCATTACTGCCCTTTCAGAGATGATGAACTGGTGGGCCCGGGCCAGACACCTTGAGAGTGGTGGTCTGTGATTTGAACTTGGGTTGCCTGACTCTGGAGTTTGTACTCTTTTTCTGCTGCCTTAAACGGTTGCTATTTGTCTTACAAGCTCACTGAGCCTGTGAGGTAGTGAGTCCTGTTGGGCAAGGAGTCTTCTCTTTTGACGCCCACAGGCGCTGGAATGAAGAGATGCTGGACACAGCTTGCAGGCTGATTCTGGATGAAGTCTCCCTCCCAGGCTCAGCCCCAGGTGGGAGGGTGGAGTTCAGGAGGACTCTCATCGTCAGCTTCCTCTTCAAGTTCTACCTGGAAGTGTCACAGATTTTGAAGAGGATGGTAAGTGGAACTGACCATGCATTACCTTTCCCAGTCTTGGGGGCTCTGGGGATACACACAGTGGCGGCAACAACTCCCTGCCAAATAGCTGTAGAATAGAATAGAAAAGACAACCCAAATCGGAGACTCACGGGCTTGCTGGGCGTATGGCAGGCCGTCTGTTGATGGAGTGAGTGTTTGGGGAAGAATGGCAAGTAGAACACAGAGTTGTGCGGGATTTGGTTTAATACCACTCAGTTATTTTGTTTCTGACCTGTTGTATGTCTCCATGGTGTTCAGAAACTTGTTAATGATTTGAATATATTTTCCCTTAGGAAAGCGTTTCTTCCACCTGTCGAGGCTTACCTTTGTACGTTTGGCTTTCTTCTCTGTTCAGCTTTGTTTTCTCTCACTTGTAAGATGGCAGTGGCAGCCACTCCACAAGGTTGTTGAGAAATGGGTCATCATAGGAAAAATGCTTCAGAGAACCATGGTGAAGACTGCCTACTGGTAGTCATAATCACAGTAGTAAGCATCGGGCATTCTTTCACCTGGCCTCCCTTATGACAAACAATTAGAGTTACAAGACTGTTGGCAAGGGAGGATACAACTGAAAAAAGTTTGGAATAAATTTGCTAGGCCCAAAGGGAACTTCAGCCATATTGGCTCATTAATCCCAAGCTACAATCAGCGGACCAAACTAGACTAGAAGCCAAGAACATTCCTCATGTGGTATAGAAATTAGTATGATCACTTTTTTTTTTTTTTAATAAAATTATTTATTTATTTATTTTTGGCTGTGTTGGGTCTTCGTTGCTGCATGCGGGCTTTCTCTAGTTGTGGTGAGTGGGAGCTACTTTTCGCTGCGGTGCGTGGGCTTCTCACTGTGGAGGCTTCTCTTGTTGCGGAGCACAGGCTCTCGGCACACGGGCTTCAGTAGTTGTGGCATGCAGGCTCAGTAGTTGTGGTTTGCGGGCTCTAGAGCACAGGCTCAGTAGTTGTGGCACACGGGCTTAGTTGCTCCGCGGCATATGGGATCTTCCCAGACCAGGGCTCGAACCCGTGTCCCCCTGCATTGGCAGGCAGATTCTTAACCACTGCGCCACCAGGGAAGCCCTGGTATGATCACTTTAAATTAGAGGCAGAGTTCTCGCTTATCATTGCTTCTGAAGGTATCTTCTCATTATATGTGAGAACCAAGAGCCAGAACACTTGTATCAAAGTTTTTAGAATAGAAGCTTGAAATCATATATAAGTGACATATTGTCACTAGGTAATCAAAAGAGAAAAAGTAATAAAGCCAACTATACACTCCTCCAATTAATAGCAAACTAATACAATTTATTGGATGAATCAAATGATATAAATTACAGCTTCCATCTTGTAGTCTTTTACCTTCTATTCAATTTCCTCTATTAATATTCCTCTGCTATTAAAAATAATAGCCTTTGTTGGCTTTAATTTTCTGTTAAAAATTTAAAATTGTAAAAAATAGCCATTAGGTGCACTGTTTGAAGTCTTGCCTAAGGACCAAATTGACCCACTTTTCCTCAGCTCTAGGAGGTGTTCCTCCTGGGGCCCCAGAATGCTTACTGCTGTGAGGTTGTGACAGAGATGCAGCCCGCCACAGTTTCTCTTCTTCCTGATTGGCCAGGTGGTACAAAGCAGAGCTTGATGCTCATTTGCAGTGGTGTACCTTGGCTCTGACTTTTTCCTGGTTTAACTACTCTCTTCCTTTCCAATCATTTACTTAGCTTCTACTTTCCTGTTTTATTGGTTTGTAAGTCCTCAAATCATTTAGGAAGGCATGTGAAAGTATCATAAGAAACTTAAAGATATTGGGAGTCAGTAATCTACTGTTTTCATGTGGCTCTTCATAATATGTGGTCATATGTGTGGACCTTCCAGAGTGTGTGTCCTGGAGGTCAGGGAGAACCCTGCTTCTACTTCCAGGATTCTGAATTAGGGAAGTACTTAACAAATTTAGACTTCACAGTAGAGCTGCTTGCTAAGAGCCATGTTAGCCTCCCTCCCAAGACCATCGTGGCATATTTTAAATATCTACAGTGGTTCTACTTTTCAGGACCCTGTTCACTATCCTAGCCTTACAGACAAGTACGAGAGTGCTTTAGAAGAGCTTCATTCCAGACATCACTGGAGAACATTAAAGTACCAGGTTAGTGGCTTTTTTCTTCTTTTTAATTCAGAGGTCCTGGGCTAAAGCTTCTTCACTTATCTCTCAGCGATTGTCAAGATGTATTAGCCCGAGCTCGCCTTCTGGTGAACCCGCAGCCTTCTTTACTGTTAATTAAAATTTCAAAATCAATGCAGTATTGTGATTAAAAATAAAGCTAGCAGTGGTAATTTTTTTAAATGTCTGTTTTCAACTTGAGGACTGTGTGTTTTGTTCTGTGGCCTTGTACCACTGACATGAACAAGCTGCCTAGTTTGCCATATGCTCTTGGCCTTGGCATTGTGGAAGTCAGAACACAACAAAAGGCAGAGCTCCTGATTTATTTTGCTTGGATGTGGAGATACTCTGCTCCCCCAGTCCCCATTCTCCAAGTGTTTTCTCTGTGAGTTAGAGTTTTAGAGTTGAATCAAACGTAAGTTCTAAGAGCTAATTTCAAGGTCTCCTAATGAAAGCTGGCTATTAGAACACAAGTCCTCATAACTTTCAAACAGAATTTTCAGCTACAACATCATAAGAGTATCGCCTGAAGTCCTCCTGTTGGTAAACTAGATAAGATTCAGTGCTTCTCCTTGAAATTGTTATCAAGAAACTTTACCTTGAGAGTTTTATTAAGTCAAGAGCATGAAAAGGCTTTTTAAAGATGCTTTTTAAATAGATTCAGTTCATTGGATCTATTGTTGAATTTAGTTATAAAAGCTTACAGTATGTCATAACAAACAGTTCCCTGTTGGTATATATCTCTTCAGTTTTTAGGTTCAATATATTCAAAATCCAAATATGCCAAACTCCATTGAAAGTGTTGAAAGTGATCATTTTGAAAGTCAAAAATAGCTTCCCTCTTCCCCGGTGTAAGATACGACCACTGCAACGTTTGGCTCATTTATAAATACCCTAACACTGCCTTGACCATGGAATAAACTTCAACAACCACGGGAACAACAACAAATTAATGGGCTTTCAAATCATCCAAAGAAAAGTGATAATCTTCACATAGTTTGTTATTATAGATTGCAAGATCAAGTTTTGGAAGTAGTGTATCTCTCACATATATGTTTTATTTTTGTTTTTCCTCTGGGTTTTCACACATACACACACGCGTGCGGGCACACACACACACACACAAATACCCACATTGCTAGAGGAACTTCAGCAGTCATGACCAATATTTTTTTTCCCCAAATCAGTTAATTTGCTTAAAAGCCTTTTGACAGAGATCACCAGTTAGAGGAGACAACATTCTTTCCTCCGTGGTATCTTTAGCCATATAACAAGCACAAGCAAGTAATCAAATACAACCTCTTTCATCAGTAGGTTCATCACAACTGACTTTTAAAAAAAAAATGTTATAGCTTCAGCTAAATTAATCAATTTTATATTTATAGATATATGTATGAAAGATATATTTTGGGATTTATCTTCAACCTTTTGGCAGGCAGGGCTCACAGCAAGGTTTCAAAACGCTTTTTTCCCAAAGCAGTGATGTGTTTCAGTATTTATAGTAAAAAGTATTAATGTCATAGAAAACTCCCAGAGCCTATGTAGAGACCTGTGAATATGTTTCCTTAGTGTCTAAGCTTAGGATTACCTGGAATTTTGCTCTTCAGGATAGAAAAAATCTCTTTGGATTAAAAAAAAAAAAGATGTGGGTGATTCTTCATTCAAATGTTGTTCAAATGGAGAACTCAACACAGCATTATAGGGCAGCACTTTGGGGGCATTTCACAGCGGGAATCAGTCCCTACCATCTGAAACAAACTGGACCGGATACATGTTTTTCTTTGGATCACCACCTCAGCTTCTCAGAGAAGAGGGAGAAGAAGCCTGCTGAGAGCACTTGGCCGTGAGGATGGGGCTGGTGTGCATTGGAGCTGATTCAAATCCCTGTTCTTATTGCCTGAACCCCAACATGTAAAATTTTCTCTCATTCCCCCCCTTCCCCTACGTTTGTGGCCTAATGTCCACCTTTATTTAACGGTGCCTAGGCCAAGTTCTAAATTACTTTTCTTCATAATCTTCTGCTTTCTAGTTTATAAAGTCAGGATGAACACAACCACCACAAAACAAAACACAAAGGCTTAGCCAATATTCCTTTTTTGGTGCATTGTCTTGTACTAACTACAGAATTGAAGTTTACATTTAAGTGAAGCAAATATGGGCTTTAAAACAATAAATGTTTATCAGTAAGTATATATTTTACTGTAAAACAGTAAATTTTATATGAAATAGGAATAAGTTCAGAGCATCCTACACATATGTCTTATGCCAAATTCATTTGAGAAATGACTCTACTTTCTACATTTAATTGTCAGGGAAAATTTGGCTGATATCTTACTTGTTGTCATTTATAGTATAAAAACAATAGGGTTTTTTTCCTCATTTCTCTAATAACCAATAAAAATGCTGAACGCATTTTTGGATTACATGTGCCACTCTCCTTTTCCCTCTGACAGATCAGAGGTTTCTCCAGGTTCCTGCCTAGAGAACCTCTGATCTATCTCAAGCTGAAGGTTTATTTTTTGAGTCCCTCAAGTAGGTTGGCAGTGACTGACAACCATTCTTCCCAGGTCTCGTGAGCAGCAGAGGGGCTTGGGGAGGTGTCTTTTCACAGATAGCTTTATGTAAAGTTCCCATCGTAACCATGCTGGCTTTCCTCCATTCATGGTATTTGGTAAATGGAATCCAAATGTTCAGAAAGGCAAAGAAAGCAAAACACCTGCATGAGAAGAAAACATGACAGTTGATCAGTAGGATCCCAGACAGCTAGGGTCTTTCCCTTCCATTCTGTGCAGCAAGAGCCTCAGAGCACTTTCGTTGAACCAAGGGAAGCTCTGATTCTGGAAAATCTGCAGCTATGATTGACATGAGCTACCACTCTAGGTGGAATCAAACATCTCATGTATTATCAATATGTAAAATAAGTAGGCTTTCTCAAACTGCACATTCTAGGAATCAAATACAAATGTATTTACTTTTTAAAAATTTCTCAGATGCCTTACATGATGCTGAGCTGGAAACAGGTCAGCTTCTATGGCTTCTTCTCCTCTCAGTAGAGGTGCTAACCAGCATGTGTTCTGTTGGTGCCTTTTCTTTTTTTTTTTTTTGCGGTACGCGGGCCTCTCACTGTTGTGGCCCGTCCCGTTGCGGAGCACAGGCTCCGGACGCGCAGGCTCAGCGGCCGTGGCTCACGGGCCCAGCCGCTCTGCGGCATGTGGGATTTTCCCGGACCAGGGCACGAACCCGCGTCCCCTGCACCGGCAGGCGGACCCTCAACCACTGCGCCACCAGGGAAGCCCTATTGGTGCCTTTTCTGTCTTCCCTCCTACTGTGTGATGTAGTGGAGCACTGTGAGCCTCATCTCCAAGAAAGAGCCTGTGCCTCACCCAGGCTCAGGGTGACGCCGTGAAAAGCGGTGTGGAGCAGCAGAGAGGGTGGGAAAGGGGGCCTCCATAGCTTTTTCCGGGCCTTACCTTGGCCAACCCTCCTCCTGCCCGGGTCTTCCTGAGAAAGCCTAGGGGGTCTGGCCTCAGCCCTGGTGCCGGATGCAGTACTGACCCCGCGAGGTGTGGACGGGGCAGCTCGGCAGTGCTTTGCAGGCGGCTCCTCCCGCAGAGCTCCAGGCCCCAGAGCTGCCTTCTCCTTTGAGAGGAGCCTTTTGGGAGTGGCCGCTTGGCTGGCAACTTTCCTGGAATTTCCACCTCCCACAGTCCCATCACCGGACCCCTCGGCAGCCTCAGCCTTGCCCCTGGTCTCTGAGCTTGGTCTATACCATGTCTCTTAACCCTTCTTTCTTCATACCTCCAATTCTTTTCCCAACCAAGAAAGCTAACAACTCTCTCATTTTAAAATACTGGAGGAGATGTTATGTTTCTTAATTTCGACTTTGGTTAATGAAGCATATTTAAGGTATACCAGTGGCAAGACATTTTACTCCGTGGGTCTCTAAGAAAAAGTCATATTAGTGAATCATTACTCAAAATGCAGCTTCCTTTGTCTTCATTCTTTATCAGGATTGTCTGAGTTATGAGTCTTACCAATTATTTCTTAGACTTCCTCACTCAAAGAAGAAAATAAAAAAAGCTCTTGTGGTTGAATGCATGCACTTATTTTCTATAAACATGGTCATCAGGCTTTTCTGCAAAATAGTACATGTGCCATGCTTAGCTACAACAGTAAAATAATTTTGATAATAAAAGTTAAAGAAATACATGAGCATTTGCAAGAGGACATCATTTTATATTGTCAGGAAGAAAGATTTATATTCATTTACTTACACAAATAGAATTTGTTAGAGATGTTTGTGGTCTATATCAAAATAGTGGGGAAAAAAATAAGAACAACATCATGGCTATACATCCCAGTTTGCCTACTGAATTATTGAAATAGGCTTACTGTCCTGGTGTTATTAATAGTGATGTTTTTATTTTCGAAAATGTTCTGGTTTGGATGTAAATGATGTAGCTCCCCTCTTATGAGAGATGTGCATAATATGATTATAAAAATGATATGTTGATTATTGATTAAACAGAATGCAGACCCAAAGCAGCTTCCTCAAGACCCAGTTGGCCATCCCGTCATGCATCTGTCTGGTATTAAGCATGCCACAGGTGAAGCCATCTACTGTGATGACATGCCTGCAGTGGACCGGGAGCTGTTCTTGACTTTTGTAACAAGCTCAAGAGCTCACGCTAAGATTGTGTAAGTGATAAGGTTTTTACCTAGTAGACAGAAATGATTGCCTTTTTTGGCCAAGTCACATTAGTGAAAAGTAACGGTTTGAAGAGGGTAAGCTATTTGTTGGCAATGTCCAATGTATTAGATTTGAAGTGAAATGGGATCAAAGTGTAGACTTCACCACAGTTTGTCCCTCCGTATAATAACTTCATCGTCCCGGGAATTTTTTCCCCATTGTCTGGCATGGAACTATTGGAGGGTTTTGGATGTATCTTCCCTCTCTCGTATCTTATTCTCCGATTAAGAACGTTCTCTGTGGTCTGCAGGCTGCGGGGCCGCTCTGAGTAGCCCTGTTCTGTGTGTTCTCATCTAGGTCTGTGGATCTGTCAGAAGCTCTCAGCCTGCCAGGTGTGGTGGACATCCTGACTGAGGAACATCTTCATGGCATCAACTCCTTCCGCCTTTTAACCGTACCTGAGAAACTTCTATTGACAGATGAGGTACTGCATTTTTGCTTTCTGTTTTAAAAGTAACTTCCTCAGTTTATGACACTTCGTATTTTCTTAAAAGATAGCATTGAACTTGGCACTTCATAAAGGATTCCAGTATTCTTTGAATGCTTATTATAAATCACTATATTCTAATAGTGAATTCGTTCAAAAATATTCATTTTCCACGTAAGTAAAGAAGTTGACTAGTTATATAAAAGATACTTGAGTGTTTTATATTTTCTAGTAGTAGGATCATGTGTTGCTTTCATACTTACGAAAGGATATATGAGAAGAGAATAATGACTTTTATTTTCTGATACTTTCCCTGAGAATCCCTTGCCATTGCCCCCGTCTCAGTCCAACGTCCAAGTTCAAGGGGTAGCTCCACCATGAAGTCTTTCCTTATCCTTTAATCCAGGAGTTCTCTCTCCCTCTCGGAACTCTCTCTCATTCGTTCATATGCCATGTGTTCAACAGGCATCTTTTAAGTGAGCACCTACTGCCGTAGGTGAACAAGACCCCTGTGGTTCTTGCCCTTGCAGAACTTAAAGTCTGCAGGAGAAGGCAAAGTGGACCTTTATTGCACTTTCTATCTTATATTGAGCTTATGTGTTTATGTCTATGTCTTACCTATTTCTCCTACCTAGTAAAATGCCTTGAGTGAGGGCCCACGTCTGGTTCATCGGCATATTCCATACACTGCTTCCTACAAAGAAGAGTAAATGAGCAGAGGAGCCGTGATAGCATTGTTGCCATTTGAACGTTTCAGATGATTGAAACATTGACTACTGTATCTCAGGTTATCAGAAGATGCAGCAAGGGCAGTGTCCAGAAGGTTTTCTACATAACTCCAGATTCTCAGTTCAGTGTTTACCCAAAAGAGCTTTATCATTTGGAAGAGTCCCTGCCTCTGGCTCTCACTAGCAGACACAGTTGATAAAAATGAAAGTTTGGTGACTGAGAGTCTGAAGTCAAGGTTGAACCTCCCCCAAGGCAGAGGACAATGAGAGCTATGGCCTTTGCGTAAATGTTAATTAACCAAGCAAAGCCTTCCTGGGCCGTGAGGTGTGTGCACGTTGATTCTGAGCATCTCAGGGGCGTGTCTGTGAACCAGCTCACAGGGCAAGACCCACGTCTGTGGAGAGCAGAGAACAGAGCTGTTGCGAATGATTGCCTCTGTTAGTTTCATTCCTTTTTTTAACATTTGTCCTTAGCACGCTATATCTTTAAAAAATCGTTTCATTGCAGAAATTTTAAACACACACAAAAATAGAGACTAGTACAATGAATCCCCATAGGCCCATCACCCAGCTCCAACCATTATTAACACTTGCCATTTTTGTTTCATGTGTCTCCCCACTGCCCCTGCCCACCCGTACCCAACACACTTTTGTGTGTGTGTGCTGGATTTAACTTTTCTTTAACTACCATTTTTGTTTGGTGATAAAACTACTATATGTTCATTGTAGAAAAGACCTAATAATCTAATGTCGTTCTTAAAAATGAGTGATTATGTTTTGATTTGGATCTCAGTAAAAGGTGGGAAAGAGAATCAAAGGGTCGTATGACTTCTTCCAGTCCTGACTGTTTTACCTCTCTGGAGCCTTAGCCTTGTTTATCCCCATCCGCTTTCTACCCTGGTCCCTGGGTGACCTCCTTAGGCCGCCTACCTACCCCACCTACTGGTGAACCGAAGAATGCTCCGGGCTCGCTCTTGGCTCCTGTAGTCACTTCTCTCCGTGAAAAGCCTGTGCTCCACCACAGTTCAGGGCAGACATGTGCTCACCAGCAGTGCTGCATTAGCACTGTCTCCCTCCTTCCTCTCTGGGTGAGATGGTCTGGGTGAGATGGTCTGTGCTCCCGGTTCATGAAGGAGAGACCACTTCTCAGAATGGCCCAGCTCGCGGTGTGGCAACCCCAGGTCAAACCACGGGACTGACTCTTCTGCTGTACATGAGGCAGCCTCAGACCTGTCCCTCTTCAGCCACCGCTGCCAATGATGTAGCGCAAAGACCTGCACTCTCCCAGTGCCCGAGGTCAGCAGGCCAACTCTGACAAACGTGCTTCCCTACCGAAGCCTTCGTTAACCACAGCACTGCGGTTGGGTCATTGACTGTGTGTCTAGCTCTGTGCTAGCAGGGAGGGGGGGAATGAACGAAAGGAGAGGCCCTGGTGCCTGCCCTCCTTGGGAACAGAGGTCTGTTCTGTGTTGTAGGTATTTTGCGTGGGTGAGCTTGTCTGTGCCGTGATTGCTGATTCCGAGGTTCAGGCAAAGCGAGCTGCGCAACGAGTGAAGATTGTCTACCGAGATTTGGAGCCACTGATCCTGACCATTGAGGTAATGAGTTCAAAGTTTGCGCCAGAAGAGCAGATTTCAGCGGCATATCACTTAACAACATGCTTTTGACTGCAGAAACAGGAAAGAAAATCCAACTCAAAGTGGCTTCCGAAAAACAAGGGCTTTGTTGGCCTCAAACTCTATCAGTGTTAGCAAGAAAGCTGATCTTCTGCCTCTCCTCCTTGCTGCCCATGGTACAGGCTTTATCTCCTGTGGTGACAGGTTGGCAGCCAGGAGCTTCCAGTTCACGTCCAATAAGCAAGAAAGAATGCCATTGTCCCAACATCCCACGAGTAGGTCACATCCCTCTCTGGATTCATGACTGGCAAGAACTGGTGGTTACTGCTGGCGGGGGGGTCAGATTTCTTTGCGGTTTATGGGCTGTATGGAGGAGTGATGGAGACCTAAACAGAAATCTGAGCACTATTTGGAAGCGGACAGGTGAAAAGAATGCTGGATGGGTAACCAACAATGTTCAGGAGAGGGGACACACCCTAGGACTCCATATACACCTTCACCCAGACTCTTTCAGGTACACAGTGAGAACCAACAAGATGCTCTATGAAGCATATATTGGAGACACTAGTTTTAGATCCTTCATGCGTATCTTAAGTAATATGAGAAATAGATCCTATGATGCCTACATCTATTTTGGCAACTTACACAAATTGGGGAGCTGCATTTCCTATCCTGTCTTTTAAAAAGGATTTTGAAATTTATAAAGGTTTTCAGACTCATCTCCCTGAAATGATGTGAGTATTCTTCTGCATATATTTCACTGGTTCTTATAATTTACTAAATAATAAAAGCATGAAGGTTGGGAAAGCATCATGAATAGATAAGATTCAGCACATACAGACTCAGTGTAATCTCGGAATACGATATTATCTCCACAACATAATAAATAAATGGGGCTCTAGGTGACTAGCATGCTCTGAGGCAGAAAATAAGGAAATGAGTTGGCCAAGATTAGTGTCTCCAGGAGAACTTGGCCTTGGTTATGTTTCCTATCATGCTGCTTTATGCCAAGGAACATAGAGTTTGTTTCTGGACAATGTCCTCAGTGTTCTGAAATTAAAATAAAATCATGTCAAGGAGACAAAAACATAAAAGTTTAGCTGGAGTCAAAGAGTGATTATGCTTTCCAAATTTTCCTGGCCAGTTTCAAATTCAAACATTCTGTTCCCTTCTTAAACCCTTTTCATTCATATGTTGCCTGCTCTTCTTGCTTACTTTATACATTCCTTCCTCAACATTTTGTTTTAGAGTTAGGCTTACTTCTTAGTAAGAAATTATGTCTGTAATACTTTATCAAAAATCTTGTTTGTAATTCTTTGCCCAATTCCAGTAGCTAAATATCTTCCCTTCCCCCTCACCCCGCTTTCCAGCCAAATAAAATTCCAAATAATCAAATAGACACCACTCTCTTCCCACCCCTTCCCCCCCAACTTGGACCGGAACATCTCTAATTGTCTGCCAGAGAATCCCAGCATCAAATACCAAACTTTGACATCCTGGAAAAGAGCTACCTCATGTTTATATCAGAGGTTAAGCTCTCCAGGGTTAATCAACTAGATCAAGTAGATTTAATCAAACTGTATAGCAAGGAAGTATGTCCTGCTCCCTACACATTACAGTTCTTTTTATCACTTTGCTGACCAAGAAATATTCAGGAAATTAGCTCCAAGTTACTCAAAGAGCAAGCAGCAAGGGAAGTGGAAAAAAGATTAAACTTAAAAAAAATTGGATTTATAAAACTTAATTTCTGTTTTGAACCTAGAATATCTGAGTCTTAGATTAATAAGAAAATCATATGAATTGATTCCATTAGGAAGTGTGTTATCAATCAAAATAGGATAAAAACAAATGGATCTCCATCACTATCACTACTGTTTAACCTAGCTTATGCTGTTTTGAATTTTTAATAGTTTGAATGGGGAAATGCTATCAAAACTCTTGGCTCACGGGGTCAGGCTGATGACCATGGTGAGAAAACTATGCTCCCGACCAGAATCTCTCATCAATCGTCATGGTCAACAACGTGACCATAGCTAATACCTAGAGTTCTCTGTGTGTTTACCTTGTTCTAAGCAGGTTTCCTTCATTAACTCACTAAATGCTCACAGCAATCCTATGAGGTAAAAACTGTTATTATCCCCATTCTGATGCAGAAACTGAAAGACACAGTTACCCAAGGTCCAGCAGCTGGTCAGCAATAGAAGCGATCCACAGACACTCTATCAAAGACCCTTGGCCCCATGGTAGTAGAAAATAAACCAACCCACTTTTTGAATGGAGGAAATGGCAGGATCACAATAGAACATCCCGTAAGGTATACTGATAGGTCTAGACACCGATTGGTGGCCAGAGGGAACCAGAGTTAGGAGAATCCCTAGCCGCCAGCAGGCTGGAATTTCATAGATGGACAATAATCCATTGTAGAAATTCTGGCAGGAGCTGGCATGTCACGTTTGCCAAGGACCCAGGGATTACAGCAAGATGAATTCCTAAGGATGGGTAAGAAAACCAGCCTAGATTATTATAGCTACATCCCTGATTATGTGTACCTACTACTGTACCCCTTTCAGTAGGCATCTGGGAGAAGCCATTAAAAACCAGAATATAAGTGGATTTGTGGTACCCACTCTGGACTTGTAATGGAATCTTTCTTGCAGGACTGGAGGTCCCAGGTGCAAATGCTGTACTCATACCCCCAGAGGAGCTTGGGGCTGGCAGGCAAGGCCACCATGTCCTTATCACTAGAGTGTCTTCAGCTAACACTGACAGAGCACTTATTATATGCAGTGTAAGCTCTTTCATGCCTCATTTCATTCTATTCTTTCCACAACCCTATTGGAGCTATGTGCACAACTCTACCTTCATTTTACAGATGAGGCTCAAAGAGGTGAAGTAATAGACCCACAGTCAAACAGCTGGTAAATGGAGAAAATGGACACAACTCCGACTGGGTCCAGAGCCCAAAATCTAAACCCCTGTGCCTTGTTACATTGGCTGCATAACATGGGCTGTGGAATGAAAAGAATAATCTGCCTGGAAATATTAGTTCCGTAATGGGACCACCTGGTGCTACGTGTTTTCTGAGCATACTTTTTTTTTTTTTGATGCGGACATTTGCATTTGCTCCATGGGGAGTCTTTCTGCAGCCTGGTTCTCAGCTCAGCTCATGCGATTCCAGAGCAAGAGAAGCGCTGCGCAGACTCAGACAATGCAGCATCACATGTGGCTACTGCTGTAGGACTGGGTCTCTTGCCCCGGGGGCCTCACTTTTCTGTTCTCTTTCTAGGAAGCTATACAACACAAGTCCTTCTTCGAGCAAGAAAGGAAACTGGAGTATGGAAATATTGATGAAGCATTTAAAATGGTGGATCAAATTCTTGAAGGTAAAACTATCTGAAAAGAACGATGAGAGGGGAAGCAACCCCGGCCTGCCCAGTTGTTATACAGATGGCGTCTGTTTTCCTGAAGGTCCGGAAACTGAGGCTCAGAGTGGTTAAGGAGCACCGTCACACAACAGCCACTAAGCCACGAAGCACTGTGGATTGATAGCTTTTTTAAGGATTTCCAAAGCCCATGTTTCTTTCTGTTTCATCCTTTCTGACTTCTCCCTCCCCCCTCTATCTCTGCTTTCTCCTTCCTTTCTTCTTTCCCTCCCTGTCTCCTTCCCCCACTTCCTTGCAGACTTCCTTTAGTTATGTATATATGTAATGAAAATTAAATTTCCCTCTTGGAAATCAGTTGATTTGAACTTTCCAATAAAATTTTTGTAACTTTTTATTTTGAAATAGTTTTAGATTTCAGAAAAGTTGCAGAAACATTAAAGAAACTCCTAATTACCCAGATTCCCCAATAGACATTTCATGACACTTGCTTTATCATTCTGTGTGTGTGTGTGTCTCTGTCTCTGTCTCTCTGCCTGTCTGTCTGTCTCTCCCTCTCTCTATATATATAGAGAGAGAGAGACATATACACACACACATACACACACACACACACATTTTTTTCTGAGCCATTTGAGAGTAAGTTACTGACTTGATGCCTCTGTCCTCCTAAATACCACAGTGTCCATTTTTTAAGAACAAGGATATTATCTTACATAAACATACAGTTGTTTCTTTGTTTTGTTTTTTTTTGCGGTACGCAGGCCTCTCACTGTTGTGGCCTCTCCCGTTGCGGAACACAGGCTCCGGACTCACATGCTTAGCGGCCATGGCTCACAGGCCCAGGCGCTCCGCGGCATGTGGGATCTTCCCAGACCAGGGCACGAACCTGTGTCCCCTGCATCAGCAGGCGGACCCTCAACCACTGCGCCACCAGGGAAGCCCCCATCTGAGAATGTCTTTTTAATTTCTTTTTTATCCTTGAAAGATATTTTCACTGAATATAGAATTCTGAGTTGACAGGTCTTTTAGCACTCGAAGAAATATGTTATACCAGTTCTTCTGGCCTCCATGGTTTCTGATGAGAAATCTGCTGTCTTTTGAAGTATTTTTCCCCAATAGGAGAGGCAGTGTTTTTCTCTCTCTTCTTTCAACATATTTTGTTTTTAGTTTTCAGAAGTTTGACTGTGATGTGTCTTGGCATGAGTTTCTTTGGTTTATCTTCTTTGGGATTTACTCAGCTTCTGAAATCTGTAAGTTGGTGTCTTTTACCAAGTTTGGGAAATTTTCACGTATTACATCTTCAAATACTCGACTTTAATGACACAAATGTTCAGACTTTAATTTTAATCACAACTGTTTCCGAGGCTCTGCTCATTTTCTTTTCAGTCTATTCTCTCTATTGCTCAGGTTGAGCAATTTCTATTGTTCTGTATTCTTGTTCCCTGATGATTCCCACTGTTCTCTCTATTCTGTTGTTGAGCTCATCCACTGAGCCCCTTATATTCTGAGTGTTGTATTTCTTAGTTCTAAAATTTCCATTTTGTTCTTTTATACCTTCTGTTTCTTTGCTGAGATTTTCTATTTTTTTTTCATTTGTCCCAAGTGTTTATGTAAATTAAAGCATTTTTATGATGGCTGCTTTAAAATCCTTGACAGATAGTTCCTACATCTGTGTCATCTTGCTGTTGGCATCTGTTGATTGTCTTTTCTCATTCAAGTTGAGTTCTTGGTATGATGAATGACTTCTGATTTTATCCGGTTCACTTTGGATATTATGTTGTAAGACTTTGGATCTTATTTAAATCATCTATTTTACCAGAACTCCTCTGACCCTGTGTTGGAAGGAACGAGGGGTGATGTCTTGTTATTGCCAGGTGGAGCATGGAAGTCCAGGTTCCCTGTAGGGTCCCCATTAACACCACCCCAGTGGAAGATTTGGGGTACCTCATCACAGCTTGATAAGGGTGGAAGTCTAAGCTCCCCACTCAACTTTTGCAAACAGAGATAGGTCTGCAGTTTTTTCTGTAGTGTTTGGCTAGAGCAGAGTAGGTATTGCATAAAAGTTTTCTGTCTTGATAGGCTTCCGCTCTCCTGGTCCTTTGGCTAGAGAAAGTAGGCTTTTCTTGGGGGATTTTTTTCTCTTTGCCTGTTGGTGTTTCTGGATTTCTGCTTCCCTGGCACCAAGTCTGGGATATATGAAGCAAACAATAACAAAACCCACTGAACTCAACATTGTGTCTTTCCTTGGGTCCCAAAGTCCCTAGCTGGTTTGCCTTCTCCTCTACTTTTCAGAACCTTCTTATGTTTCTTTTATTACATATAATGTCCAGAATTGTTAGCTGTACTTAGAAGAAGGAACAGGGAGAAATGCATCTACTCCATCTTGTCTTGGAACTGGAATTCTCCTTGCTGTAGTATTTTGACTCTGAAAAGTCACACATCTTTCCCTATCACTTTGAGACCTACCATGCTGGCAGACATGACACATTCCCCTGCAGAACTCTAATTCAAATATGCAGGTATAATAAAAGCTAAATATTGTTATGTTTGGAATACATAAATACTTGGAATAAATGAAAAAAAATAGAAAATCTCAGCAAAGAAACAGAAGATATAAAAGAACAAACTGGAAATGTAACCCACTGCCCCAGCAGAAGCACTGTCGGTGGAATTTCTCTTTAATGAGATAACACCTGAGGAGTGCTACCTGTCCTATCTGACTGTCTCCTTGATTCTGGAATATTTTCCTCTAACAGGTGAAATACACATAGGAGGTCAAGAACATTTTTATATGGAAACCCAAAGCATGCTCGTTGTTCCCAAAGGAGAGGATCAAGAAATTGATGTCTACGTGTCCACACAGTTTCCCAAATACATACAGGTAATGTGGGGACCATTATGGAGGGGACATGGCTAAGTGGTTTCTGTCAACAAGATATACCAAGAACAATTTAGAACATTTTAGAAACTGAAGGAGTTTGGAATACTAATAGCCATATCCATTTGGGTATTAATAACCATACAACTTTAAAACTTTTAAGATAGTATTATGAAAGTAATGGCCTTCTGTTTGTGGGTCTGTAACTTTAAAATCAGTTATGGGATCAGCCGGTCTCTTTTTCTATACCCTTGGCACTGTTAAGAACACGAAAGAAATGATGACTATAGTCAACACTGCTGTATTATATATGAAAGTTGTTAAGAAACAGATCCTAAGAGTTCTTGTCACAAGGAGAAATTTTTTTCTTTTAATTGTATCTATATGAGATGGTGGATGTTAACTAGACCTACTGTGGTAATCAATATATGTAAATCAAACCATCATGCTGTGTACCTTAAACTCATACAGTGATGTATGTCAATTATTGCTCAATAAAACTGAAAAAAAACCTAAAATTTAACAAAGGAAGGCCTGCCCTCCAAAACTTACAGTCACCTAACTCACATGAAGCAATTAGGAAATAGTACTGGGCAGAATGCAACCAGCAAACTCAGAATTTACATAGGTGGAAGAATTAAGGGAATGGAGGTTTGTCAAGCCCGAGAATCATCCAGGAAGTCTCATGAAGATGAAGTCTTAAGCTGGGATTTACAGTGGGAATGAGGTTCGTCTAGATGGTGAGAGGAGAAGCCATTTCCAGGGAGTTCCACACCACGATCAAATGCCACTCATTCGTTCATTCATTCATTCACTTGTCCCTTCTGCAAACACTTTTTGCCTGTGTCCTATATGCCAGGCAGCACGTGTGTAAAGAAGGAGGAATAGTACGAAGACTGTCCAAGGTGGATGTGCCTGGGGTGGCTAGTTTAAGCATCAGGGTGAAAGTAAGGGGAACAAACACTGAGGTCTTGATTCAGTAGGTCATAAGGAGCCAGTGTCATTACCAGAGCAAGTAGGAATGTGGGAATGTGGAGAATGAGGCCTCTTAGAAGGTGGAACACTAAGAAGGATCAGGCGAATTCCATTTCATTCCTGTTGTGCCTCTCACTCCCTGTGTGACATTGGTCCCATCACTTCATTCCTCTTGGGCTCCCCACCTATAAAAATGAGTTATTAAGACTTAATGACCTGGACTTCCCTGGTGGCGCAGTGGTTAAGAATCCACCTGCTAATGCAGTGGACATGGCTTCAAGCCCTGGTCCAGGAAGATCCCACATGCCACGTAGCAACTAAGCCCGTGCACCACAACTACTGAGCCCGTGCACCTACTGAGCCCGTGCTCCGCAACAAGAGAAGCCACCACAGTGAGAAGCCCGTGCACCGCAACGAAGAGCAAGCCCCGCGCCTCACGCGCCACAACTAGAGAAAGCCCGTGCGCAGCAACAATGACCCAACGCAGCCAAAAATAAAAAATAAAAGTAAGAACAAATAAATAAATTTATAACAACAACAACAAAAAAGACTTAATGACCTCAAACATTAGGATGGCAAGGAAGAGCAAGGCCTACATCCAGGGAAGACCCACCAGCCAACTGAATCTGAATGGAGGGTGAGGAGTGCTCGTTCTCCAGTGGAGACAGTGGTGTGCAGGGAAGAGACCCAGTCTGAGAGAGGCTTGGAAGGCCATGAAATCTCACTGCTGCAGGAAACATATCCCTAGGGGTTAGTCTGAAAAGGATACCTTGGGTGTAGTTCATGGGGAAAAATTTTTTTTAATTTTATTATCACAAAAATATCTCATTGATATTGGAAGGACTACTTAATATTAATGATAGTTTTGGTGCTGTCATTACAGCTGAATACTACTGAGATCAGCATGGATGCATGCTTAGGTTACTGGAAATCATCCCTTTATTTAGTATAACCACACAATTTGTGTATCACGTACAACATTAAGGAATCAAAATGTGTAAGGACTATTCCCACTCCCTTGCTGCACATGGGTCAGATTAATGAGAACTGTTATCATTCACAGGACATAGTTGCTTCAACCTTGAAGCTCCCAGCTAACAAGGTCATGTGTCATGTAAAGCGTGTTGGCGGGGCTTTCGGGGGGAAGGTGATGAAAACTGGCATCATGGCAGCCGTCACCGCATTTGCTGCAAACAAGTAAGTGGAGAAAATCTGTTAAGTAGACTAAAAATAAAATGAGGTCACATTGAATATTTTCAATATTGCGGTTAAGGAGGAAGAATCTGGGTCAAGGTTATTTAAAATCACATATAATATACAAATATACAAACCAGCTGCCAGCTTATTACAACTTCTTTATTTTATATTGTCAAACTACATACTATAAAAACAAAAATGAGAATCAATTACTGAAAAGAGTAAAAACCACAGTAAAATATATAATACCTGGGGAGTAGACAGAAGCAGATCCTGAAAGGGTGGGGTTACTTGTCCTTAGCACCTGTATATCTACATAGGTCAGTTCAACCTTTTGAGCTAGACATTTATATCTATCTATATATCTACACCTATACATATCTCAAAAGGTTTATATACATATAGATAGATAAAAATATGTGTATCTCAAAAGGTGTGTGTGTGTGTGTGTGTGTATATATTTTTTCCCCTTAATTTAAATGGAAAATTTGCTTCTGTTATGCTTACCTTTATTTATAGTACCATTTTCCTTTAAGGGTGTCAGAATATAACCATAGGAAATTGTCTTTGGAACAGGCACACCTAGAAGGCTTAGTTTCTTTGCTAAGTAATGTACGTCAGTTCCTCTGCCCCGTGACACAAGAAGACCTTCATTCCAGACCTGTCCTATCAGGGAATACTTGGCAGTCAGACACCACTTGAGTTCCTCCCTTTGTAACCATCTATAATGTGGCCTTGGGACTGTTGGCCTATCGTGGAGGTGATTATCACAGTGGGAAATAACCCCAAAGCAATACCCCGGAGCCTTGGGCCTGAGAGCCCCCTGGCATAAGTAGTGAGTGCCAGGCACTGTGCCCTGACCCAAAGGAAGAGGAGGTCAGGGCACAGTGAGAGCAGCACAGCCTGGGCTCAGGGAGTCACTCTGCTGTTCTGCGGTGTGTGTGGATGCCACCAGGCTCTCACTAGGCGTTACATAAACCCTAGATAATACCTGTTAGGTAAAAGAGTTTACCTCTCCCGATTTTTTTTTTTTTTCCTGTTTTAGGCATGGTCGTGCAGTCCGCTGCATTCTAGAACGAGGAGAAGACATGTTAATAACTGGAGGCCGCCACCCTTACCTTGGAAAGTATAAAGTGAGTAGAAGGATGGGGGATTTATGTTGTAAATATAACATTACAGAAATGCAGAGGGCAGCATCTGGCTACTCTCTACTGGGGAATGACAGTGAGCAAATCAACAAATTGTGCGTCACACTTTCTCTTCCTTGTGCTAACTGATTACTGGCTGGTTCAGTGAAGCTTTTCTGCTTTCCTCAAAGATACCAGTTTGTGGAAAAAGTACGAGCTGGTATTGGCTGCTACAGAGTGCATAGCTGAAAAACATGTGAGTATATACACATACGTCCATGAAAGTGGATCTGATAACCACACTATTCCCACAGTTTTATACGTGGGAGGTAAAAACAGAATAATTTCTGTAACAATAATGTTATGCGAAATTGCAAATGCTTGCCAACAGCTTCCTCATTTATCAATATGTCAAAGGTATTTTGGTAAAACTCTGTACCAGAAATTCCTAATTCCTAGAAAAGTTTCTGTAGCAGAAAATAAGTATTCTTTTGCTTTATAAGAAATAAGTTTACTTGTCAGAATGGGCTAACTGCTCTAACAACTAAAAACTCTCTGGGACTTAAAACTTTTTTGTGTTAATTCTTGCTCAAGCAACAGCCCAGCGTAATCAGAGGAGGGTGGGAGGTGGGCGGAGAACAGGAGAGAACCCTGCTACACAGAATCACTCATGGACTCAAGCTCTTTCCATCTAGTAACACCACCATCCTCCCCTCAGACCGCACTGTTGAATACGGAAGCCACTAGGCACATACGGCTATTTAAATTTAAATCTACTAAGTTAAATGAAAGTTAAAATTCAGTTCCAGGGCTTCCCTGGTGGCGCAGTGGTTGAGAGTCCGCCTGCCGATGCAGGGGACACGGGTTCGTGCCCCGGTCCGGGAGGATCCCACATGCCGCGGAGCGGCTGGGCCCGTGAGCCATGGCCGCTGGGCCTGCGCGTCCGGAGCCTGTGCTCCGCAACGGGAGAGGCCACAGCAGTGAGAGGCCCGCATACCGCAAAAAAAAAAAACAAAAAAAAAACAGTTCCACAGTTGCATTAACTATATTTCAAGTGCTCAGTAACCACCTGTGGCTAGTGGCTGCCATATAGGACATGCAAATAGAGAACATTGCCATCATCACAGGAAGTTCCATTGGTTAGCACTGCCCTAAAGACTCTTTGTCCTCCACTGGATTTTCTGCAGAGGGCAGCAGACAAGGGAAGGGAAGGAAAGAGAGGGAGCAGAGTGTTGTGTGGGAGATGTTCTGAGCACCAGGCCTGGAAGTGGTGGTCCTTGCTTTAATCGACACATTATTGGCCAGAACTTTGCCACGTAACTGCAAGGGGGCATGGGAAATGTAGTCTTCCTGCATGCCCAGGATGAAAAACAGGATTTGTTGAACACATCACATCGTTTCTACCACAACTGGTGTACCTGCATACATATTGTTAGAAGATAACGAATGTATCTATTTCAACTTACATTCACCCTAAGCTATATTTTGAATTGGGTTTAGTGCAACATAGACTTATTAGAGCAAACTTTGTCCTGAAGGAGACCACATTTTAGCCGTTGATGGGGAAATAAGACTTACACATATGAAGTCATTATGAAAACATAATAATCTCAGGTTAAAGGAGGAGGTGCACATAGTAAAACTATGGGGAGAGATGAATATGAGTTGGAGTGTGTACAGGAAACTTCTTAGAGAAGGTGAAACGTAAATGACCTTCAAGAATGGATTGGCAGAAAGAAGGCATACCAGGTGGTGGGAATAGTAGCAACATAAATGCAGAGGTGGGATACACGTGGCCTGTTTGATAGGGGCAGGAGTAAGGGGAGAAGGGGAATTAGAGCACAGAGCGCTTACTGGAAAGTAATGGGAAATAAGATGGGTTGGGTTAGGTGATGCCAGACTCAGAGTGGCCTGAGAATCCCAGGATGGGGGGTTAAACTTGGTCTCATAAGATACAGTGAGACTGAGTAGATGCTTGACCAGTCAAGTGTCATAACCAAACATGGGCGCTTTGTGGGGGAGAATACGATGGCACTGGGCAGGACGACCTAGCGAGGAGGGAGGACGCAGACCGCCTGGAGGCAGCTGATGCCTTCAGACAGGAAGCAGTCGGGGTCTGGCTACGCTAGGAAGATGTAGAAAAAGAGATGGGTCCAAGAGCTATGATAAAATAAAATAGAATTCGGTGACAAACTTAGCAAAATATAGTGGAGAATAAAAACCACAGACATGCCTTGGAGGTTTCTGATAGAAAGAGCCAAGTTGGAAGGAGGAAACAGTCTAGACGGACAGGGATGAGTTTATTTGTGTGTTTGGAGAAGAAGTGACAGTGGGACATTTAGAAGTGGAAATGTCCTTCATCGATATGGGACTTTATTGAAAAGACTGGATTATAAGTTACAGAAACCATCAGCGTAGTGATGATTAAAACCTTGAGAAAATAATGTGTTCGGATGGAGGGTAGTATGAGGACAGGAGATGATATTAATAATGTTTACAGGAGTAGTATTTAGGATACTTGCTAGGTTTCAGTCACTGGCTTATGATTTTCCCTGCATTACCTTACTTATTGCCAGGTCACAGATAGTCAGAGAGGTTATATGACTTGCCCGAGATCACAGAGTGGGTTAAGTGGCAGAACCAGGACTCAGACTTAAACTGCTGAATTCATAGTTCATGCCCTTGACTTCGGTTTGAATTTGGTTCCAGTCAACAAAAATCATTAAAATAAACTTTACTTTTATTATTATTATTATTTTTTTTTTTTGGCTACGTTGCATGGCTTGTGAGATCTTAGTTCCCCGATCAGGGATCGAACCCGGGCCCTGGCAATGAAAGCACAGAGTCCTAACCACTGGAGCACCAGGGAATTCCCAAAATGAACTTTAATAAGTTCAGAAATATTGAGTACATCTTAAAAGCAAGGAAGATATTTATTTAAAAGACCTCCAGCAACACCAAATGCCGCTGAGAATTGTGAGGAAATTGGGCCCTATGAGAAAAATGTGCAGAGTCCATTATGTGCAGGCCACCAGATTTGGAGATTAGAAGATCGCTGGCTTTAGGGGAAAAGGTTTTGGTGGAAATATGAGGATGGGAGTCAGAATTCAAGAACTTATGGTGAGCATAAGAGGTCAAGAAATATGCAGTTGATTTGCTTTAGGAGGAGAAAAAAGATTGAACAGTAGTGACAGATTAAACAGGAGGGTTTTTTTGTGTGTTTGTTTTGCTTTTATATCTTTCTCTATCCTTCCTTTTTATTGTTATTATTTTTATTTGTGGCAAAATACACATAACATAAAATTTACTATCTTAACCGTGTTTAAGTGTACAGTTCAGTGGCGTTATTATGTACAGCCACATTGGTGGGCAGTCATCACCATCCATCTCTGGAATTCTTTTCACCTTGCAAAACTGAAACTCTGTACCCATTAAGCAATAACTCCCCACTCCTTCCTCTCCCAACAGCCCCAGGAAACCACCATTCTACTGTCTGTCTCTGTGCATTTGACTACTTTGGGTGCCTCACATAAATAGAACCATACAGTGTTGGTCCTTTTGTGACTGACTTATTTCACTTAGCATGATGTCCACAAAGTTCATCCATGTTGTAGCATGTGTCAGAATTTTTTCCTTCCTTTTTTTTGGCTGAATAATGTTCCATCGTATGTATATGCCATATTTTGTTTCTCCACTCATTTATTGATGGACACTTGAGTTGCTTCTACCCCTTGTGAATAATGCTGCTGTGAACATGGGTATACATATATCTCCCTGAGATCCTGCCTTCAATTCCTTTGGATAAATACCCAGCTGCACCGTTTTACCTTCCCACCAAGAGTGCACAAGGGTTCCAGTTTCTCCACATCTGCACCAACACTTATGGTTTTGTTTCTGTTTTTTGGGGTTTTTTTTTTTTTTGCTATAGTAGCTATTCTAATGGATGTGAGGTGGTATCTTACGGTTTTGATTGGCATTTCCCTAATTATTAGTGATGCCGAGCATCTTTTCACGTGCTTGTTACCCATTTTGTATATTTTCATTGGAGAAGTGTCTATTCAAGTCCTTTGTCTACTTTTTAATCAGGTTGTTTGGGGCTTTTTGTTGTTGAGTTGTAGGAGTTCTTTATACATCCCAGATATTAACCCCTTATCAGATATATGGTTTGCAAATATTTTCTCCCATTCTCTGGATTGCCTTTTCACTCTGTTGATTGTATCCTTTGATACTGGGAAGTTTTAAATTTTGATATAGTCCAATTTATCTATTTTTTCTTTTGTTGCTTATGCTTTTGGTATCTTATCCAAGAAATTGTCAAATCTAATGTCATAAAATTTTTCATCTATATGTAGAGGGTTCACAAGTGACAGAGTAAACTTTAGAAAGACTTGGTCCCCAGAACCAGTATCAAAGGTCCATTCTCTTTCCCCAGGCTGGATTCATGAACGATGGCAGAATCTTGGCCCTGGATGTGGAGCATTATAGCAATGGAGGTGCCTCCCTGGATGAGTCATTACTTGTAAGTGTTTTAATGAGCAAATTCACATTCTGGAAAGTGTTACATAAAATTATTTAATTCAGAAAAATGTTCAGTAGTTAAATAATATTTAATTATAAAAGCGTAAAGATTCGCAATGCAGGGAGCAAGTAGACTCATGTTACTTACTGGTGCCCCCAGGGTGAGCCCAGAGATACTTGCTAAGTCTGCATCTGTGTGTTATCTCTGTGTTTCCCAAACTTAGAGCTCTTTTCCCAGATGCAAGGATTAGACCTTCACCTTGACCCCACTCATGTTTTGAAATGGATAATTCTTTGCTGTAGGTCCGCCCTGTACACTATAAGAGGTCCCTCAGTATCATTGGCTTCTATCCAGTATGTGTCAGTGGCACAGCCACCCTCCAGACCTAACAACCCAAAATATCTCCAGACATTGGCAAATGTCCCAGGAAGGAAGAGGGGAAAATTGCCCCTGGTTGAGAACAAATGCATTAGGCCAAATACCAGCATTTTTTTTCCTGTTTTTCAGGACATTTTATTCTGTAAACTGAGAGAGAGTCTACATTCTGTAGACTGAGAGGGCCTATGAATGCTTCAAAGGCTTTTGGAAATTTTTAAAACCTGGGGAAAAATGCATTAGCCCTAATGTGAAAATGTAAAAGTAATGATTTCAAAAAAAATTATTCAAATCTTTAAAAATCATTTTACAGTAAAAATGCATTTAATTTGAGACATGGGTCAAGGTTAGCATGTTTGATGTGACGTAGGTCATTTCTGGCCTGATTTTGGTCCGAAGTCTCAGGATGGTAAAACAGGTGCAGAAGGATGAGGTCTCATCACATCAACTCTGGATTTCCCCAGATGATAGAGATGGGACTTCTGAAAATGGAAAATGCCTACAAGTTTCCCAACCTGCGCTGTCGGGCGTGGGCGTGCAGAACCAACCTTCCGTCCAACACGGCTTTGCGAGGGTTTGGCTTTCCTCAGACAGGGCTGATCACCGAATCCTGTATCACGGAAGTTGCAGCCAAATGCGGGTTGTCTCCTGAGAAGGTAAAACTGAATTAGTTTCACAGACAAAAGACAGTGAATTTTAGAGGTGGGAGGGCCACTGGGAGTCTTCATGTTGAGGAATTTGTGGTCCATAGGGGCTACATGATTTGCTGGAGGTAACCCAGCTAACTAGTTAACACAGAGCAGGACTCCAGAGTTCAGGGGTCCTTGTCTTACTCGGGCTCCTCAAAAATCCTGGGGCAGAGGGTATTGAGAAGTGAGCTCTGGATTCATTGTTAGTGAGAAGTCTCCATGGGTTAGAAGTATAACTGCTACTAATAAGTTCTGTCAAACCCTTCTTTCCTCTGCTTCCTTAACATCTTAGGGAGCTGTCATCTGAGTCATTTCAGTTACTAAAATGGCCTCCTTTCTGTTCTTTAAGTCTTGGTCCCAATTTCATTCATTAACAAGATCGGTTCCCTTCCCAGGATCCTGGAGTAGAGTTAGGGTGGGCAGAAGGTGTGCCGTCTGCCCCCTTCTCCCTCCCGTGAGGACCAGGGAAAACAGACAGCATCTCCCCAGCTGACTTCTCCCAGCAAGCTCTCTGTCCTCTTCTTGGTTAGATGAAGCCACTTTTCAAGTATGTTGTCTCCGGGCTCCATTTCTGCCAGCCCTCTCAGAAATTGACAGTCCCCTACAAGCATTAAATCTCCAACTGACCCTCAGCTGGCCCCTCACGCAGCATCCCCTGAAGCCCACACCTCTTGGCCCCATGCTGCAGCCATCCATGGAAAGCCCCAGTCCCTGATTCATCTACCTCCTTCCCGCCCCCACCAGCACTAGAATTTGTGACCATAGACAGGAGCCATCATCTTTATGTCTCTTGAACTTGGGGGGGGGGGCCTTCCCCCTCCCTTCCTGGCTGTCTCACCATGGCCTCTTTCCCAGATGTGCTGTCACATTGGTAGCACTAGGAGGAGGATCAGCTAATGACCTCCCTTCATCCCCAGAGAAGATGGAGGAGAGAGTAGCCATCCTTCAAAACACCACAGCAGGGGACTTCCCTGATGGCGCAGTGGTTGAGAGTCTGCCTGCTGATGCAGGGGACATGGGTTCGTGCCCTGGTCCAGGAAGATCCCACATGCTGCGGAACGGCTGGGCCCGTGAGCCATGGCCACTGAGCCTGCGTGTCTGGAGCCTGTGCTCCGCAACGGGAGAGGCCCGCATACCGCAAAAAAAACAAAAAACAAAAAACACCACAGCAGGGATTTCCCTGGTGGTCCAGTGGTTAAGATCCACACTCCCAATGGAGGGCATCTGGGTTTGATCCCTGGTCAGGGAACTAGGTGCCGCATGCCGCAACTAAAGATCCCGCGTGCCGCAACTAAAGATCCCGTGTGCCACAACTAAGACCCAGCACAGCCAAATAAATAAATAAATATTTTTTAAAACCCCCCAAAACAAAAAAAACCACCTTCCCCCAAATGGCACAGCTCACTAATTTCCAGTCATCCTTTTATAATGATCTGGGACTTTTTGGAGGGGGAGATGGGAAGAAGATATGTCTGTAATGACCCCTGTCAGCTTGGGGAGAGGGCTGGCCTCAACTGCTGAGAGTTTTCTCAGCTGAGAATGTGAAGTACTTGACCTTTTGTTCTCAGCTGGGTGCCTTAGTCACCAATTTCTGGGAATTCAGGAAGAATTCTACTCTGCTTCAGACATCCTGGGATAGAATCACTTAATTGTCTTTTCATCCTAGTTATGGGCTATATTTAAACAAACTTTCTTAGTTTCCTGTTTGGAAGTGAGTGGTCTTCTCTTGCCTCAGCATCTGAAAATTGAAATCACACGGATCATGTAGCCTGGAATTAAATTCAGCATTACCTTTCAACAGATACTCACAGGTACAACTGGAATTAAGTGTCCACAGTGTACCTGGACTGCACTGTTGAGTTATATAAGAAATATGAGGAAAGGAGTCCTTCCTCTGGACTTACACAAGAGTGGCATCGAAGGCATATAAGTGCTAACACATTTGATAGAGGCTCTGAGTAGAGGAAGAGGAAGATGTTATGTGTTGGGAAAGGCTTCAGCAAGGAGTAGATTGAACTCAGTTTGGGTTTTCTGTGATGAGCAGAATTTGACTAGGAGGACAGTGGGTGGGAGAGACTATGTGCCTAGTGCCCCACCAACCCTTTTGATCTCCTTCTCTTTTGTAGGTCCGAACGATAAACATGTATAAGGAAATTGATCAAACACCCTACAAACAAGAGATTAATGCCAAGAACCTGATCCAGTGTTGGAAAGAATGCATGGCCATGTCTTCCTACGCCCTAAGGAAAGCAGCCGTAGAAAAATTCAACTCGGAGAATTGCTGGAAGAAGAAGGGGCTGGCAGTGGTCCCCCTGAAGTTTCCTGTCGGCCTTGGATCAGTTGCTGCTGGTCAGGTCAGTTCTCCAAACAGACAAATCAAAAGGTGTTGAGGAAACTTTCCATTAAGGTGGATTAGCCATATGGTTGCAATATCTAATTGTTCAACTTCCCCAAAGCTGTGCTCCGTCCAGCTAGTTTTTCTCCAGAGGAGACAAGAGCTACTTTGCCCACTTCCCCAGGGTTGGTGACAAGCATTCTTGCTGGGAAATTGGGAGACCCAGCACCTATTCCTGGCCTTGGAATTGAACAGCTGAATTAGCTCACTGTGGGCCCATATCACTTAAGTATAAAATAAGGGTGGGGACCAATGACCCCCAAGACTCCTCTTCAGCTACTCTGATTCTGTGAGATAGAAACAGGAAATGGAATAGTAACAGGAAGCTGCAAGGCACTCGGTGCTCCTCCCATTTTTGGTGGGCTGGGGAAAATTACACCCAGAAAAATAAATCATTTAAATATCTTTTCAAACAATCGTAGAAGTTTTTTTTCACTTTATAGCCGTTAAAGGTATCACGGGGAGGACTGAAAATCTATTCTTTTTTTTAATAAATTTATTTATTTATTTTTGGCTGTGTTGGATCCTGTTGCTGCACGTGGGCTTTCTCTAGTTGGGGCGAGCGGAGGCTACTCTGTTGCGGTGCGCGGGCTTCTCATTGCGGTGGCTTCTGTTGTTGCAGAGCATGGGCTCTAGGTGCATAGGCTTCAGTAGTTGCAGCACACGGGCTCAGTAGTTGTGGTGCACGGGCTTAGCTGCTCCGCGGCATGTGGGATCTTCCCAGCCCAGGGCTCGAACCCGTGTCCCCTGCATTGGCAGGCAGATTCTTAACCACTGCGCCACCAGGGAAGTCCTGAAAATCTATTCTTGTTGTTTACTTTCTTGAATTGATTAAATGAATTCCCTGCTCGGTTGCTAAACCTCACTTGCAGGTTCCAGCTCTTCATTCTTGAGTGGGACTTACCCCGAACAGCTGGTGGTCTTTATTGTCGCTCATTGTACAGCAGGGACGTGGGAACCCTGTTCCCTATGTTCTTACGTGTCCGTATGTGTATCTGTACATACATGTGGATGAGGTGGCAGAGCCCTCAAAACTGTAGTCCCTCCCCTTCGCAGAGTTCACGCCTTTGGCTGAACCGTGAAGAAGGTACGGCAGGTGTGTGTTTTGAGCGCTGACAGAATAGGGATAAGTGGGGGTGGGGCCGTGAAGAGCACTAGTGTGTAGGCCGTGTGATGCGGAGGCCAGGAAAAGCAGGCAGGAAGGCCCTTCCCCCATTTCCACACCCATCATTCACCCATCTATCCTGACTCAGCCTCGATGAAATCACCAGAACGTTTTCATGCAGCTTTGATTGTAGGTGGGTTAACGCAGAGGGGCATATAACAACACAGTGGCGATCTGAGTGCAGCCTTCCTGTGCCTCTCCTGTTTACGATGGCAAAACAGCACAGATGTTGTTTAGTCATCTGCCTACAATTTACTCAGATGAGAGAGTCAAGAGGCTGTGGTTGAGGAATAAAGGCAAAAACAAGGTTATTAAAAAGGAAAGGAAGGGGGAAAACTATCCCTAGAAAAGGGTTAGCGAGCAGTGACTCTTTGTATATAGTTTTGGGGCAAACTGATCAGCCAGCGGCCAGCAAAGAGGTCAGTCTGGGCCATCTGTCCTTGAGTACACCGACCAGGATCATGCAGAAAACAATTTCCATTGTATATGAATCTTCTGGAAATTTGGGGGCGTTAGGCTGTGGGTAGACATGGCAGGCTGTCTCTATTCAATGGTTGCCATTACTTAATACCTGGCCTCCACAGGAGACTAGTTCTGTCCCATTTCCCTCATCAGAAATTTCTCAAAAAGTAGATAAAAATTAACGATAATTACTGAGCACCTACTATGTTGTAAGTTCTTTTAGATTTTATCTCATTCAGCCCTCAGGGCAACCTATAAGATTTGTAACCTTATGTTAATGATGAGAAACTGAGGCTCAGAGAGCTTAAATAACTTGTCCAGAATCCCACAGCTGGTGAGAGGCGGGGCCGGTGATAGAACTCAGGTCTCAGAGGCTCCAGAAGCTGTGCTTTGTCAGTTACATCAAGCTGCTTCCCCATAGCACCTTCTGGGGGGAACTGAGGTGGGATTCAGCTCAGCTGGGAAGAAACTAGACAACAGCCAGCAGCACAAATTCATTCTCAAAGGCTCCTGAGACGCCTTCCCCACCACCACCATCCCCTCCCATCCTTGCCTGGAAACCAGCTTCTGTGCTTAAAACATTTGCTTAGGGCTGAATTGCAGAGTTGAATTGAGGAGTTTGAGATCACTCAGGCTGCTTCCTGGAAGCCATACGCTGAAAGCCTCTGTTCTGAAGTAAACCAGATGGAGGGGGGAGCTAGAGCACCTTCTGCGTCTACGGCCCTAGGCTGGGTGATTTGCAATTTCCCACTTGATTTAAGCCCTATCTCCCCTCTGTTGGCTGGTGTGATTCTGTTTCATAGAAGGGGGAGCTGAAGCCCACAGAGGTGTGCTCTCCTACGGAAGGACATCCAGCTAGTGAGTGGTAGAACAAGGACTTGACTTCAAGACTGTGCTCCCAACAGCTGAGGGTGTCAAACATGCCTCACCTGCATTATATTTAATTCCTAGACAGAGCACTGAAGTGCGCACAGTATCTAATGAACCTCTGTATTCCCAGTGCCTTCATACGGCACCTGGCACGGAAGAGGAACTCAAACGTTTGAATGGCTGAGACATTTTGGGAATCTGTTGGGTCAAAGCTCATGTCTCACCAACACCAGCAGTCATTGCTTGAGGACTTAAATTTCACAGACTAAGTTCCAAGTTTATATTGGACAACCATCTGTTCCCACGTGCCAGTTGTGCTGATTTCGTAGATGCAGCTTTGCAGAATTATCTTTTCTGGCGCTAACAATGAGCCATCCGGTGGTGCCACTTAACTGAACCGAATTCGACATTTTAAGTGGCCCAGGAAGACTGCAGCAGCACATGGGACAAGTTACTCAGCAGTCTCGGACAGAAATGCTGCCCTAGACACACAGGCAGAGCGCTGCTGCCAGTGGGGTCACACGTGATGAAATGCAGAATCCACTGTACTTGTAGTTCAATCACATGTGCCAGTCACACATTTCACCCACAAGCAACTTCTGAATTGCTGGCAGAGCCAAGGAGGCCAAATAGAGTGTCTACAAGCTTAAGGAACAGATTAAATGGCTATGCTGTTGCCAATTCATTTATCAAACTTTTATTGAGTACTTACTGCTCATGAGTTACTATGTTGCTTTGCAAAGGATGCCTTAGGACATGGACTTTCCTTTCAGGGGGCTTACATTCCAGCAGAGGACAAAGAGGTGCCTTAGAATGGAGCCCAGGAGCAGCCGCTGCAGCTGGCATCCCCTGCCTTCTGGTGCATAACCCCTGGGCAGCCCTCCCCGGGTGCTCTGTAGAGGATGTCACTCCTTACCTTTATTGTTTAGAGAATAAATGACCAGGAGCACAAGACAGTGTTACCAGGACTGATATGTCAACAGAGTGTAAAACGTGCACTGCTGGATCTCCCCAAGGATATGACTCCCCACTTGGATATGACTATTATGGCAACGATGCCTTTCCTAAGGTTCTAAGATCCTCCCTTGGGCTGTGAGTGTAGGTGCCTTTGTCCTCAGAGAAAGTGCTCCTATGTCCCCATTTTCTCAATACATCCCTAGTTTATACCAGCTGACCAGGTAAATAGAGCCCATTTTCACTGTCAAAGTGCCTGATTTGGAATGCTAGAGGCTTCTGCGTGTCATTTGCTAGAGTAGTGTGAACCTTTGGATGCCAGTAGAGGCAGCTCTCCAAGTGTAGCCCATGGCCCACAGGTGGCTCTAAAGTTCCTTCTGGTGGGCAAAGAATCGATCTAGGAATGCACTCCTTTCCTTGGGCATATCTGGTGACTGACATGCAGTTCCTTTGACTTTCACTTCTGACCAGGGTTGTTTATAAGTAATCTAAGTGAGTAAAGCAAGGCTTAAAAATTTTAGCTTCATTAAATGGAAATTAGCTTGTTACCAGAATTTTCTGAAGACCTGCCTTTACAAATCCTAGATTATTATGCCACTCTGCATAGAAGCTTAGATATTAAGAAACCTAGCTGATAGCTTTTGGTGACCCCTGGCTGGCCTAGACTACATCTAGGAGGCTGGCACTTCCCAGTTGAGCAGCAGTAGAGGTGTGCCTTGGAGACCCCCTGAATCACAGTGGAACCAGTAGAAGCATTTTTCTCTAGGACCATATGCTGTTAATATTGCTCGTATACTGGAGACTCAAAGTGAAGACGCCATTCACATTTTCTGCAGTCTCCTGGGATATCTCAGTCTCCTGGCCCATCTCCATACCCCCTAGTTTAGCACAAGCAGACTTGGCAAGAAGGCACATTCCTATCGACTGTAAAACATGCTTAGCTTAGAGCCTGGGTGTTTCTGACCACAGCAGCCTTTTATTCTATGTTAGCTGTTTGGTTCCTTCTGTATTCCTGTGGGAGCTGTGCAGTTAGGTAAGATTACTTCGAAGTTCTCTTCGAACTCTAAAGCCCTATAACTCTGAGCCAAGATGATTGAGGGAGGGCTTAGCTCATTTTGCAGCAAAAAAGTAATGTCTATCTGCCCCATCTTATTTGGATTTTTATTTTTGCTTCTCTATAACATACCTACAACTATGGGGATAAGTGTTCATGTAAACAAGTCTTCCTTCTTCCCCAAACTATCTATACATAACTCTGCATTTAAAACTGACGACACCCTCTCCCCCAAAACACCCAAATCCAGATTATTGTTCCGCCCTGGGTAGGGGGGATCCTTGAAGGTACCAGGGCGCTCAGCTGTTCTACTGAGGAAATAGCGTAAGCAGCCTAATCCTGCCCCAGACTCACAGCCATCCAGCGACAGGCTGGCCTCTTGTGGGACGATCATGAGGCAGCACCTGTCCCTGCCTTGCCCTGGCTCTGCTCAGTGCTCTCAGGGCAATGGGGAAAGGGTCTGCGTTTATTTTGGCAGATGTGGAAAGGAGGGAGGGGATGCTTTACAGGGAAAAGGTTTTCTAATTGACAAGATATGTGATAATGTCAATCAAAAAGATCGCGGCAACTGTTTTCATCTTTTTTGCTTAGGCTGCTGCCCTGGTTCACATTTATCTAGACGGGTCTGTGCTGGTGACTCATGGTGGAATTGAAATGGGGCAGGGGGTCCACACTAAAATGATTCAGGTAAGAATGCAGATAATTGGGTTAAGTCGGATGTGTGCTTGTAGATATGTGTAGGAGAGAGAAACCTGGAGTGTACATCTTCTGTTCCCAAATAAAAAGGATAGGACACTTTAGCTTTGACTACTTCAACTGCTAAGCTATTCACAGAAACTGGGTAAACAAGCCAGTCTTGTAACTGACCCTCCTAAAAGAATGTGGTAGAATTGCCTCTGGTTGTCTTACTGCTAAAGAAGGTTGTATGGTCATTTGCTGCTTTCCTTTGGATATATTAACAAGTGTGTTGTCTTTTTTGAACCTTTGCTGGGCAATAAAAAGATTTAGAAATTCTGATGTATTGCGTTATTTCTTGCCCTTTTTATAGTAAGGACTCTGAACAACTGATAGTATAAAACACGTTTGATATTTCTAACCGAACTACCAGTTTTCTTTTCGCTCAATTATTTTAGAATAATTTTTAGCTACTGTTTCTATTTTGCTAGTTATTGTAATATTACAGATTATAAAACATTTGAAAGGCAAACATTATTTTAGAAAACCCTGCACAATTATACCACTTAGCAATAATCACTGTTTTGGGGTCTCTCTATTTTGACATTTTTTCTTTTTCAAAACATCACTGGCATTCTTTTTATATAATTTTATATCCTGGATTTTCACCTATCCTTATATAGAGTGACCATTTCCTCCTGTCATTAAGAATTCTTTACAATCATGATTTTTAATGCTGCATGTATATGTCTGTATAATTTCTTTAGCCATCCCCAATTGCTGAACACTTCAGTGAAATTTTTGTCCATAAACCTGTGATCAAACCAATGATTTTTTTAAAAAATAAATTCCAGGAATGGAATTACTGGGTCACAGAATATATCTTAAGTCACTTGCCACGTTACCAAATTGTTTTCCAGAAAGTATCCATCACATTTCACCACTACCCAACATTTTACATTATGGATTGTTTAAAAAAAAACTTAAATTATAATTTAAAAATATATAAGCTTTTATCATTTAAAAACTTATAATTATTTCCTCTATTAAATTATCTATTTAATAGAGGAAAGTATCTCATTATTGCTTTAATTTGCACTTTTCTGATCATAGAGGTGCTGAATATATGTTTTATTTCATGTTATCACTCGTTTGAGAATTGTGTGGTCATACCTGTCCCCCTTTCTGGGGTGAGACTTCTGTGTTTTCCTTGTTGGGCCGCCAGAAACCTTTCTGTTCTAAGCCTATGCACTTTGTGTAGGCGGTCTTCTGAAAGCCAGTGATGGGGAGGGCTCTGTATGCCGTATGCCCCTGTGGTAACTGTGGACAAACTCAACTAAGCCATACTGCTAGCAGGAAAGAGAATGTGGGACCAGCTGAGATGAGTAGTATGATTTTGCCCCATCGTTAAACACAAAGGAAGAACCTAGCAGCCAGCTAAGTCCTTACGTTGGCCAGTGGCACTGGCACCATGTACTTCTGGCATCTCCGGTTGGTGCAGCTGCTTTAACAAAGCCATTGTCCTTTCTCAGAAATCCTCTCTTCCTGGAGCATCTCCAGAAATGTGCATAAGGCATCTCCTCTCTGATGAAGTCAGATTTGCTAGAATTTTGCAGAGTGCAGAGGTAGGAGGGGCCTTGAAGGTGCTGATTTCATGATGATGAAAACATGAAACATTTCTTCCTGCCTTGGCTTGGGGCCTCACCTCCTCTTCCTGGTGCTGTTGCACAAAAGAAAGTCAAAGAACAAGAAAGTGTGCTCAGGGCTGGGGCGCCAGACTAGCGACAGGGTCTTAGACAAGAGGAACTTCTTGTGGCTGGAAGAATTCGTGGTCCTGCCACTTGTTCCAGTTGGGCATGGGGGTGTTCCACACACATGCTATCGTATGCTAAGTGCACGGGTCTATGACTAACCAAAGAAAAGTGAAAGAAGATCTCTTCCAAAATCCAGGTGGCCAGTCGTGAATTAAGGATGCCATTGTCCAACATCCACCTTCGGGGAACAAGCACAGAAACCGTCCCTAATGCAAACATCTCTGGAGGCTCCGTGGTGGCCGATCTCAATGGGTTGGCAGTAAAGGTAAAAATCGTTGCAGTGGCACCCAAATCATGAACCCCGTCAAGGCTGGAGCTCAGAAGATGTTGCAAATCAACCCAGCTCTTGTCTCCTTCCCACACCCTCTTGGGGAAAACTGCGCCTTCCCCCAGTCGGGGGCTCAGTCAGTGTCAGGACTGGCCACTCTCCTGAGCGGGAGATGCCACCTCCTTTCTCCCTCACTCCTGAAAGCTCACTGGTCCCCAAGCCTTATCAGTTCTACTCAGAAATGTCTCTTTCCAGTTCCAGGTTGCAGTACCACGGCTGCTTTGGTTCAAACTTGCGCCTCTTGTCAGGGCCATCGCGAGCCTCTGTCTGTCCACCCCAGCTTCATTGCCTTTCACTCTGGCTTCCTGCAGCCAGGGAAAGCTTTCCCACAAAATAAATCTGACCGTGCTGTGCTTAAAAACAGTGACCGGTGGTTTATCAACAGCTTTTCTGTTAAGTCCTGACCACTTAGCAGGGCTTACACGGCCCCCATCCCAGGCGGTCTGTCTTTAAGACCAGCTCATGCTTCACCCCCAACCCCATGAGACCTTTCACCCCACCTCTTACGGGGTTGGTGTCTTCCTTCTCCTCTTAAATAAGCCTATATAACAGCACATAATAGTGTGTTTTTGAAATTGTTGTTCTCGTGACATTATGGTCATAATTTTAACTAAAAAATAATCCCTAGGACGCTTGTCAAACTCTTCTAAAACGCCTTGAACCCATCATCAGCAAGAATCCTGGAGGCACTTGGAAGGACTGGGTGAGAACCGCTGTTACTTTGTGTTGTATGTTAGGAAAAAAAAGGAGAGAGGAGAGTGAGACGTGTGAATCAAATACCAGTAGAAAGGGCACATTAAAAGGTACTGCAGTTACATCATGATCAATAGAAGCCTTTGGCTCTCGGCATGTGGAGATATTATCACAGCATGATGGAGGAACTCCTACATCTGGGACAATTCTCTATTAGAGAAAAGATGGTTCTTGTGTCCAGAACTCTTGTTTTAATCAAGAATTAATTAATGTTTCTTCCTAAGGAATCTAGGTATTTTCTAGATAATAGCAGTCCATCTATTTGTTCTTTTTTGGGGGGTTCCCCTGTTCCTAAAATTGGAAGATAACGCTAGAATCCTTTTATAAAAGTAAAAATCATATAAGCGCCCTTTAGACAGAGGAAACCAAGCCATTTGGGTATATAGTCAGCAAGTAGTAGGCACTAAATGGAATGGAAATATTCAACTGCTTCCTTTCATCTACCTAAAATCTAATTGGATGAGAAGACACACATTCTAAAGGCAACTAGGAAACTTTTCAGAGTAACAGGTTCTAAAGTACCAGGTGGTGTGGAATGGATACCCACTGAAGGCTGACAGTTCTAGGATGTCAAGTCATATTAAAGCACTGGTGTGGAGGAAATAACATTGGAGAGTCTTACTTAGAAATGGTTCCTGCTATTCCATAGAGTTAGGATTCATTCTATAATTCATATTTATAGGAGCTCTCAATCCTTTCTGGGCATATTTATTTCTGCCCTTTGCCCAGTGCTTCCTGAGAGAGTCTGGTTGGAGAAGGATGGACAGAGATGCAGTGCAAGAGAGTCAGTCCTCCACCATCAAAAAATGCTGTCATTCAGCCCACTTTCCTCTGTAATGGTTGCACTTCTCACATTTTTCTTTCTCAGACTTGGGGGCATCATTTTGTATCTTAGTCAACTGTGTACACTGCAGAGTCAGGAGAAGCCTTTTGGTGTATTGTACCCCTCTCCTAAGTCTGTTATGGATACATGATATTAAAATTAAATGTCTGACCACCCATTTTTTCCTGAAATGTTCTGTGTTAATAGGCTAAGTCTTTCCAGGTGACTGAGTGAAATTCTTCATAAGCAGAACATGTGTTGCCCCCAATAGTCCAATTTATAAGTGTAACATACCATGGGAGTCATTTATTATGATGATATGCATTGAACAAATGCTATTCCTACAAGCAGTGAACCATAAATGCCTATAGAGATGGAAAATGCTGAAAGGAATAAATTAAACTTGGTCCTTCCTAGTTTTTACTACTGATCACTTTATTTAACACAGAGTAAAATTAATACTGAAGTCTCGAGTGATTCTTACTTTAAACATCTTTATCGCATCACGTTGTATTCTTCTTTCCCAGGCACAGGCTGCTTTTGATGAAAGCATTAGTCTTTCAGCTACTGGATACTTCAGGTAAATCGTCCTTTCAATCGCATGCTATGGAAAATGGCAGCGGTATCTTGAGGGGAGGTTTCATTTCTGTTTGCCATTTTGGCAAAAAATGATTTTGTACCTTGTGTTAACCCACTGTTATAAAGAACAATTAGGTGCTACTTAATCCAAATTTCCAGAAAGCCTGGGAAAAAATAGACACAGAAATAAAATACAGCTGAATCGATGATTCAGATCATACTGGGAAGTACTAACCTGGGGGTTAGTGCTTGGAACCCACAACAGTGGTTGACCTTTTGTTGAAAACTCAGTGTGTCCCTTAAGTTAGGAAATGAAGGAAAAGGGATGCAAATTAAACCCATAATAAGATAAATACCATCTCACACCTTCTAGATTGGCAAAATATAAGAATTTGACAATAACTGTGTGTTGTCAAGATGTGGCACAACTAGAACTCAGACACTTTGGAAAAGAATCTATCAATTTATCGAGTTATTTTAATGGAGAGTGGAAGCCATCAGAGAATAGAGTGATATAGAGAGTCATACCTGATTTTGTCTCTTTGTCACTTGTCATGGGAGTCCCAGGCTATCAGGAATTGGCTCTCAGGAATAAGCCCCTCCAGACTGGGCGGAGCAGAGGAGAGAAGGGTAGAAAGTACTGGCAAGCTGCTGGCCTATGCTTCTCTTCTACCATGGCATTTGTTTGGTGTTCTTAAAGAACAGTTAGGAACAGAGCAGGCCATGGTGCCTGATGGAGCGACCAGAGTAGTGGCACAGAATGAGAGCCAAGGGGCCTGATCCCTCGCACAGAAGGCTGAATCCTAGAGCCAGCAGATGGGTGAACTGCCAAGTGTGCACCTTTGATGTAGTGTTTGGTGTAAAATCCAGGTGGAATCCCCCACATCTGATGACGATAGGATTACATGACCCAATATTAGCCAAAAGCAATAGGATGAATATCCATACAGTCAGCAGTTAACTTCGAAGCATAAGGAGTCAGTGGTAGGGAGTGGTTTCATGTTTTTATCAGGCAAAGCAAGTAAGAAGTAAATATTTATTTATTCAGCAGACTTATTGCACGTATTATGTGCTACACACCATTGTACATGTGCACTCCTCTGGTTTGCTGTGCATACAAATTGAGCACAGCTCTTAACGGGTCTGTTTAATCATTGTGGTCTGCAATTAGGGGACTTGATCACTTAACAACGCTCCTCAAGAATTCTATTTCCTCCAGGGGTTATGAGTCGAACATGAACTGGGAGACAGGCGAAGGCCGTCCTTTCGAATACTTTGTTTATGGAGCTGCCTGTTCCGAGGTTGAGATAGACTGTCTGACAGGTGCTCATAAGGTCAGTACCAATTGGGAAGGCCTTCAAGTTGAACTCTAGATACATCTATTTTCCACATATTCCATCTGTCTGAGCACCAGAGAGGCACCATGTAATCGGCCTAGGGATAATTTGTCTGTTTTACCAAGGAAAATAGAAGCTCAGCAATCGCCTCAGTGTTTTATGTGGAAAACAACTGGCAGCCTCTCTTCTTTATTTCCCCTGCTCTTTCAAATGGAATCAGGAAAAAAAATCACTTCAAGGAAGAAACACAGCCTACAGGGGGCTTCAAGGAAGAAACAGCCTACAGGGGGCTTCGATGTAGAAACAGCCTACAGGGGGCTTCCTCGTGCATGAAATGCCATCATATGGCATTCTTTTTTTTTTTTTTTTTTTAAGAAGATGTTGGGGGTAGGAGTTTATTAATTAATTTATTTTTGCTGTGTTGGGTTTTCGTTTCTGTGAGAGGGCTTTCTCTAGTTGTGGCAAGCGGGGGCCACTCTTCATCGCGGTGCGCAGGCCTCTCACTATCGCGGTCTCTCTTGTTGCAGAGCACAGGCTGCAGACGCGCAGGCTCAGTAGTTGTGGCACACGGGCTCAGTTGCTCCGCGGCATGTGGGATCCTCCCAGACCAGGGCTCGAACCCGTGTCCCCTGCATTAGCAGGCAGATTCTCAACCCCTGCACCACCTGGGAAGCCCCATATGGCGTTCTTGAATGATTTCATAAGCATCCACAATCTGCTAACAAGCACCAAGGGCCAGCCCAGGGGAGCTAGTGGCCAGCTTTTGATATCTTTTGTCCACCTAGATCCTGCTTTTTAGATAGTTTAAGAGCATCCTTATGCTTTTAAGAAATGCTATGGGGCTTCCCTGGTGGCGCAGTGGTTGAGAGTCCGCCTGCTGATGCAGGGGACACGGGTTCGTGCCCCGGTCCGGGAAGATGCCACATGCCGCGGAGCGGCTGGGCCCGTGAGCCATGGCCGCTGAGCCTGCGCATCTGGAGCCTGAGCTCCACAACGGGAGGCCACAACAGTGAGAGGCCCGCATACTGCAAAAAAAAAAAAAAAAGAAATGCTATGAGGAGATGCTCACACAGATTCTCACACACACACACACACACACACACACACAGAGACACACACACACTCCTGCTTCAAGGACTCAGAGTTTCTCCTCTTGTAGCTGGGCCTTTGAGGGTAAATGAAGCCCCTTGCCACTATCAATAACAATAAATGATCATCGATGGATTAAATGGGACTGTGATACCCTCACAACTGTCATGTGATAATCTGCCCAAAAGCTACCGAGAGGCAAGCTCTAGTTCTTGATATTTCCAAACATCCTTTGTGACTGCATCTTGGATTATGATCAGATATGTTTTCATTTAATATGTCTCCAGCCTGTATGTTTTTAAACTGTAGTCAGCCTAATCTTTGAAATTATATACACCCTTATTGAACCTACACCTTTATTGAATCTGCCCATTCAAGTATCTAGCTTGTCAGGATTCTGATTCAAACCAGATTACTTTTGGGGAAACTTGGACTGGGGCAAGACAATGATCTCTCTAAGCATGCTTTTCATGCTACAGTAGCTGTCCTGTGTTAGGGAGTTCAGTAGAAAGTCCTCTGATGCTAACTGATTTCTACATCCCCCCTCCCTCGAAGAAAATGTTGGTGAAAACGTAATCATTTGGGTTTCCTTGTGTCTTGCATATGCCTTGGTCTTGTTAAGATCTAAGAACAGGGTAATAATTAGCCTTGGTATTAAATGTTAAGGTGTGCTCTTATAATTTATTGAACAATCTTTTTTTTACATAAATTTATTTATTTATTTTTGGCTGCATTGGGTCTTTGTTGCTGTGCACGGGCTTTCTCTAGTTGCAGCGAGCGGGGGCTACTCTTTCATTGCAGTGCGCAGCCTTCTCATGGCAGAGACTTCTCTTGCTGCGGAGCATGGGCTCTAGGTGCAAGGGCTTCAGTAGTTGTGGCATGCGGCCTCAGTAGTTGTGGCTCGCGGGCTCCAGAGCACAGGCTCAGTAGTTATGGTGCACGGGCTTAGTTGCTCGGCAGCATGTGAGATCTTCCTGGACCAGGGCTCAAACCCGTGTCCTCTGCATTGGCAGGTGGATTCTTAACCACTGCGCCACCAGGGAAGCCTAACTGAACAATCCTAAGAGATGCATGAGACAGCCTTATCAGATGTCTTCATAGAAGCTAGATCTGAGGCTCAGGTTAGGTATCACCCCAAGGCAAAAGGCCATAATGTGACATCCCACTAAGGGACCTCCCTGTGGCCTGTTTTTCAGAAATTCTCTTCATATTGATGGAATTGCTTTAACAGACATTTATCAGCTGATACCATTTCTGAGGGTCAGGAACCTGGGAGTGGCTTATTGGGGTGATTCTGGCTTGGGTTTCCTCATGAGGTTACCGCCAAGCTGTTGACTACCGCCAAGGGTTGCAGTCATCTCAAGGCTCAGTGGCAGCTGGAGAATCCGATTCCAAGCTGCATTGCCTGGTTGTTGGCAGGAAGCTTCAGTTTCTCACGGGCTGTTGGCCAGAGGTCTCCGTTCCTCACCACATGGACCTCTCCATATGATGTTTCAGTGTCCTCAGGACGTGAAAGCTGGTTCCCCGTGAGGGATTGGTCCAAAGGAAGAGGAGAGAGAGAGAGTATGGGCGATTAAGATAAAACCCAAGACAGAAGCCAGAGTCAGCCTAGTCTCGGAGTGATGAACTATTACTCCTGCCATATCCTACTGACCACACAAGCCACCCCTGGTAGAGTGCGGGAGCGGGCTGCATGAGGACGTGAATACGGGGAGGTGGGGGCCATCGAGGGCCATCGTGGAGTCTGGCTGCCACAGCCTAGAGCAGCCCTGTCAAATGACAATGCAGACAGCAGTAAGTCCACAGCCTTGAAAGCAAAACCTTCACTAGCACTGCAGAATTGAGAGCATCCCTGCTCGCCTCCAGTTGAGGCCACTGGTCTCCTAGAAGAGGCCACCAGCCTTGCTAACTTGTGTGGAAGAGAAATTTACATTTCACTGTGTCTTTAAACAAGATGGGTGGGTACCTGAAGTTTTATCATAGTAAAACATTCTAGATCACTATCTAATTTACTTAAGAAAAATGCTAGATGAAAGTCCCAGATCAAATAAGGAAATTCTTGGGTTTCCTTTGTTGCATTCATAATTATAAGTAGAATCTGTCATGACAAAGACCATATGTCACAGAAAAGAAGGTACAGACCTGCTGGGGAGCAAAGGTGTCACCACCAGGCTGGCTGGGCCTGCTGTCCTTCTCCTCATTTGTAGGTTATCAGAGAACTTTTGGTCACCAAGGTGGTAATGTTAGATTTAATCTCTGCTCTGCTCTAAAACTGAAAAATGTAAAATAGCATATAACAGATTTTTTGCTGATGTGCCCTGAGCTCTTGATTCAGCAACTGTCACCCAGCCAGCTGGACTCTGAATGTGGGGTTGTGTGGTAGCCACAGAGTTTTGCAACAAGGATCAGGAGGGCCATAGACATTTCCTGTTTTCTGTGGCATATGTTCTATTTGTTGTAGTGGATTAAACTGAATATGTTACATCACTCAGCTGGAATCAAAGTCAAGTAAATATTTTTCTCTCCTATTTTTTCCAAGAAAAAAAAAATCACTGATTAAGCTGGTTGAGTATTTATATAACTTTGAAAGTTACACATAATAAACTTTGTTGCTTCTTTCTCCTGAAATATAATGTGGCCCAAAGATAGGTTCTTTTCCAATGCCATCCTGACAGGAACTGCTTCTCGACTTTGTCTCCCCAAGTTGTATTCATTAAACTAAACGTCTTTACTTTTTTTTTTAATTACTAGAACATCAGAACAGACATTGTCATGGATGTTGGCTGCAGTATAAATCCGGCCCTTGACGTAGGCCAGGTATGTGGAACTGACTTTCCTGACTCCCTATTTGTAAAAGTCAAAACTTCTGGGGGATCTGCCAGCAACACATCCCGTTGGCTTGTTCATCGTCTTCTTATTCTATCCCTTTATTCAGAATCTTTCCATTCAGGACAGCCACGGAACTCAAATCTCTTAGTGTTTAAAAAAGGGAAGGGGACAAAGGTGTTTCAGTTCCACGAGGAAAAGTTGATTGGCTGCTTCTTTAGAGAGTCACATGCTCTCTGGAAGCTTCCCTCACTTTCTTTACCTGCCTCAGCCCCAGTGGGCCATTCAGCTCCCTACTTGCAATGAAGCGTATAGTCTGAGGGACTCTCCAATTAGGACATTGACTGGAGAACGGGAAGAATGTATGGGTTGGAGAAGTCAAAGCGGGCTTCCGGGAGGAAGTGGTGTGGACCAGGTAGTCAAAGAATGATCGGGAAGAGGTGTTCTGGGTGGGAGGAGAGTGGAGGAAATCAACCTAAAGAGAGAGCTAAGATTCTGCACACCTTGTGTTCATGGCTGGCAGTGAGGAGAGGCTGGTGGCAGCGCTCAGCCATGTCCCAGGAGCAGGATGTGAGGCTGGAGGTAGGGAGCAGAAGAGGGCCGGGCTGGTGGAAGCCTCCAAAGACAGGCACCTCACTTAGCAGGGGGAGGGGACTTGGCCCGGGGAACAGTCTGGAGTGTTAGGAAGCTTCCTCTAACATCGTGGTAGAGAAGAACATCTCTGCTAATAGATAGAAGTGAGGATGGAGATGGGTGGAGAAAATATGGCCACAGGAAGGAAAAAAGGAAGAAGAGACTCAGAAATCACAAGTCTGTGTGGGCCTTCCCTGGTGGCGCAGTGGTTGAGAGTCCACCTGCCAATGCAGGAGACACAGGTTCGTGCCCCGGTCCGGGAAGATCCCACATGCCGCGGAGCGGCTAGGCCCGTGAGCCATGGCCGCTGAGCCTGTGCGTCCGGAACCTGTGCTCCACAACGGGAGAGGCCACAACAGTGAGAGGCCCGCGTACCGCAAAAAAAAAATTAAAAAAAAAGAAGTCTGTGTGGAAAGGTAATTTTGTCCACGTGCTGACATCTAAGAACTGGAGCATTTTAAACCTGTAAAGGAAGCTAAGCAAGCACACGGTTCAAACCCTTCATGTTACAAGCGAGGAAACTGAGTCTAGAGATGTGAGGCCAGCAGGCTCGTGAGTGAGGAGCTGCTAAGGTTCCGGAGCCCCGAGAGTCTTTCCTGGGGTGCTGGGGTCTGTGGCCAACCAGTCAGAGAGCGTTTCATCTGCCTTGTAGGCAGAAAAAGTCAGGGCATTTGGGCTACAGGCTCCCTGAGGGTTCTTCCAGAGCTGCAATTTTAATGCCAAGCTGAGATTCGAACTCAAGTCCTTTGAGTGAACTTAGCGTTCGCTAAGATGTTCAGACATGCTTCGAGGTGAACTTGTAAGTAAACATTTGGAGACATACTCCAAGACATGCTGAAAACCCCCTTCAACTTCATTTTTAAGATTCAGACTAACAGCAAGAAGGTGAAATGTTACTGTTGACTGTCTTTTCTCATATATGGAAATTTTTATTTTTATTTATTTTTTGCCTCAGATTGAAGGTGCATTTATTCAAGGCGTGGGACTTTATACAATAGAGGAACTGAATTATTCTCCTCAGGGGGTCCTGTACACTCGGGGCCCAAACCAATATAAGATTCCTGCCATCTGTGACATCCCCACGGAGTTGCATGTTTCTTTGTTGCCTCCGTCTGAAAACTCAAGTACCCTGTATTCATCTAAGGTAAGCTGTGCTCTATGAATAAATGCATGTTTACGTGATATCTGTGCCAGGAGGGAGGGGCTACAGTCATCTCTTGGTTGTTTGGGGGGTTTGCCAGGATTGTAGGGGAAAAAAGCCCTATTAAACATTTTTTTTTTGTTTGGCCGCCATGCGGCTTACAGGATCTCAGTTCCCCAACCAGGGATTGAACCCGTGCCCCCCGCAGTGGAACACGGAGTACTAAACACTGGACCACCAGGGAACTCCCAAAACATTTTAATTTTAAAGTAATTTAACAACATTATACAATTTAAAAAAAATACTCCAAATCGTGGAGACTAACACAAACTACTGTTACCATCAGGTTGTCTGATTTTTTCATCTTCATGCCAATAATCACCTTAATGCCTATATCTGCTTTCTCCATTTGGGATCATTTCCTTAGGCTGGAATCCTAAGAATGGGAATACTGGGTTAAAATAGTGAATTAGTTTTTTAAAGGAAAAAGTTGTACATGTAATATTTAATATTTTATGTACCCGTACATGCACATATGTACCTATAGATGCACATATACATAATACACATACATAGGTATATATATACAGAGAGGGAAAGAGAGAGTCATAATCTAGTTGACTTGTTTCCCTTCCAGGGTCTGGGAGAGTCTGGGATATTCCTGGGGTGTTCGGTGTTTTTCGCCATCCAGGACGCGGTAAGTGCAGCACGACGGGAGAGAGGGCTGTTGGGACCGTTGAAGCTCAATAGTCGACTGACCCCAGAGAAGATTAGAATGGCCTGTGAAGACAAGTTCACAAAAATGGTATGTTCTGCTCATGCAAGTCTGAGTTGTTTTTTTCCCCTGTCCTTGTGGTTAAGTTTCATTAACCCACCGTGGTGGTTTTCCACGGAAGAAGTGGTGACAGGAATCCTGAAGACATCTGAGCAGGAGAGCAGCCTGCCTGCAGTGGGGCTCAGTTCTACACCACTAAAAAAGAAAGGTTCATTCTTCATTTCTTCACTCATCAATTGTATATTCCTCCTTATTAGTTTTGTTCCCTTCCCAGGACACATCAGTCAGGGATAAAGTTCAGGAACTGTGCCCTGAACCCAAGAATCCCAGGCCGAGAATCTGGGCCACCTCCACAATCTAACTTCCTCGGAAGGAAGTTTAGAGGACAGACTAAACTTCCTTCCAAACCACTGGGAGTATGCGCCATTCCTCATTTGAACCACAAAGTAGGATGGGCCCTTTCCCAACCCCCAGCAGCAGGAATCCCTCCTGCAAGCCAACCCCCCTCCCGCCCCGCCCCCTCCGGCTGAGCAAACATCTCAGCTCTCCTTGGGCGTTTCCAGTGGGATTTTTCATTGTGGGAGGAGGTCATGCCATTGACAGTGACTCCTCTGACTGTAAACAAGTTATTCCTTATACTGAGGGGAGAGCCCCGTCCTATACCTCCTCTCATGAGGGCTCTTCATGGTACCCCTTATAGCTCTTCCTAAACCCCACGAATCGCTGCTTCACTCTGGAGAAGCACAGAGGCTGATTCCACCTTTCCTTTGTCCCTCTTCAAGCATGAGATGACTCTCATAGCTGTCCTGCCTCGCCCGACCCTTGGTCTCCTCCTGGATTCCTCCACGTTTCTCATACTGTCATGGCCAGACCTCTCGTTGTCCTGGTCACCCTCTGGGTGGTTTTTATCCTATTTTATAGTCTGCTATTTGTCACACATCACAAACATTTTCCAAGTTGCAAACATCCAAACTTGTCCTTTTATTCCAGATTCCAAGAGATGAACCTGGATCCTATGTTCCTTGGAGTGTACCCATATGAATCAAATACAAACCTCTGGTGAAGATGGGGTGGCTCTTCCAACAAAGCAATCTATCCAGTCTCAATGCTCTAGGATGATGGGTCTGAAAGACAAATTTTCACAGTTCAGAAATCATTTCACAGAGTATTGCTTTTATAGGATGCTGATTTTAAATGTTCCATTTGGAATTTGATAGATATGCTTAAGCAATTTAGAAATCATATTTTAAATGGCATAAATGCTAACTGGTTTCCTCTAGAATGGTATTCTTTATTATTCTGTCCCTTAAATCCATCCAGCTGAATGGAATGGAAGATGATGGTTTATATGTAATTCATAGTTGGCTTGTATTCACCAACAGAAATTATACTGTCTAGTGAAAGGTGGTTTTCTAAGTAACTTTATTAGTATGAACTGTAAAGTTGTCATTTTCTCATTTGTCCCCATCTGCTAACACCCTCTTTTTCTTGTCAGAATGGATCTAGGCACTATGTCTAAAGAGTCTGTAGGACCAAAGAAAAAAAACCAGATAAATTGAACTTAATCAAAACTAAAAAGTTTTGTGCTTCAAAAGACACTATGAGAAATTGAAAACACAAACCACAGAACAGGAGAAAATATTGAAAATATTTGCAAATCGTATGTCTGATAAAGATCTACTGTGCAGAATATATTTTTAAACTCTTACAACTCAACAATAAAAAGATAAATAACCCAATTTTTAAATGGGCAAAGGAATTAAATAGACATTTCTCCAAAGACATCCAGGTGGCCAATAAGCACATGAAAAGATGCTCAAACTCATTAGTCGTGAAGAAAATGCAAATCAAAACCACAATGAGATATCATTTCACACCCACTAGGGCAGCTGTAATCAAAATGATGGACAACAGTAAGTGCTGGTAAGAATGTGGAGCAATTGGAACGTTTATCCATTGCTGGGGAGAATGAAAATGGTGCAGGTCCTCTGGAAAACACTTTGGCAGTTCCTCAGAAAGCGAAACACGTAGTTATCATATGACCACTCTTACATATATACCCAAGAGAATTGATAAACGTATGTCCACACAAAAACTTGTACACCAAGGTTCATAGCATTATCTATAATAGCCCAAACTGGAAACAGCCCAACTCTATAAACTGATATATGTGTTCTATCCATGTAAGGGAATATTATTGAGCCATACAGTGAATGAAATACTGATACATGCTACAACATGGATGAACCTTGACAACATTATCTGAGTGAAAGTAGCCAGGCACGGAAGGCCACATATTCATAGTATGATTCCATCTATGAAATGTCCAGAATAGGCAAATTCATAGAGACAGAAAGTAGATTAATGGTTGCCAGGCCCTGAGGGGAAAAAGGAATGGGACGGTGATGGCTAATGGGTACAGGGTTTCTTTTCAGGCTGATGGCAATGTTCTGGAATTGGATAGAGATGATGGGTGCACAACCTGTGTATATACTAAAAACCACTGAATTACACACACTTTAAAAGAGTGAATTTTATGGTATGTGAGAAACAGAAAACAAGGAAAAGAGTGAGAAGTTGTGAGATTCATAAGAAATATATCCCAGTGGCCTTTAGTGACAGGAAACCTCAAAGCAGCAAGACAGAATCACTGAAAAACTCCAAACATCAGCACTGATGTATAAAGGACTAGAGACTAGAGTATAATATCTTCTCCCTGTCACACTTGCAACTCTTGACTCTTGTCCCAGAGCCAGGTAAGACGGCAAAACTTCTTCAATGACCTAGGACTAAAGACTAAGGTCATTCTTATTATGGTTACACATGGTTACATTAAAACCCTTTAAAGAGCAGACTTTCTCATTCATATCACAAATGATTATGGAGCACCTACTATGTGCCAGGTGCTGTTCTAGTCACTTAGGACATAACAGTAAACCAAGTCAACAAAGATCCCTGCCCTTGTGAAGATTATAATCTAGTCAGGGGAGACAGACAGAAAATAACAAATATAATTGAATTACAGAGTGTGATCGATGGAGCCCAGTGCTGAGGGAACAATGCAAGTAGAGCAGGTTAGGGCGACGGAGAGTGAGGGAGGCCTGCAGCTGGTTGCAGCTGGTAGGTCTGGGGATGAGGATGGTGAGGGTCTGAGCCAAGAAGGTACCTGGAGGAAGAGCACGTCAGAGCATCTGGGGGCAAAGTCCGCACTGGGGGAGTGTGCCTGCCTCTCTGTGGACAGAAATGGCGCTTGTGAGCCCGGAACAGGCCTGGGGAGGGGCAGACAAGCAGAGCCTTGAGACCACTGTGAGGACGTGGGCTTTTAATCTGAGTGAAAGGCAGAGCAGAGAAGTAACACGAACTGACCCATTTTAAAATCTCACCCTGGATGCTGTGGTGACACAGATCAAAGGAGGGCACATTCTTAGGCTCCTCACAGCTTGGCTTCCCCAGGTTTTCTGTTTCTTCTGCTTTCTCCCCCTCTCTTTTTGTCCCTTTGCCAACCCCTCCTCCAGCCCACGTCTATAAATGCTGGGATTTCCCAGGGAGCCGTGGGTCCTCATCTCACTCCCTCTCCCTGGCGGGTGCCTTCACTCCTGTGGCTTCTCTGCCTGCAGCCTGGGCTTCTCTCACTCAAAGTCCAGCTCTGAAAACCCAACTTGCCTGTCACTGCCACTTGGATGTCTCAAAGGCACCTCCATCTTAATGGGTCCCAAACAGATCTTCTTGTCAGTGCAGCCATCCACAAGATGCTGTGCCGAAGCCCGGGGTTGGGGGGAAGGGGGAAGTGATCCGAGATGCTCCGTTCTCCAGGTGCGCAAGTCCTGTTAATCCCACCTCAGAGAAAAGTCTTACATCTGCCTCTCACTCTCTTTGTTCCCCTGTTGTCCCAAGCCATCATTATTTCTAACTTGACTGTTGCGGTAGTCTCCTCATCTTTGCCCTGTGTTCATTTTGCTTCCCTTCCAAACCATTCTCCAGATTAAAGCCAAAGTTACGTGTACAAGTATGGACACACACCACACACACAATATGATCATGTTACGATCTTGCCTCAAATCCTGCCATGGCTTCCTATTCATCCCACCAGAATACTGTTCCAAGTCCCTAAGGTGGCGTGTGTACCCTCAGTGCTCTGGCTCCTGCCTACCTCTCCAGCATTATCTCACAACCCCCTCTCTTTTACCGTGAGCACTTCCCGTTCTATTTCTCACTTTGGAACCTTTGCGTGTGCCCTCTGCCTGGAAGACACTATCACTTTGACCCATCCTTTTGTCTGTCTGATACTACGTAGTGCTTCTCTCATTTTAAAATGCACGCAAATAACTTGAGGATCTTGTTCAAATGCAATTAAGCAAGCCCAGAAGCAAGAAGGTAAGCCGGAAGTGGCACATCCAGAATCAAACACAAGGAATTGAAAGAACAAGCAAGCTGCAGGTAACCCAGACCCCGTTACCCACTACTGTTGCATCAGCATGTCTCCCGCAAATCATCCCTGTGGCTACACGGTGGAGCGAGAGGTCCTTTAGGACAAACCGATGGAAAAGGAAAAGTCAGCTTGGTTCACAAATGGGTGGTACACAAATGTATGTGTGTACAAGCCAGGTATGGGTGGTGTCTTCACTACAGCCCCACTCAGAGGTGGTGAGGGCAGATTCCCCTGATGGGCAGAGCTTTGGATGGCGCACCTGGTCATCCATTTTGCGTGGAAAGCTGAGTGGCCCAAGTGGCCCATGGACTCATGTGTAGTAGCGACAATCTCATACTTGATTGGTTGTACTACCGCACACATTTTGGAAGGTGATTTAGTTGGACCCATCAGTGTACATACCCTTCGACCCAGGAATTCCAGTTCTAGCAGAAAACACCCACCATGAAAGAGGCAAAGTAGACAAAATGGCATTTGACATTAGACACCTCTGTCCCTGGTCACTCCGCTGCTGACACAATGGATGTGGGAAGGGCCAGGGGGGCAGGGGTGGGCCCTGTGCATCCATGTAGCTGCTGCTGAATGTCCAACGGCCCCCAAAACAGACTAAAGCTAGTCCCCAGTTTAGCAGCATCCTTCCAGGAGACCAATTCGCCACTTGGTGGCAAGCTGCCAGCATTGAACACTTCTACCCTGGAAGGAGACGTGATTTATTTTAACAGAAAGAGACGCATATCTTGGGGGAAGGTTTGCTGTGCCTGCCTCCAGGACCTCAGCCATCACCACTACCTAAGGGCTTACTTAGTATTAAATCTGCTCTCTTAAGATCCCACATAACATCACCTCAGAACAATTTACAGCAAATACTGTCACCTGCTTTGCAGCAGGGTGGGGTAAGTGTGAGATATGGGATCCAACGGTCATATCACATCTGTACCACTCAGAAGCGCCTGGGCAATGGAATGACCTAGAGAGGGTACAACTGACATGCCATCTGGAAGGCTTGTGAGGTTGGAACTCCATCCTCCCAGATGCAGGATACTCGCAATTAAAGGGCTATATGTGACGTCTCCAGTGGACAGTTCACAAACCGGCATAAAATACCTGGACATTTACAGCAGCTTATGGTTAATATCCCTTGTACGTAAGAAAATTCTTCAAATTAGTAAGAAAGTAAAAAACCTAATAGAAAATAGAGGACAGAAGAATAAATAAAAATATTCACTCAATCTATAGCAAGATGGAATATCTCACAATAACAGAAGAAATGCCAATTATGAACTGAAATTCCCCCCAGATATTTGAAAAATGCCAAGTGTAGATGGTACTCAGTGCTGGCGAAGGATATGGGGAAACAGACACTATCTCATACACAATTCATTGTATTACTGCACATTTTGGAAGCCAGATTAGTTGGACCTAGTAGCATGCAGACCCTCCAACCCAGGAATTCTAGTTCTCAGAATTTGTGCAGCAGATATACTTGCTCAAATGTGCAAAGATAAAGCCTACTTGTAATAGTGAAAAAAGGAAAACAATGTAAACTGAGGACAGTTTAATAAATTATGACAATAATAAAAATAGTTAACATTTATTGAGAACTTACTAGGTGCCAGGTGCTGTTCTAAGCACACCTATTAGCTGATTGAATCCTCACAGCAATCCCCAGAGAGATACTACTATTTTGTCCATTTCACAGGTGAGGCAGTTGAGGCACAAAGCGCCTAAGTAACTTGAGAAAAGCAAATTTCGAAGTAATATGAATAGTTTGATTTCACTTTCTAGATTCATGTATGAACATATATTTCATATATGCATGGGAAAATTCTGTATGGATACAGAGGAATCTGGTAACAGTTAACTCTGAAAAGTGAAAATTGGGAAGGAGAATTTTCGCTTTTACTTTATACAATTTTGTGGTTTTGATTTTTAAAAAATAAGCGTTAGTTTCATAATTTAAAAACAAATACATCAGGCTTCCCTGGTGGCGCAGTGGTTGGGAGTCCGCCTGCCAATGCAGGGGACACGGGTTCGTGCCCCAGTCCAGGAAGATCCCACATGCCGCAGAGCGGCTGGGCCCGTGAGCCATGGCCGCTGAGCCTGTGCGTCCGGAGCCTGTGCTCCGCAACGGGAGAGGCCACAACAGTGAGAGGCCCGCGTACCGCAAAAAAAAAAAAAAAAAAAAATTAACACCTAAAACCACACCTGAACGCATTATATCTACATGATTTAGTTCCATTTCAGATTAAAGAAGGTTCTTGTTGCTGGCTGTAAGAAGAAATTTTATTCCGGTGGGTCGCCCCCAGGGCAGGGAAAAGTGTACATTGTGTAAGAACTAGATTGAGATTGACCTTTCACATTGGCCTAAGGGAGGAGGAAAGTGAGGGTAACAGAGGGAGGTAGGGAAATAAGACGACTGAGAGCGCAGGCAAACAAGATTTGATGGCAGGAACGCAGACAGAGAGCAGACCAGAATCACCCCTCGGGGCTGCCCTCTGTCCTGCTGGTCACCCTCCCATGGGAGCATCCCGGCCCCTGGCTCAGGTGGACACAACAGCAGGTGCTTTAGGGGCAACTCCACAACATTTCAGCCGATTATTCTGGCGTAATGTCTCATTCTAAGGAGTCCGATGAACTTGTTTTCTTTGTGAATGGAAGGAAGGTAAGTTGATCACGCTGTAGTTTCTAAATTTATGTAGAGAAAGAAACCATGGTAGCAAGAAGGTATTAGGTTCAGGTGACCAGCGTGTGAACTGGTGATTGACTCCGTGACCATGGCACTCTATCAACCTGTAGGTCTCTGGGAGGAGGGGGTGGAATCTACTTGTAAAATGCATTAGGACTACTAGATGAAAAGCACTTGATTATATTGATGTCTTCAGACTGCATTTGGTAATTGCATGCCAAATTAGATTGTATTCATCTAAGTGTTAGCCATGGATTTCTCTTTATGACCATCTTCCCCATCTCTCTCTTCCTCCCCACTTCCTTCCTCCCCTCTGCCCCAAGCCACCCTCCCCCGACACACACAAATTAGAAGTGTAAAATCTTCAGATCATTTGCAACTAATTATAAAACTTTTGACCAGCAAGACTAGAAGAGAAGTCATCCCGGAAAGCTAGGGATAAATTTTACAGTTAGTTTACCTTTTAATCTGTTACTTCTTTAAGTGGGCTTAAATCAGACCTTTGTCCTTAAATTAGGACAAAGGGCAAAATAATTTTCTGGTCCCACTTTTGTTTTGAGTTCTTGAGATTTAACTAAGACACAATCCACGAATGGAATGTGCACTTTGCTTTTCACTGTCTTTAACGCTGGGCCTGAAGGACAACCCAGCATCGTTGTTCTCAGCCCCACTGGCAGAGAAGAAGAGGCAGTTGTGGTTGAAACTGAGCATAATGGTCCCATGTGCGCCCATTCCACGTAGGGCTGTGTACAGAAATGGAAGCTCAGGGCAGCTATGTAACGTGCCCCAGATCACTCAGCTAATAGGCATCAGAGGGACATTGCTTCTCATCTTTCTGCTCCCAGAGTTTGTGCTGCTTCCCCTGGACCAAGTTTCCTCTCCTCAGGTGGTAGCAAGCCTTCTAGAATCCCTTCACCAACGGGAAGTGAGTTGTGCAAATGTTTTCCCGTGGGTGCTGAAATACTGCTATTTGATTACTACTGCCAAGGTCTTGTTTTCTTAACTTTGCAAATATGAGTGAAAAACAGGAGTATGTTTTTTAGGTAGTATTGAGAGTTAAAACCATTTTACTCAACTCTGTGAACTCAAGAATTTAAAAAGTTTATAATATTCAGTATTTCATAATCTTTTATTATTTTCCTGAAACCCGTGTTGTGTTAGAATGCAAATCCTTGTTGGTTATCCTCTGACACAAAGGCAAACATTCGGCCAAAATAAAGCCAAATACAATACAGTGTTATGTAATTTTATAATTGCAAAGAGTGATGTTTGATCAACTCAGGCAAACAAGATCAACAAGCATAGTTCGAATGATTCTTATTATTCAGAAATAACGGGCTACAGGTAAACTGCCTCAATCTATAGAATCATTTTCTCTGCAGGGGTCATTGAGAGTAATTCAGATCCTGAAGTAAATTTATTATTCCACCTGAGAAAACACTGTATCGTTTTGTTTGTTTGGGAAATCAAAGCTAATAAGAAACTCTGGAAACTTTGCAATCTCTCTTGCAAAGTTTAGAACTGTTTCTTCCTACCATGCTTCATTGCAAACATTTTTTTTAAACCAGATTTATTGCTTGTTACATCATTTTACTGTGGGGCTGATTCACTGAATCAGTTTATTTAGCAATTAAATAATATTAAATAAGGCAACTGTGCCAACTTACACCAGCCCTAGCTTAGCTGACTCTACCACCTCCTCCCTCTTCTAATCCGTAGCTTAATAAGGCTGATCTGTATTCACAGGGATAGGCCTTGACTAGGAGATGTAATGTAAGCTTCTTCTTTTTTAAAATATATCTTTATAATGAAATTAGAACATTACCTAACACCATACACAAAAATAAACTCCAGATGGATTAAAGACTTAAATGTAAGACCAGACACTGTAAAACTCTTAGAGGAAAACATAGGAAGAACATTCTTTGACATAAACCACAGCAAGATCTTTTTTGACCCACCTTCTAGAGTAACAGAAATAAAAACAAAAATAAACAAATGGGACTTAATTAAACTTAAAAGCTTTTGCACAGCAAACGAAACCATAAACAAGACAAAAAGACAACCCTCAGAATGGGAGAAAATATTTGCAAATGAAACAACAGACAAAGGATTAATCTCCAAAATATACAAACAGCTCATGGAGCTCAATATCAAAAAAACAAACAATCCAATTTAAAAATGGGCGGAAGACCTAAATAGGCATTACAAACATTTCGATTGTAGGTAGGATTAAAGTAAGTGGCTTGTCTTGCAAATGGAATGGTATAAAACAATGGTTCCTGAACTTAATCAAGGATAATGATTACCTGGAGATATTGTTTAAAATGTGGAAGTTTTTGAGCCCCACTCCCTGACACCTGATTCATTCTGAGAAACTTAAGTTCATGGGGGCCCTCAGCCTCTTGGTCAGTATCACATGTAGCTGAGGGTCCTGCCTTGGTCTCCAGGGCCAGCCGCCAGGTCAGCTGTGAGCACGTGGTCACTGTCTGCACAGACCCTCTATGGAACTGAGGGTTGACCAGTGAGAGCTCTGGAGAGCTGGGGTCTGCCTGAATTCACCAGAGTTGAGCCCCAGACTGTGGCTGACAGTCCGGCCTCCTGGAGGCTGTTCTGACTGATTCCTAACCTTCAATCACAGTGTAAAGACAGGTGCCCCCTGTAGACTTGTCTTGGGGCAGGTTTGGAGACCAGAAAACACATCTATACCTGCAATCAGGCAAGAAGTGAAAGCCACCATCAAGAGAAGGACCCTGAGAGACACTGATTTTTTTTTGCTTGTTTCAATACCAAAAAAAAGTGTGAAAAGTGCCCTTAGAAACTCAACAGGCAGCAGTACCTTGTTTGTGTACCTTCTTTCCACTTTGACATCTTCGCATTCTGTGACTGTATAAAGGTGTCATGACAGCGTTGGGGTGTGTCCCACAACCATGCAGAAAACCAGCTCTAATTCACTACATCCCCTCTACTCATTCCATCATCGATTTATGAATGAATTGAAAGTTCAGGCATTTTGTGCGGGATGGCTATAGATTTCTTTTTCTTTTTTTAGGCCAAGCACCCAAAGTTGTATTACATTCTCTTCCAATTATCCTATGTTTCCTTGTTTAAAAGAAGTGGTACTGGGGAGGCTCCAATTATATTAGAAATCTTCCATTTTCGATGGTTTGTGTGCCTTTTAGATACTTTCTCCTTTCCTGTCTTTGTGTGAATGAAAAAAAGAGAGACACCCCAGGAGAGATCTAAAAGCCTGCTCTCACCCTTCCTAATAACCCTCCTGTAGACAGATGACCATATCCAGGGTCAAACTCAAGTTCTCTCCTCCTCTTGAGAGGTACAATGAATTTCATGTGCTTTCAAAAGCCTGAACATTTAGGGGAAATGCCCAATTATCCTCATCATTTATTCAACCAGTATCTATCAAGCTTCCCCTGGCCTAGGCCCTGGGAACCAAAGTTACCTGCCCTCGTGGAGTTTACACTCTGCTGAAGTTATTGAATGATTTGCCTTCAAGGTGGTCTCTCAACTTCTTCCTCATATCCTCTGAGTCTTTATAAGGTCACAGGTAACCTGGAGATTGTCTGAAGGGTAACGAATTTATTTGACCAGACATATAACAGCTGGCAAACTGAAAAGGGCATAGGAATAAACAGAGACTATTTCAACTCCAAAAATATTTTTCAACAAGATAGTTTGGAGGGGGAAATGGCTTTTTTAATTCCAAGTAATAGAATATTTATTTTTAGGTCTCCATACTCAAGTTCCAAATCATTTATGTAATGGCCCAGCTTTGATACATACTCAACTAATTGTATTCATATCAAAGTAATTACTATTATAATCATCTAAATACATTTTCCTTTTTCTTTTTTGGAAACTGCTGCTGTCACTGTGCCAATTCTTTTCAGCTTCACTGTGTGAACTCTGAGGTCACTCCTCCATCACTGCCTGCCTGGTGCCCATCTGCTCTCTCGATGGGGTGCTGCCACCATCTTAGAAGTCATAGGAAGCACCAAAACCAGGATTGATCTAGTTCAGGTAAGAGCATATGTTAATGAGTTCAGGATAAATATGGATCTAGGTGGCTCCTTTAGCTGTTTGGGCCATGGCTTATGGTTTTAGAGAACAAAGATAGCAGGCGAAAAAGTAAAACAGACAGCTAGTAGGAAGCAGCTGCATAGCACAGGGAGATCTGTTCGGTGCTTTGTGACCACCTAGAGGGGTGGGATAGGGAGGGTGGGAGGGAGACGCAAGAGGGAGGGGATATGGGGATATATGTATACATATAGCTGATTCACTTTGTTATACAGCAGAAACTAACATACCATTGTAAAGCAATTATACTCCAATAAAGATGTAAAAAATATATATATGGTAGGTGAAGGTCTCTGTCCCTTTCATAGGAAAAAATGGTAACCTTTTCTTAATTTCTTTTTTCATTCTGTGGCTTTCTTTATTATTATTTGAAGCTTATTACGCTTCCGTAAAAATGTACGGGCAAGGGGTGCAGAGGGAGTGACTCTCTGAGTCACTTCAGACCATCTAATTGCCTCAGGGAGGAATCCTTCCTGCAGGAAGGTTTTGGGACCTATGCACAAAGACACGGAAATGCATATTTATCTTGTTTCCTATAACGAAATGAAAAAGACAAGGTTGCCTATTCTGTGTTTGTTCTGTGTAAATGGCCAAGCTGCTAATTCTAGCCAGAAAAAAATACTTAGAAAAAAAAAAAACTTTTGTGACTAAGATATTTGAATTTGGCATACTATGTGATAGTCTTTAGTCAAGACTATATATGTTGAATAAGTAATAAACCCTTTGGGGGCAAGGGCTATGTCTCGTGTAAATGACCCTCCCACACCATAAGGCATTGGTGTACCAGGAAGGTCGCTGGCAGACCACTGAGCCAGAGGCCAGGGGGAAGGAACCTCAGCGGCCTTTTGTCCTTCTACTCCCACGAAGCCCCTCACACCATCAGAGGCACACAGCTGGGCGCATTCGTCTCAAGGCTGAGTCTGTGTGGGATTTTTAAACTCAGGTACTCAGCTGCATTAGTACAAATGTCCAAAAATGAATGAAACACCAGGTAACCCTTCAGTGGAAATAAGAAGGAAAGCTGGAGCTCTCTCTATGGACAGAAGACTTTACAACAAATCCCTCGAATTCAATTTTTTTCCCCAATTGGTAGCAGAATGAGAGGGAGAACAAAATAAAAGCAGATAATCTCAACGTCTGTGGTCTTGGTTGAATCCAAACTGTGCCCTTGAAGTCATGTCCCGGGTTAGCTTCGAGGACTTCCTCCCCAGCGACATCAATGGACTCTCTCCCCAGAAAGCATCCCTTGGCATCTTACATGTGAATAATCACAGCACTTCCAGCCTATACCTGCCGGGCCTGTGCCGACCTTCAGTTGCACCAGTCGGAGCCTCTGCCTCATTTCTGAGAGCTTCCTACCCCTCAGCTTTCAGGCTGGGTGCTCTGTGTCCTCTGCTTTTAGAAAAGGATTGCTAAAGGCCATGGTACCCATTGCGAGTTCTGCACCCCAGGCATGGTGATGAGCATCTTCACTCTCCTAAGGAACCACCCAGAGCCCCACCACAGAGCAGTCAATGGGAAGCTTGGGTGGTGAGTCCCAAACCTCTACACTGTAGAAGGAGTACTATCCTTGACAAGATGAGCAGGACACTCAAGAATTTTCCTCCAAGGAATCAGCCCAAAGGACTTGGCAAAGATTGACTCGTTGATCTCTGTGACCCACTTCTCTCAAGCTGTGTTGGCAAATATTATCCATCCCTATTTAGCAGGAGGGGAAACTGAGGCAGCCAGCCAAGAAGTAAAGTGAATTTTCCACATGACTGTTACATTCTTGGCATCATATCAATTGTTTCTGCTCACTTTAACATAATGTATGTTTGGGAAGCACATGTTTATGGAAACAGTCTTTGCACGGGTGATTTTGATGCAGTTGCAATGTTATTGGAATGGTGTTTGGAAATATTAGGCCTTTAAAAATCTTTTAATTATGTACTTAGAGTCAGCCAAAAGAAGCAATGAACTTTTGTTTGCTTTACGTTTTGTTGTGGCTGTAGCTGCTACAGTTGTTATTTAAGTATTATTAATGCTTATGAAGTTATAGACTCTTGGGGATCAGAAGAAACTCCCTATGACTCATCAACTTGTACTCAATCGAAAAAAGCCTTAAGACTTTTAAAGCAGTGTTTCCCCTTTTGCCATTTTGGAAACTTTTAAATTCTTATTAAATTGCATATATGCCTGTCACGTTGTTTTCTAACTTTGATACTATTATTTGCAAATCAGATAAACATTACCTTCTGTCTGTATGTATGTCATTGATTAAAATACTGAATAGAATAAGCCAAGAGGAGAACTATGAGAAAATTAATCAACACTGTTGACATTGGACTTGTTCACTCAAGTACAAACCCTTCTGGGGTATCATGCATTTACATTTCTTCATCCCCTCCACAGAGGGAGCACAGCCAGCATCAAATGCCTCATAAAACCCCCGCGCACTGTGTCTACAGCACTGACCAGCTTCTCAGTGTAGAAATCTTCTCTCAAGGGACTTCCCTGGTGGTGCAGTGGTTAAGAATCCGCCTGCCAGTGCAGGGGACACAGGTTCGAGCCCTGGTCCGGGAAGATCCCACATGCCGCGGAGCAGCTAAGCCCGTGCGCCACAACTACTGAGCCTGAGCTCTAGAGTCCGCGAGCCACAACTACTGAGCCCACGTGCCACAACTACTGAGCCCACGAGCCACAACTACTGAAGCCCGGCACCTAGAGCCCATGCTCTGCAACAAGAGAAGCCGCAGCAATGAGAAGCCTGCGCACCGCAACGAAGAGTAGCCCCTGCTTGCTGCAACTAGAGGAAGCCCGTGCACAGCAACGAAGACCCAATGCAGCCATAAATAAATAAATAAATTTATTAAAAAAAAAAAAAAGAAAAATCTTCCCTCAAAAGGGAAAGAGGCTAGTTTTCTTCAGTATTCACTCTCCTCTTAGGGACCACTTCTCGAGGCCCCCTCATCAATAACCCATTCCAGAATAGATGCGGAAAGTTGCCCGAGAACAAAGTCAACCTCATCAGCGTGCATTTTTTCGAACACCAGGATCAATGGTTGCCTGTCTCCCGGGCTCCAGCTCTGCTCTGGTTTCCTATGATGTCCCAAAACACTACTGACCATGGTTTCACAATCTCATCTATAAATTCAAGGTCATGGGACAAAGTTCACCTTGATCGATCTGACCACTTGAACAGATCTAAAGAAGCTAAGTGCTGTCTTAAAATCTCCACGTGTGGTGGGCATCATATCTTTTTAAATGTGCTTATCTGATGCTTTTGGTTTACCAAGTATTCCTCTGGTGAGAAATACGGAAGCAAAACTAGGAATAAAATAGTTGTGCCTTCTCTCTGACACTTGTTAATATTACTCTATCTTCATTGAGCAGTATATTTGTTCTTTGATTGATACATCTTATGTTCGATAGCATTTCCCACAAAAGTTCTCTCTGTCTGGCACTTAGCCAACTTGGCACTGCTCTGATTCACACTTCTGCCTTTGGCGTCAGTTTGCTCCATTACTTCCATAATTTGTTCACGTCCTTTGTCTTTGCCTAGCAGAGAACAATCTGGTTACAGTGCCCCCCGCACCCACAGTGCTTATTTCTTCTTCATTTACAGTTACATCCTCCAAATTTCATTTCTGAGAGCTTCCTGGGCATTTTATGCTATATTTCCTTTTTACAGTTGCTGGTAAATTGGAGAAGAGCCATCACTGCTCTGTACTTTCTGAAATGGACTTCTGAGAAGCCTATAGCCCTGAATAACAACACCCAGCACTCTTGTCTTTCTCTTGTTATGAACCCAAAGATGTTCTCCCTAAACATTCTGTCACTCTCCTATCACAGCCTTTGTGGTTGGCTCGACAGTCATTCCCCTCATTTATTCCTCTCACTTTTTGAGCCACGCAGGCATTTTTTAGGGCTTCTTCTTTAAAAGAGGTAGAGCTTCTCAAACCTGGGTAATTGAAGGATCCCTTCCCAGCTATATTCTCCCTCTGTTTAAGTTTTGTGATTTGCTTTAGGGAGGCCCCATCCGTACCTTTCGTTGGGCCAAGAGGCTTGTGTTGCCCAAACCCCGCTGGGAGCAAGCTTCTGGTTCAAGCGGTAGGATGGGTTTGGAGGCACGAAGACAACCCCTGTTGGGGCCACAGCGGATGCTGAAACTATATGTTCAGATCAAGGAAGCTGGATGCGATAAGCCAGAAGTAGAAGTCTCAGCCCCAAAACTAAGGGACTAGAGGCAGATATCAAAGGTAAAGCAATTATACTCCAATAAAGATGTTTAAAACAAAAAAGCCACGGAAAGCCAAGGATCAGGGGGTCAGGTATAAAAACACTAAGTTAGGGGGCTTCCCTGGTGGCGCAGTGGTTGAGAGTCCGCCTGCCGATGCAGGGGACACGGGTTCGTGCCCCGGTCCGGGAAGATCCCACATGCCGCGGAGCGGCTGGGCCCGTGAGCCATGGCTGCTGAGCCTGCGTGTCCGGAGCCTGTGCTCCGCAACGGGAGAGGCCACAACAGTGAGAGGCTCGCGTACCGCAAAAACAAAACAAAACACTAAGTTAGGAAAATAAAAGCTGGGAATCTGGACAGTTACTTTTAGCAAGCACTGTGGCCTGTAGTGTGAGGTACGAGAGAGTCATAGGTACATTTCTGTTTGTTTCTATTTCCATTCTCACCCAAATGGTCTCTACTCCCTTTCTTCCTGTGAAGTTCCTGGATTTCCACTCAAGTTTATATTTTATGATCATATGGTCCCGCCCTTTGTTAGTGTTCTTGTTTTTAACATTGCCAGGTACCACGTGGATCTCATCCCTCTAGGTTTTGGTGGAGTCCATCAGACAACAGTAGCATCATTGCACCAAAATTGCAGGTCTTCTTTCTTTATCACCCACAGTCTGTGCTTTAATATCTAGATGCCACCGTAACGGCTAACGTTTATTGAGAGCTTTCTGTGTACCGGGCGCTATTCTACGGCAGGTACTACATGCCGGCTGTGCAAATGATGAAACTGAGGTACACAGCGGGTACGTCACTGCCTGAGATCACGTCACTAGCAAGTGGAAGGGTCAGGATTGGAACTCAGGTAACCTGGTTGCAGCATCCACGTTCTTAACCACTCATCTGAATACGTTTATTTTCCTGAGGTCATTTTCCTCGTTATCTTCTCTGGAGAATTACCAGGACCTCTTTTATTATTATCACTTTTCCCTCCCACTATAACTAGTGTCTTCTTTGGTTTCATATTGTGGGGTATCACCTATATAAGTTTTTAGTATTCTAATTTAATTATTTCTCAAATTTATTCATGCTCCTTTCTACAAGCATCAGTGCCTACTGTGTTATGAGCAGTATGCCTATATGGTCTTTACACCTAGTGAGAATCAGTCCAGACCAGAGGTTCTGATCCAGGGCCAATTAAAGTCTTTAAAGGGGTCTGTGAATGTGCAAAATGTGTGTGTATCCACATGTGATTTTGAGGAAACATTCACAGAACAGAAATCATCAGTTTCTCAAAGAGTCTGTGACCACTTCCCATAAAGGTGAGAATCACTGGCCTAAAGAGACACAGAGCTAATTACAATACAGTGACATCCTGATCGGATCTAGGAGCCACTCCCGCAAACACGCTTTCCCAGCCTTTGTAAGAGATACTCCCTCTGTGTCTGGGTCAGTCCTTCCAATGTTAAAAGATATCTTAATACCACCTAGTGACCTCCAAGAACTGTAAAGGGTCTGAGATTTTACCCCACTTACAAACTAACAAGTTAGCCTGACACAGTTTGATGGATGCTAGCGGAAGGCACAAGACTCCTGGATCAGAGACAAAGGACTTTATTCTTCACAGCAATAGCAGAGCTAGATTATTAGAATTTATGCCTGCTTCTTGAGCCTCAATTCCGAAGGCAATATGAGTAGGGCCAGTGGACACCTGGATGTGCAAAGGGTTGCATTGCAGGAGAGGAACCCTGAGATTAGGGAACTCAAATCTTTTATAATGGATGGTAAGCCTGCCAGAAGGTGACGTTATCTTTAGTATACTGGACAGTAAGAATGTCTGCTAATTCCTCCATGGGAGACACTGCTTTATCTTCCAAAGCTGTTCACTATACCAACATCCTTGAAAAGAGGGTCTGGAATCAGAAAACAGATCAGTGGTTTCTGGGGACAGGGAGTTGCTGGAGGGTTGATTCCAAAAGGGCATTGGGAGTTTGTGAGGGAGATAGAACTGTTTCATAGCTTGTTCGTGGTAGTGGATATACAATTGTTTGAGTTTGTCAAAACTTGCAGAACTGGACACTAAAAAGAGTGAATTTTACTGTATGTAAATAAAAAAAATTATAATTTAAAAAACAAGAACAAAAGAAACAAGAACGACAACAGAAAAAAGAGGGTCTGGAACAAAAACAGGCAGAGCCTCTGCTCACGAGATGGGCACATCTCTGGCACGTGGCTTGTACCCTTGAAGACGTTTCCTCAGTCCTTTGCCCTTTCTCTTCACTGGTTTCCTGCTCTGCCCCCTTCCACAGAGTGCAGTCCAGAAATGTGTCCTAAATGTCTTCTGATGATGCTAGTTCAATCTAGAAAAATTACTGGGATTTTGTAGACCGTCCTTTTTGGAGGGGAGAGGAGTCCTGGTTATGAATGAGGGAGACATTCCAAGGGCAGAGGAGTGAACTTTGGGTCGAATCATTGTATATTTCTTTCTACCCAGGCAATTATGCCGCTGTACTGGCTACAGACCCATCGTGGAGAGTGGGAAAAGTTTCAGTCCTGTGAGTATAAAACATCTGAGAGCTGCCGAGCCAGGACTTCTGGAGGAAACAGCGAAGCGTCACACCCATTACGTGGAATTGGTTTTCAAGGAAAGCACAATACTGTCCATCAGAGACTCAGATGTTTGCCATTTTGCCCTTCTCAATGCAGGTAACTAGATACTCTTCTCAGAAATACAGTCAGGGAGCGCCTTAATGGCTTTTTTGAAGGTGAAGTTTATAAACTAGCATGTTCTAAGTGAAAACAGATTATGCCATCTTCCTTACATCTAGCTTTGTGATAGGGAGAAACAGAAAAGAATCTATTTCTCACACTGTCATTTCAGCAGCACGTTTTGTGGAGTCATAGCCAAAGTGAAACATGTTTCTGAAATAAATGCCTGTGTTCACTCTGACTGTGATTCCATCCTTGATTAGTACTAATGGTCTATGGGGAAGAGAGGAGAAGCTGTTTCCATCTTTCATGCTGTGTGGAATGAATAGCCACTAAGTATACGTACCATCCATAGAGCTTCTGTTTCAGACCCTCTCGTGCCTACTGCCTCCACATCCCTCTCCCTAAAAAACCTATGATAAGTCACTAAGAAAGACTATATAGAATTATTAATTTTAAAAACATAACCTTTTTCCTACAAACGTATAAACTGTAGAAGTTAAATATCCAGAGATGTTTGGATTCCTAAATTGTTAAGAAGAATGTGGAAAAGTGAGAAAGCATTATGATGATGCCAAAGGGGGATGTGCAAGGAAATATGTCTAAAGGAAAGATTAAAGAATGGATTAAAGTCCTGCATTGGTGTCATCACAGACTGGGCGCTCAGCTCATGTCTCCAAGCTCCTTCCATGCCCCAAAGAGCTGCCCTTGGCCACCACACAGGCCTGGGGGTGAGCCCCTGGTTGTACCCCTGCCCTCTCTGGGAGGAGGGACCAGAGCAGGGGCCAACATGGGCCCTGGAAGTGGGTTTGGGGCCTTGGCAGCAGGGAATTCTGAGGTTGTGTGTGTCTGTGGCTTGTGGCTGGAAGGTGGGGTACTGGCTGTGAGTGTAATGTTCCTTTGGTCCCAAGGACCCCTGCCCCTTGGGGATGGGTGTGGCAAGAAGGGGCCAGAGTTGGGACCCAGAGCGGAGTCCCAACAATCTGAGACTAAGGACGGTGTTGGGAATGGACTCCTTAAGCCACATTTGATACTTCTGACATCAACAGAAATATAAAGAAGAGTGGACTCCAGGATGGTTGTTCATGTACACAAAAAATAATGTTACAGAAAATCGAATAAAGTGCTTAATCTCACCATTCCTCACTCTTCAGCTATAATTTTCCTTACATCACCTCCCTGCAAAGTGTCAACTAACCATGTTTAGTCCCTGTTAGAACGGGTAGACTTCCCTTGAACTGTAATAGCCAACAGACAGAACTGGATTCAGTGGTTCCCCAGGCCAACTCTGGTTTAGAAAGCCATTTCTAATTTTGTCTGAGACCCGCTTTCCTGTAATGTCCACATATGGGATAATGTTGGGCAAATCCGTGCCTCGTTTATGAGACAGCCTTTCCCATAGGTGCAGCCAGCTCTCATCCCCTCTATCCTTATTCACTCACCCTCCTTGTCCCCTTTCTTTTTTCTTTTTCTTTTTTTCCCCACCCTGGCATCCCCTCCTTGTCCCCTTTCTAGCTGAGTTATTGTCATACATTTTTCTAACGTCTCTTCCTTCCTGAGACTCCAGGTAACATCTCCATAAATGATTCCTGAATCCTCTCCTACTGCTGCTCTCTCTGGACCCTTCCCTCCCATACCTAATCCTGAGCTCACTGTCACCTCCACTCTTACTCTGCTGAACCAGCCCCTCTCCTGCCTTCCATGCTTATGGTAAATGGTACCACCATTGTGTGCTTTTTCTCACCCAGAACCAAGGCCTGATGATTTTAACACGCACTAGCCCTCAAGCTCATCTGTCGCTTTTCCTCCGCACTCACGCTGCCCTAATCCAGACCATCTTCATTTACACTGAGATCATGACACAACTTCTGCACCTGGTTACCTTCCTTCCCACACCTCCCACACAACCCAACTCACAGCAGGGTCCTCACATTTCCCAGAATTCCTTTCGAAGCTTTTAAAAAATGTGATGGCCTAGGATTTCCCTCAGTTTTACTGGATTGGAACCTCGTGCGGAGTAGCCCGGGAATAGCTCAGAATTTTTACAAAACTCCCCAGGTGACAACCGCAACCAGTCTGCAGGTCTGGAATCAGGAACCACTGCATACTGTAGCCCAAGAAACCTTCCAGAACTATCAGTTCAGAGATGCTGAGTGGCTCCCACTGGCCCCAAATGCTGTCTCAAAACTGAAGCCTGCCTTTGAAGACGCTCCACAGTCTGTCTGCTCTGACCCCTCACACCGCCTCCTTCTAATCACTTCCCTGTGGTCAAAGCCACCGACTTGGTTTCTTCCTAACACCTCGTGGACAGCCTCCCAATCTGGGTCTGTGCTGGCTCCATTCCCTCCTCGCCCCTCTTCCAGGAAGCCTCTGCAACCACTGTTCCCTGACCTCCGGGGAGCCTGCCTCTGGACCCCTCTTCTGATGCGTGGCTTCTGTTGGCCCTAATTGTAGTTCATCTTGCTCCAGCCAGGCCCTGTGCTTGGCACAGGACAACTGCTTGACAGATGCTCCTCTCGTCAGAGTAAAACTGAGGGACTGGTCTGTCCCTCACTGCCATGTATCCCGAGCCCAGTCCAGGGCCTTTCAAACAGGAGAGACTCAGTACTTGGCTGTTAATGACCGTGGTGCTTATCAAACTTTGACTTTTTTTTTTTAACCAAAAGATTAAAACACTAATTTTTCTTCTTAAAGTTTACCAAATTGTGTAAAAAGAAGACCTGCAGCCCTTGGACTCAACCCAGGAACTTATATTTCCACCTGAACTAATGGTATGTCCTTTTCTCCTGATTTATTTCTCTTTTTGTGTCAACTCTAAGGGAATAAACAGTCCATCAGCTCATCCCCAGGTGATACTTTCCAGCATCTTTAACTCAGATATCTTAACGTGAATGCCAGAAGGAAAATGTAAAACATCTTCAAAGAAAAACACTCTCTTCCTTATAACTTGTTTCTTTAGTTTTTGCCCCACTAAAAATAAAGCCAGAGTGAACAAGGATTTACTATCTATCATAGGAAATTTTACATACTCAAAATGTTAGTAGACTTAATATCAAATTGTCCCATGGGTACCTTTGCACTACCGTCACCTTCAGGAAACTGTGGAAGGCATTCCCCTCCCTGCCCTGCCCCTGGGTGGACCCACCTTGTCCATGACCTCTCATTTAGTAGAACTCATCTCCTTCTGTGTCCAAAGCAGGACAGTCAGAGTCTGTTTTGGCACACAGGCATCTTTATTAAAATCCAGGGAAAACCCAGGGTACAAACTGTAAGCAGGTGAGGGCAGTTACCAGCTCCCTGCATCACTTACCTGACAGCCTGGCACAGGTTTAAAGCATTTTCTTTTCTTTTTAAAAACCTGTTCCTCCAGGCGTCTCTTGGACTCATCTGTAATTGTTGCACAGACTTCTATGGGGAGCATCCCATACATCGGCCCTTTGCTAGGCCCTTGGGATACAGAAATGATACACTGCCTGTCTCTCAGGAGCTCAGTCGGATGGAAGAGTCAGACAGATGTGCCCATAACAATTAACGATAGAAGGCCAAGAGGGCTGTATGGAGACCTAGGAAGCGGGGCTGGGAGTGGAGCAGAGAGCAAGAGGTGGGAGAGGGTGGACAACCAGAGAGACTTTGCCAAAGCGCCAAGCTTGAGCTGAAACTTGAATTATCAATAGAAGTTATCAAGAAGTAGGAAGGGGAAATGAATGGGACATGGAGAGGGAATTCTAGGTAAAGTAAAAATCACGTGTATTGGCTAGTGGCTTTGCGGAACTCAGAGCTTTCAGGAAAAACCAACAATCCCAAATGATGAGGGCATCGCCTGTTGGAGGGTTCATTGTAACCCCCACCCCTACCCCAAAGTGTGGGACTGGAAAGGGTGGAGAAGGGCAGATCCTGATGGGCCTTTAGTGCACATCTAAAGAATATAAATATTTTGCACAGGTAATGGAGAGTCATGAAAGGATTTCAATAAAGGATATTTACCATTTGGAAAGATTACTCTGGCTGTTGTATGGGGTAAACATTGGAAGGGGTCACAAGTGAATGCAGGGTGACAGGTGGGTATCACAGAGCCCAGGAGAGGGACAATGGTGTCTAGGATTAGGGTGCTGGTGGTGGAGGTGGAGAGAGGGGGCAGACGGGAGAGAGGGTTAAGAGGCAAAATCAATAGGGTTTGGTGGAGAATTGGGATTGAAGAGTTTGAGTTTTGTCTTATTTATTAGTGGAAGAAGCTTGAAGATTGATGGGAAGAATACAAGTAAAAGGGAGAAGCTGAAAACTTCAGAGATGGAAGGGGTGGGTCGAAAGCATAGACTGAGGAACGCCTTCTCTATTTCTTTCAGAAACCTTTCACTAACACAGTCTTCTCAAGTCTGGGGAGGAATCCCCCTGTGCTCCCTAGAGCTCTGTCCTTATCCTGTAGGGTATCTTCTGCCAGATCGACATCACCTATGTACTCACTAGGTTGTGAGCACAAGCCACCTGTGAGGAAGATGTGGCATTCACTGCTGTGTCACCATTGCCCTGCAGGGCATCTCAATTTTTTGGTCTCAAGACTGCTTAAGCCCTTAAAAAATGATTGAGGGCCCTAAAGAGCCTTTGTTTATGTGGGTTATATCTATTAACATTTGAAGTATTTGAAGTTAAAACTGGGAATTTTTTGTCTTGGTTTTTTTTTTTTTTTTTTTTTTGCAGTACGCGGGCCTCTCACTGGCCTCTCCCGTTGCCGAGCTCAGGCTCCGGACGCGCAGGTTCAGCGGCCATGGCTCACGGGCCCAGCCGCTCCGCAGCACGTGGGATCCTCCCGGACCGGGACACGAACCCGCGTCCGCTGCATCGGCAGGCGGACTCTCAACCACTGCGCTACCAGGGAAGCCCTTTTGTCTTGTTTTGTTTTGTTTTTGGCCACACCGCGTGGCTTGCGGGATCTTACTTCCCCAACCAGGGATTTAACCCGGGTCCCAGCAGTGAAAGCACCGAGTCCCAACCACTGGACTGCCAGGGAATTCCCCAAACTGGGAAATGCTTTACACATTTTTAAATTTGAAAATAACATGGATGTGGTCCTAGAGACTGTCATACAGAGTGAAGTAAGGTCCTAGAGACTGTCATACAGAATGAAGTAAGTCAAAAAGAGGAAAACAAATATCGTATATTAACGTATATATGTGGAATCTGAAAAAATTGGTATAGACAATCTTATTTACAAAGCAGATATAGAGACACAGACGTAGAGAACAAATGTATGGATACCGAGGGGTAAAGGAGAGGGTGGGATTAATTGGGAGATTGGGACTGACATAGATACACTATTGTTTTTTAAATAGTTTGGGGTCTTTTTTTTTTTTTTTTTTTTTTTTTTTTGCGGTACGCGGGCCTCTCACTGTTGTGGCCTCTCCCGTGGGGAGCACAGGCTCCGGATGCGCAGGCTCAGCGGCCATGGCTCACGGGCCCAGCCGCTCCGCGGCATGTAGGATCCTCCCGGACCGGGGCACAAACCCATGTCCCCTGCATCGGCAGGCGGACTCTCAACCACCGCGCCACCAGGGAAGCCCTTTTATTTTATTTTTTTAAATAAATAAATTTATTTATTTATGGCTGTGTTGGGTCTTTGTTGCTGCGCGCGGGCTTTCTCTAGTTGTAGCGAGCAAGGGCTACTCTTCATTGTGGTGCGTGGGCTTCTTATTGCGGTGGCTTCTGTTGGTGAGGAGCACGGGCTCTAGGCACGCGGGCTTCAGTAGTTGTGGCGCACAGGCATGTGGGATCTTCCCGGACCAGGGCTCAAACCCATGTTCCCTGCATTGGCAGGTGGATTCTTAACCACTGTGCCACCAGGCAAGTCCGACACAGATACACTATTGATACCATGTATAAAATAGATAACAAATGAGAACCTACTTTATAGCACAGGGAACTCTACTCAATGCTCTGTGGTGACCTAAATGGGAAGGAAATCCAAAAAAAGAGGGGATATATGTATACGTATAGCTGATTCACTTCGCTGTACAGTAGAAACTAACACAACATTGTAAAGCAACTGTACTCCAATAAAAATTTTAAGAAAAAAACATGGGTGAACACATTGCACATTAGCATGAATAACATATGGTTCATGAAGAATAACTCTATCTTTCCAAAGAGAAATCAGTGAGAAGAGTGGCATTGTTTCACAATTTTTGCAAAGCTCTTTAATACTGGCTTAAAAGACAGCTGGCTTTGCATATCTGCTTCTACATTCAGCCTGTTACTGTACCACACATGACGCAACCTTTGGAAAGCTCCAGTGTAACTCGTGAGAGAATGAGAAGGAAGAGGGTAAATATTACTATAAAATAGTTTTGACCTTGGAACCCATAAAAGGAATCCATGGACTATCCTCTGAGAACCACTGGCCCAACCTGGTGAGACAAACGTATGGACTGTTTCATTAACTGGAGCTTTTAATCAATTCCCAGAAACTTCCATCTCTCTGTCATTCTTTCCGACAAAACACATACCTTAAGACAAGATTTACAGAATTCTTATGAAAAGAAATTCTCTTTTAGCCAATCTGCCTTTATTGCTCAATTTCCATCACTTTAGTCAGTTAAGCAACTTCCACCATGATTTTTGTTCAGTGTTGAAATTATTCAGTGTGAAATGATTTATGGAAACACAGAATTCCACCCAAAGATCTGCCCTTTTGATGGCTCCCACAAAGAGCAAAACAGTTTTGCATAAAATACTTTTATAAAGGTATCACCAAATTTAATTTCAAATAAATTAATTCAAATCCCTTGAGAAATGGTTTCCTTATTTTTTTTAACTAGCGAAAGTTGTTTAAACCATGTTTTTTCCAGATGCATGGAACCATTTCAACTTTAGAGAACTCCAGGCAGGGAGCCTGGTGCCCTCGGGCTCATGGTTCTGCTCACATTAACCATCTGTGTCTCCTTGACTAGGTCACACCCCCTCTTTGAGCCTCATTGTTATTCCCTTCTATAAAACTAGACCAGTGGTTCTCAGATTTACTCATGTGCAGGAGCAAGCAGAAGTCCAGGGCTTTTCCTTGAATACCCTATTCTTTGCTGAACATCATAAAATAGTGGCAAATTTAGTTAGGCTGAGTGGAATAGGAACTATTTCAGACTTAGAAAATATGACTTATTATATGGTCCCTGTACCAGGTCAAAACAGGAAGCACAGAAGTCCATTAAAAAGAAGAAAAAGGAAAAGAAAAGGTCACCCAATTAAGCATGATCTACTCTTTGCAAATTACCCTCATAAATATTTACTTGTTCATTCCATCTTTGTCAACTCTCACTTGCAGTGCCCTTGGCTTTAGAGAAACGAAATGGGAGGAAAACTTTAACAAAATTCTGCTCTTTAACTACTTCTGCTAACTGAGAAAAGTCCAACTTTCCGCTGTAGCTGTAAAACCCCTCAATCTTGCTTGGGAAACAATGATGGTCGGTGAAAGGAAGGTCCCTATTGGCTTTAAAAAGTCTGACATTCTGTTCTTTTACCATGTTTCAACACACAGCCAGCCTTACCTCACAGAAGTATGGCCTCTGAGAACCAAAGTAGCTTCTAGTCAAATCCCTAATTTGCAGATAAAATCAAGCCTAGAGACTCACTGAGATTTTCCTAAATTCACCTGGCTCCCTAGTGGTCAGTCAGGGCTTAGAACCTGGGTCTCCCATTTCCTGATGGACTCAGTGTTTTTGCACTTTGCAAGCCTGCCTGATAATAAATAGCACACATTCCCAGCACACATACAGTTAATTCTCTGTTGATATTCTGTTATCATTTGTAACTTAGCCAGCAATTATTTCTTCGGTTGAGAAGTTGACATTAGAAATCTCATCCCTGGCACATAAGATTCTTGTTTGTTTATAAGATAAGATTTAATTAAAATCCACTTAGTTTTTTTTTTTTTAAACTAGAAGAGGTGGAAAAATAAATATGCAAAGCAGTGAATTTAATTGTGAAGTGATTAGGCTACTGTTCTATGAGTACCTGTCTTTGTTTTGTTATCCATGGTGGGTTCCATTAAATCTTGTTCAGTTTGTAAGCTCTAATGAAGGCCGTGTGTTTGTCATTGACACCAGCATTAAGTCTGAATTTATCTGTTGCTGAGATTGGCAAAAGAGCCCAAAAAGAAATGTCTGGCTTTCTATGGGGAGAGGACTCCCTGGATCACCCTAGGAACCATAAATGACCTCTGGGACTGACAATGAAGGACCCTAAAGCTCCCCTTGTGGGGAACACTTGCGATGGTGACAGCAATGACACCACAGTTCCTACTTTGATTGAAAATCAAAATTAATGAAAGATGTGTCATAGCATCTGCTCACAAATCAAAATACATACCTGGTGATTCAAACTCACTCTGTTGCCCAACTAATAGCCAGCTTGTTATATAATTAAGATCTCTGGCTCCTAAAGAGCAATTTCATCTCAGTCCAACTCTAGAATGTGGTCGAAAACAAGCCTCATCTGTCACAGTTTTATTTCACTTTGCTTATTAGGCCTATGATAATTGCTTCTAGGTCACAGTGTTATTTGCAACATGAAATCTAGCTGGCTTCTTTCCCACTAATGATAATTCTCCTACCTGTAAGGGCCTGATACAAAGTTTAAAGAAATGTTCCATCCAATTATTATCTCTCTTGCAAGGATGCTGGAATTATTTATAGTGACTAACACAAAAGGTGTGTTCTCATTTATTATAACAAGATCCTTATGTTACAGATGGTTCTGCTGAAGAAAGCTAAGGCTACTTGCCACTAACCAAATCACAGGATCATGAGGCTGGAAGAAATCATACTTTCCAGTGTGATGCTCAACCGCATCTGATCTTTCGAAAATTCAGAAAATCCTGGTAAAGATTGTACATTGTCTCTCTTTTTTTTTTTAAACTGACTTTAAAAATTTTTTGATTTTATTTATTTTTTTATATAGCAGGTCCTTATTAGTTATCTATTTTATACATATCAGGGAATACATGTCAATCCCAATCTCCCAATTCATCCCACCCCCACCCCCACCCCCACCCCCACCACTTTCCCCCCTTGGTGTCCATATGTGTGTTCTCGACATCTGTGTCTCTATTTCTGCCCTGCAAACCGGTTCACCTGTACCATTTTTCTAGGTTCCACATATATGCGTTAATATACAATATTTGTTTTTCTCCTTCTGACTTACTTCACTCTGTATGACAGTCTCTAGATCTATCCATGTCTCTACAAATGACCCAATTTCATTTCTTTTTATGGCTGAGTAATATTCCATTGTATATATGTGTCACATCTTCTTTATCCATTCATCTGTTGATGGACACTTAGGTTGCTTCCATGTCCTGGCTATTGTAAATATTGCTGCAATGAACATTGTGGTACATGACTCTTTTTGAATTATGGTTTTCTCAGGGTATATGCCCAGTAGGGGGATAGCTGGGTCGTATGGTAGTTCTAGTTTTAGTTTTTGAAGGAACCTCCATACTGTTCTCCATGGTAGCTGTATCAATTTCCATTCCCAGCAACAGTGCAAGAGGGTTCTCTTTTCTCCACACCCTCTTCAGCATTTGTTGTTTGTAGATTTTCTGATGACGCCCATTCTTGTGCATTTTCTCTTCAGACTCAGTTTTCTGCACAGAGCTGTGGCTCAACAAATATTTGCTGATTCACCCAGAAACTCCCCCAGCTGCCCTAGCTACCTCCATTGTTCAAGCAGGCTTAGTGAGTTTCTCCCCTCCAGCAGCAGACGGCAACAGCGACCACATTCCCTTAAGCGACCACATTCCCTGTTAAACAGCCCGTGGTGTTTTCACAGGCCAAAATCGTCACCAGGCACTCACTCCTTCAGTTTTCCCTTCTCCAAGCAGCCTGTCCCAAAGGTATCCAACAAGGAGAGGCTTTTTTTTTTTTTTACTATTTAGAACTCAATTCTTTCTTTTTATTTTTTTGTACTCAATTCCATAGACCAATATTACTGTGTGAAAAGTACAGGTAAAATAAAATCATTTTAAAACACTCATTTGGGGGACTTCCCTGGTGGTGCAGTGGTTAAGAAGCCGCCTGCCAACGCAGGGGACACGGGTTCGAGCCCTGGTCTGGGAAGATCCCACATGCCGCAGAGCAACTAAGCCCGTGCACCACAACTACTGAGCCTGCGCTCTAGAGACCGCGAGCCACAACTACTGAACCCTGCGCCTCGAGCCCATGCTCCGCAACAAGAGAAGCCACCGCAATGAGAAGCCCGCGCACCACAATGAAGAGCAGCCCCCGCTTGCCGCAACTAAAGCCCACACGCAGCAACAAAGACCCAATGCAGCCAAACATACATTAATTAATAAAAACACTCATTTGTCTATTAATTGTATAGTTATTAAGCACTTACCATGTGCCAGGCACTGGGCTATATGCTGCTAAATCATGAAAAAGACATGATTTCTTCCCTAGGAACTCATCATATTGTGGGAAAGATAGACGTAGAAAAAGAGCGATAAATGTGATACTATTTGGCTGTACCACTCGGCTTGCAGGATCTTAGATTGAACCCAGGCCCTAGGCCGTGAAAGCATGGAGTCCTAACCACTGGACCGCCAAGGAATTCCCAATATTTTCTTTTTCATCAGTGGAATCTTCCTCTACAATCTAAGGGATGCTTTCAAAATTGTACTGTTTTTGGATTAGCCCAGTTAAGGCGATTTTTAAATTTTAATGAAGGAGAATTTGGGGATTTTTAAGTGAGGAAAAGACAAAAATAAATAACCATTTTAAACACTGATACATATGAAACAGAAATAGACTCACCAACATAGAGAACAGACTTGTGGTTGCCAAGGGGGAGGGGGTTGGGGGAGGGATGGAGTGGGGAGTTGGGGTTAGCAAATGTAAGCTATTATATATGGAATGGATAAACAACTAGGTCCTACTGTATAGCACAGAGAACTATATTCAGTATCCTATGATAAACCATAATGGAAAAGAATATATAAAAAAAGAATGTATATATATATATATGTACAACTGAATCCCTTTGCTATACAGCAGAAATACAACATTGTAAATCAACAATACGTCAATTTTAAAAACACAGCAAAAAAACCCCACCCTGCATACATTAATTTTAAAGCTAGATATAAAGTTGCAAGTGCTAATCTAAAATAAATATCTTGTGTTTTTTATGCTCTTCTTAGCGTTTTTTCCCTCAATTTTCTATTAATAAATCTGTTTGACTTTGCTAATAAGAAGTGTGTTTTTAAATGTTGCTTTCTATCTTGTAGAAATGAGAATTAGAATGCAGAATTACTAATCAGATATGTACAGTAAGAGGAAGTCTACCTAAGAGACCTTTTCTGTCATTATTGTAGTCCTCTGGGAAACTGAAAATTGTAGTTTACACACACAAAACCCCAGATGTTACTGCTGCTCATTTCACCTGTGGTTTCAGAAATGCTGAGTCAACTTCATGGTTCTGGCTCTTTAAGAGATCAACTCATTCTCTCAATCTTTACTTACTCTGCCTTTGACCTTGGCTCATGTTGTAGTAAATATTCTTTGAAGTCTAAATAAATATCTGTTTTATAATTTCAAAGGCAGGGGGACCTCAACATGCACGCATTCAGCGTCAAATCACAGTCACGTTAGAATGAGTCAAGTAAGTTCATGTTCTGAGTTCAGAGTGCAATTTAACAGAAAGGTGGACAAGTGGACAGCTGTCTTCTTTCTAGATGAATCCTTAGACTCCTGAGCTGGGATACCTGTTCTAAATTAGCCTATTTGATATGTAAAACAGAACCTTATTAAAGAAAATTCTTCCCCAAAATGAATTCATCAGTCACATCTATTTATGTATTAGTCAAATGGTCTTAGCTCCAAGAAGTACTCAAAGAAAACCTTATTTAAAATGAGAGTTGCAGCATTTATTTCAGGCTCTTTTTAAAGGATCTTGCTTTCTGTCCAACTTCCCAAAATTAAAGCATGAGCTCCCTCTGCTGAGTGAATTATTGTATGAAACAGAATTTGTGCAGTGCCTGTGATGCCAGAAAATTCTTAGAAACAAGCAATTATGAAGTGAAAAAAAATATTTTCCTTTTTAAAAATCACGACTATAATATGGGATGGAATGGAAAGGTGGAGGAGAGTAATTTACAAGGTAGAGATTCGTTAGTTGAGATTTTTCTCCCTAAGCCTCACTCCTGCATGCTTTATAACCACCATTGCTGGAATCACCAGGAAGTGCTTACAAGCCCCTGTTCTCACACCTACCCTATCACCTGGCTTTGGTTCTTCACAGCACTTAATCATATCTGAAATTACCGTCCTTGTTTATTCATTGATCTGGTGATGGCTGTCTTCCCCTGCTAAAATGCTGGCTTCCTGTTAGAGAAGAACTTGTCTGCTCTCAGCCCTAGAACAGTGCCAGGCACACAGTAGGTGCACAGGAATATTTGTTAATGGGTGGAGGAAGAGAGGGAAGCAGGAAGTCAGGTTAGCACTTGCTGAAAGCGTCACCTAGGAATGTGATCCATTTAGAGAACGATTCCGTGCCAGTCATGTAGAACTGGATACAAATTAGTAGGAAATGAGAGAAAGAGAGAATTACTGAAGGCATAGGGAAAGGGGTGTGGAATTCAGGCTTAACCTTAAAGATGGGGAGGGTTTGGTCAAGTTAGACAAGGAAGCAAGCAAGCATTGTGCTAGGCACTGGGATACAATGGTCTTTAAAAAAAAAAAAAAAGGCATGGACACCACCCTCACGAAGCCTACAGTTTAAGCGTGAAGATAGATATCAAACAAATAATCACACAAACTAAAATTTCAACTGGACAAGTGCTCCAAAGGAGAGGTGCATGGTGTTAGGGGAAGAGATAACAGGAGGACCGATTTTATAGGGGAGTTAGAGAAGGCTTCTCCTAGCTGAGATCAAAGGGTAAGTGGGGATAACCAGGTAAAGAGGATGAGCGCAGCGCATGCCAGGGGCTGGAGATGGAAAACTGTGCTGCTGCTGGACCACGAGGGAAGAGGCTGGAGATGGACCCATCACCCAGGAGGGAGCGCCGACTTTGTGGAGCAAGAAAGGGTTCTAATGGCTTCCGTATCTTTTTCAGGGGTTCTAAGCTATTTTGACTCTCTTTTTCTTACTTTCTGTATTTACAGGATGGTCCACAATGAGTATATGTTACTTTAATAATCAGAAAAATGGGACATCTACGAACGAAAAAGTTGTCACCACATGTCCACTGGAGCCTTCTCTCCCTACTCGCCTTCTTTTCCAGGCTTACAGAATATGAATGACGGTATCTCGCTTTCGGGCAGGACAGCCTGGGAGAGGCCGCCACACAGCTCCCAGAGGCGAAAACACAGCAGTGAATCACCTGAGAACCTGGGCTTCACAGCAGATCATGGCTCTGTGTTCTCTTGGCCCACCTCCGGGTGTGGGTACCTTAGTGAGGAAAGGTTGTGTCACTCAGTATTGCTGCCGTTTCCTGCTACATCCATCTGTGCTTCCACAAGGCCAAATCAGACGGACTACTTAATTTCAGATCTTCGTGGCATAAGCCACTTGAATGACCAGGTTCTAAGGGAGGTGGGTGCTGCCTTCCTGGTCCCCCCACCCAGGCCCTGTCTGCCATTGTCTGTTGAGGGTCTATCCCATCCAGAAAGTCTATGTTATCAGCCCCCAAAGGGGATTTAAAAAGACAACTAATGGATTTGTTGAGAGCAACTGAACCGGTAATCAATGTGAATGAGAATGACACAATTTATTCAACCTTTTAGGGTAATTCTATATTATAGCAACTATAATATGTCATATATAGCTGTAAAATATTAACTATAAACTATAATCTATATATAAATAACATACCACAGAGTTATCCTCGTTACCCCTCAGTGTCTCTGTATGAAAGAATTGTTGGGTTGTGCCTGCAGCCCAGTCTAAACCCTCCTCTTTGAATGCTGGGGCTTTGTGTTTCTGTTGGCTTCCTCGGGATCCTGTTCTGTTCACATTCTAGCTGCTTGAGTTAGAATGGCTGTATCTCTCTGCGAGGGCCTTTAACCACTGATGGTAATCTCAGTCTATCTGCAGTCCAGTGTTCAAAGTGAATTCTTCAAAGATGGAATCCTCATCCATGGCCTTCCCTGGGAGGCAGCTTCCCCAGAAGGAAGGTTGTGACTGTGTGTTGCCCACGGGTCTTCGTTTCTCTGCCCTCACTCACACCTGACGCCCTCGTTCCTTGTCAGCTCTGGGCTGCCTGCATCTGTACTGCAGCCATGGGACGGGTTCAATAGTGCTTCACTGGGAACAATTTTAACTATAGTGGAATCCCCAGAAGAGGATTCATGAGGATCACAAGACATCTTTCATGGTGTCAAGAGCCTATTGACTATAAAATACCTAGATTTATACTGACCTTGTCAGGTAAATTAATTGGAAAGGGAAGTTCCCACAGGACCGGCCTGGGGAAGTGCCCCTCTGTGGTGAAACTGAAGACAAAACAGAACACATTTTGGTTTACAAACTACACGAGAAAAATAGGTCTCTTTTTACTTTTTTTTTTTAAATAACTTTTTTTCGTTTTTTAAATTTTATTTATTTATTTATTTACCTTTGGCTGCGTTGGGTCTTCGCCGCTGCGCACGGGCCCTCTCCAGCTGCAGTGGGTGGGGCCCACTCCTTGCCGCAGTGTGCAGGCTTCTCATTGCGGTGGCTTCTCTCGTTGTGGAGCACAGGCTGTAGGCGCGCGGGCTTCAGTAGTTGTGGAGCACGGGCTTAGTTGCTCCACGGCATGTGGGATCTTCCTGGAGCAGGGCTCAAACCTGTGTCCCCTGCATTGTCAGGCGGACTCTTCACCACTGCACCACCAGGCAAGCCCTTTACTTGACTTTGGACCAAAAAATGTTTTAGCCAATCTGACCCTCTGCCTTATCCATCAAGCTGGCTTTTGAATGTCTTTTACCTCTTACCATGAAGCAACCGCCCTTCAAAGGATAAACATTTATTGCCACAGAGGCCACAGGCTTTGAAAGAACATCCCTCCCAGAGGGCTCCCCAAATATCTTGAGGAGGACAGCACTCTTGAGATAAGTGTGTGGTCTCTCCCAAGGAGACTGCTTCCAGGGGAGTAATATTCAGTTGCACGTCTACAGTTCAGGATTTGGATTGAAAATAATCACATGCCTCTATGGCTGTCTTTCACTGATTGATGTTATCGCTGTCATTTGGATTTTATTTGTTGACGTCCCTGTTCTTGTGAGTAACATACCTGTGTTTACCACTGACCCTCTCAAGATGTTTCAGCTCTTCAAACTCACCCACATGCTCTCTCCCACAGTATACCATCTGTCTGCCACTGTCACATTTACTCACTGATTCAGACCCTTCTGCCCGACAAATTGCCCCTTGTAGCCTCGGCAGAGTGCTTCCCGTAAGCTGGAGGAGTCTTGCTCTGTTAGCACAGGTGGAAAGCTTTTTCTCCAAGGCAGGGTCCCTAGATACATCTGGATATAACCATATCATGGGAGAGTCACGATACTATGTGTGGCTATTTTCAATTTCATTTTAACTTTAGAATGCCTTTTTATAATAAGAATACTACTGGATTAATAAAGTATAAGGTTGTTTCAGTAGTATATGGTGCCTATAATTAATGCTTCTTCCCCCACCCCCCCAACAAGAAGGAACGCAGTAAATTCCTTTAAATGATCATCTTCTTTCTGGAGAAACCCATGCAAGCCTTAAGCCAGATCAAGTCCTAGTTTCTGTTCTCATTTCTGTCTTTAGAAAGGTATAAGATTATGAAGTTTATGATGTCCACTTTCATCTGTTTTAGTTATTTTTATCTTGAATTGGATTCAGCATAATAAAAATAGAGTTTGCAGCAAATATTTTACACATGCCTAGGTGCAAACAGTAATAACAGATTAGATGTTGATCTACATCATTAGAGGGCTTTAGGTCATTGCACTATTTTCTTATCCATCTTCTTAAAAAGTTCTAAAAACCTAGGATCCTTAGCATCACAAATCATATCATTGAAAAAGACTAATAAGCTTGTGGTATAGGTGAGGAGGGTTGAGGTCCAAAGAAATTTAATTATTTCAACAAGGTCTCACAGTGAATAGGTGGCAAAACCAGGACCAGAACTCTCAGAGAGTAAAAATACGGAAACCAAGTAGCATATTGCTTAAATGTTTGAAATAAAATGTTAGGGGTTAGTAGAATCCCACCAACAGGGGGCAGCAAAGACCTTCTCGCCTGCCTCGGTGTAATTTATGTTCTAGTTTTAGGGATGTGGCTTTTTCTCTGATGTGGTTTCTGACGTGACAGAACCAAGAAAACAGATGTGTTATCAGTCCTGGCCTTAGTGACAATGAGAAATCAGGTGGTCGCTGTCTAGGTGGTGTCTCCAGGCCAGAATATGTACCACAGAGCCCAGTGGATGACAGCACCTCTGTTCCTAGGTTATTATTGAGTGAGGCAGCTGTCTCTGCAGGAAGACAGCATTTAAAGCACTCGGATCTGGATTTTTCACTAAGAATTGTTTCCAACAGTCAATAAATTAGGCAAAGGAGAGCAACAAAAGTAAGAGACTGCCAGAAATTCTCATGTGCATTTCTAAGCAAATACCAGCGACCACAGTCATGTCAGCTGCGTGGCTATGGGGTTGGAAACGAGGTGAAGTCGGGAGGGGAAGATGAAAGATAAATTCGGAGTGTGGGTGCAAAAGACTAGCCTGAACCAGCTCCCTTCCCAGCCTACAAGGGGGCACTGGGGTCTCCGCAGGCTCCCCCTCCAGTCTGCTGCCTCCCGCTCTTTCTCATGCTTGGCCCCCTTTCCTCCTGTGGTCCTCTCTGCCTTCCCCTGGGTCTCACATTTCAGACCTTCCTGTGCTTCCTGTCCCTCACTCAGGACTCTGACTCGTTTCCATTGATGAAGGGGGCGGGAGGGGGCGTGTCCTTACTCAGGCACTTGTCCTCAGCTCCCACTAAAGAAGTTTGTCCCCCGTCCAGCTCAGCTGACAGTGGAAATGGATTTTATCAACCTACCTGTACTTATCCAGCAACACAGATTAGTTTTCTGGGAGCATAATAACGCCTTTTCTTATCTGTCCCCTGGAGTCAGAGTCTGCCCTGTCAGTGGCAAAGCCACGTTTGGAAATCATCGGGGAGGTAAGCCCTTCACTGGGTATAGGACCAGGTCAAGTATGGACTGAAAAATCAACTTAGAATGTACGTATACGAGTATACACATACATTTTGTGCTTTTTTTATAAAAGTGAAACATGTCCTTTCATGGATGTTTGACAAATATGGAAGGATGTAAGGAAGAACACTGAAATCTCTTATAAACCTACCTCCAATATACAGCCACAGTCAAAGTATTTCGAAAATATTAAAAACTTGATTCTCATACAAATCTAAACTAAGCACACATGAAAGACTGATTTAACTCATCACTGAGGGAACCAGCTAGATGATAAAACTGAATGAAAGTGAATTTGAGAGACTGAGTGTACATGCACTGAGAGAACAAGGAAGGAAGACTGCTAGTTTAGATACAAAGATGGTTCCTATCTTGCAGAGAATAAAACCGTAATCTTTAAGAGCAGATATAACTTGATTAGCTACTGGGGGAAAAAAATCCACATGTTGTCATGTAACTTCACAGAGTCCAGGCTCTAAATCAATAGTAAAGACAGTCATCCTGCTTATCTGCAGTTTCACTTTTCTGTGGTTTCAGTTACCCCTGGTCAATCGCACTCCAAAAATATTAAATGGAAAATTCCAGAAATAAACAATTCATAAGTTTTAAATTGTGCACCGTTCTGAGGAGCATGATGAAATCTCTCAGAGTCCCACTCCATCCCGGCAGGGACATGAATCACCCCTTAGTTCAGCGTTTCCTTCCCGCTGTTCACTTAGTAACCACAGTATCCTAGTGCCTGTGTTCAAGTAACCCTTATTTTACTTCATAATGGTCCCAAAGAGCGAGGGTAGTGATGTTGGCAATCTGGATATTCTCTTACTGTGCCTTATTTATGAACTTTATCATAGGTATGTATGTAGAGGAAAAGAACAATATGTATAGAGTTCAGTACTATTTGCAGTTTCAGGCAGCCGCTGGGGGTCTTGGAATACAGTCCCTTCAGATAAGAGGTGACAACTATAGTAACTTAAACAAAGGAGTGTTCCCCTAGAGAATCAGATAATCACTGAGCGGCTCTGCTAGACTGTTTTGATATGACATGGAAAGGACATACAGTCATTCTTTTTTCCAAGCCTTGGATAGTTTTTCTTAACACATCATTATGATTTTAATAGATTTCCTCTAGTCTTAAGAGTTTTTAGGGTGTATATAAATATGTGAATAAATAAAACACATATTTTTACCAAGTGATGATTATGTTTTATATATAATCAGACATGTTTCTTTTTTCACTTTATAGTGTATCATGAACATTTTTCCATGTCACTATTTTTCAAAAACAATTTTAATGGCTATTTTTTTTATTCAGATGGATATGCTATAATTTATGTAACCAATCCCTCATTGTTGAGAACAGAACAATAATATTACAGTGAATGTTCTAGTACATAAACCTTTGCATTTCATTTCCACTTATGTCCAATTCCAATTAATTCCTAGAAGTGAAGTTTCTGTCCACTTTTTAGGTCCTTAATACTTGTAGCCTTTAGGAATATTATTCCCACTTATACTTTCAGAAACTGAGTATGATTACATTTATTTCATCACACCCTTACCAACACTGGGTATATATATTTTTTATATATATTGTATATAGACAGTATATATATTTCTAACATATAGATTTCTAATACTTGAGAGTTTAGAAAAAAGCGTATCTTATTATTTTGATTAGCATTTCTTTAATTATCCGTGAAGTTATACGTTTTTTAAAAAATTATATTGACTTTTTTTAACATCCTTATTAGAGTATAACTGCTTTACAATGGTGTGTTAGTTTCTGCTGTATAACAAAGTGAATCAGCTATATGTATACATATATCCCCATATCTCCTCCCTCTTGCGTCTCCCTCCCACCCTCCCTGTAGCTCTGTTATGTTTTTATGCTAATAAAATCTCACAAAAATGAACACTAAAGACAGATCTGAAGGACAAAAATACAACAAAAGGCAGCAGGAAGCCTGAGAGAAACACAGGGGGAAAGGATTTTGTGGCTGACCCCTGTGGCTGGAAGCAGAAAGACTTATTGTTGTATGCATGTACGACAGACGGTCACATTCACATGGTCCTCAGGACCCCAGACCAACCCACTGCTATAGACCCGGGACGAACAGGAGAGAGAGGGCAGAGCAGTGGTCAAACGTGTTTCCCAGATCAGAAAGCTGGTTCTCGCACTGGCACTGACTGACCTGCTGTGGCTGGGTTGGTTGTTGGCCCACAGAGGTTTACCAGATGGCACAAAAGAGCCTGTTATTTGGAGATCCGCCCGGTGTTCATCCCCAGGATCTCTGGAAGACGTCTGCAGGGGATAGGAGTATTCCCTGTGTTACATGGAATTCCTCTGGTTACATGGAATTACAGAAGGTAAGAACTGACACTCCTTAAAGATCTTCTTTTACATGTTGCCCCATTTGCCTGAATGGAATTTTATCCTCAGTCCACCTCCAAATTCAGAGTCCCACGTCAATAGAAAATTCTCCGCTCTCGGTTTATAAGTTCAAATGTTTTTTAGTTGAGAAGCATGGATCTAATCTTGCACTTTTGCTGGTTTAGAAACTGAAGCCCAAAGGGCTTAAAGCAAACAAGCAAATGAACAAAAACTCCTTCCCAAAATTAAGACAGCAGAACCGGGACTAGAACTCCTGTCTCCCAGTTTCCCATGTGACCCTCATTTGATCAGCACTGCCTGCCTGGAGGGAGATATCACATAGGCTGGCTTCCAAAGCTGTCAGATGACGCTGACCAGAGCACATGGCCTTCCACTTGCCAGTATTAGAAATGTTTACCTCAAGTGGACTTTCACTAAGATCTGTTTTATGAAACATGTATGCTTTCTCAGAAAAGCAGACTTTCCCACATATTAGCTGTCCCAAATCCATCTTCTCTCGTGGTCCAGTCCCCACCCCAACTCATCTTCATCACACCTACCCTCTTAGCTTCACACTGGTAAGACAACGAGGAAGAAGAAAATTCCAGTTTAAGTTGAACAGACTAGTTTGGAAAGTTCTTTCTCACATAGACTAGGGAAAGATCTACCCATTTCTTAGTGGATGTCTCCATCTCATTAACACTCCTGCTTGGTTGATTTGCTTCGTGATTGGCTTTGTTTTTGTAAACATAGAGTGTAGATCCTCAGCAGCCCCTCCAAGACCCAGGTAGATGCTCCATCATGCACCAGTTACGTATTAAAGATGCCACAGGAGAGGCTGTATTTTGTGATGACATGCCTGTCTTAGCAGGAGAACGCTTCCTGGGTGTGCAACCAGCACCACATGCTAAAATCATGTAAGTAAACAAGGGCAGAGTTAGAAAGCCAGAAATATCTAGTAGGTATTACAAAGGCATAATTATCTATTAACAATCTACCCAACTCAGTACATCAAAGTATTTCACAAAAAAGCAATCCCAGTATTTAGCTTGGTCAAAGAAAATTTTTAAAGAAGAAAGAAAACTGGGTTTGGGAGCAGGTAAAGAGTGCACCCCTGCCAAGATAAGGAGCTGGTATATGAAGAGCTGGCCGTTACTCCCCGAGAATGTAAAGGATGACAATTACTTCCTCAGCTCATGAGATCCCAAAGAGCTACAAATTCTCTCTACTGTTTTACTGAATGTCCATCTTCAAAGGAGCCTGAGTTCCCAGAAGTGCCACCAACTGAGCATTGGTTTAGGAAACCTCAAGGATATGCCTTCAGTGGAAGGTGAGAATAACAAAATGCTCCCCTGCGGACGCCCTTTTTTGTCATCCTCAGCATCCAATGAAACCAATATTTTCCACTTCCATAGCGTTAGCACAGTTTTAACACACTGCCATTATAGACTTGCCTGGTGGTGCTCCTGTGAATTACACTGGGGTTCTTGAGATGCTGTTCACACATAAGAGGGCCACGACATCCCATGTAACACTTGGCTCCTTTGTGGTTCTGTTTCCTCCCCAGTCCCACTGATGCCTCCAAGGCCCTGGCATTGCCTGGTGTGGTCCACCTGATAAAAACTCAGGATGATCCATGATAATGGCCGTGAAGTAGGAAGGCCATCTGCATAGGACCAGGTGGTATGACCAGAGTGTCTCAGATTCTCATGGTGTTTTCATAGTGGCAACTGCTACTCCCTGGTGCTATTTTCCAAAGGCCTTTATACACAGGACCACATGTAACCCTCCTCACAACCTTAGAACCTTAGATTATTTATTTGTACTAAGCCTTATTTCAGAATGAATTTGAGACAGCAAAGAACCCTCTTAAGTTGGCATTTTAAGATGAAGACACTGAGGCTTAGAGAGTTCTAGTGAATTGCCTGAGGTCATAGAGCTAGTGGTGGCAGAGCTGAGCTGGCGTTCAAACCCCATGCTCTACCCTACAAGAAACCCCACGCATCATCCCAGGGCATGTTGTCCCTGGCTGACAGGGACCTTGCTGCTATACATTTTCATTCCCTTCTGACATGTTACTTATGATGGGGGCAAGACTGTCCATCAAATACATTTTGATTCTGTGTTGTTTAATTTTGAAAAATAAATTTTAAAAGTAACCTTGAAAAATCCCTTGAATTGTCCATAAAGTCCAGAACACAAGGTTTTATACATATGATCCTATTCGGTAACGTTTATGCAAACTAAAGTCTGAGAACAACGTGACTTAAAATACGGAACAAAGGTTAAGTTTCTATGCAGGTGTCTGAGTATTGAAATCATTCTCCTCTAACATTCCCATCAAATTCCTGGCTAGGGGTGGAGGGAGAATTCTAAAGACCATCTGCTCGCCTGCAGGGATTAGACTAATCTAAATTAAGCCTCCAGAATGTTTGTGGTTGTGAGGATTAAAGGTGTTAGAGGAGTCCCAGTTTCAGTGAAGGCTGAAGTTCATAGGTAAGTTAAGTATGCACATGACGGGATTCCATTATATGATGGTCATATTTTCTGAGCTGTACCAGATCAAGATGGTTTGAGGCACTAGGACATTGTGTCTGAAATCTGTGCTGTCCTAGGAAATTCCTGGAGTGACGGTTAACACTGCGTTTGGTTTTCAGTGTGAGAATGTGGAGGCGACCAAAATCAGGAATCTTGAATTACACTATATCGGTAATACCTTTTGTTTGTTACCACCCACGGGATGCAATACAACACAGGTCATTCATCAGGCCTGACAAAAAATGAGAACAAAGAAATGTGGAGGAGGCATTTCAACCTTTGATCAAGTAATTGAAGGTCAATTCTTTTTTTTTTTTTTTTTTTTTTTTTTTTGCGGTACGCGGGCCTCTCACTGCTGTGGCCTCTCCCGTTGCGGAGCACAGGCTCCGGACGCGCAGGCTCAGCGGCCATGGCTCACGGGCCCAGCCGCTCCGCGGCATGTGGGATCCTCCCAGACCGGGGCACGAACCCGTGTCCCCTGCATCGGCAGGTGGACTCTCAACCACTGCGCCACCAGGGAAGCCCTGAAGGTCAATTCTTAAGTCCCTTTTCACCATGAAAGTTTTAAAATACTGATGCGATTTTAATCGATGATGCTGCTTCTATAGAACTTGGGTGCAACTGACTCATCTTAATTCTTCTCATGGAAGTTAGTAAAGAGATGGACCAACCAGAACATCAGACTCAGAGAAGAGTGGGAGGTTTTATGAAGGACATTGAATCCTTGGCCAAAAAATAGTACTGGTTCCATAGACTATGGAAGTCATTTGAGGGTTTGAATAGGAAGGTGATAGGATCAAAATTTCCCTTCAGTGAACCTGGCAGTGCAGTTTGGATGTAAGTGTCCACTGGAAACAAGGTCAAAGGTCATTACAGTATGCCAAGTGAGAGACGACGGCTGGCACCTTGGAGTAGAGAGGAGAATACAGGTACGAGTCGCTAACTAGGTGTGAAGAGTAAAAAGAATAAAAGAAAACCTTGAAATTAGAGATTGGCAGAAGACGAGGGTTCAAGGGGCCAGCAAGCCATTTGAGGGTACTGTCCACAGCCAGTTAGAAGGAAATTCTGGTGCTTTGAGAAATGCTGAGGCTGGAGATGTAGGTTTGGGAGAAGCCGTGTGAGTGAATGACATCACCAAAGGAGAGAATAATATCTGAAAATCAATTTTTAAAACATATATCACACCTAGTTCTTCAGAGATTTCCGAATAAAAAGACAAATACTCTAAGACCAGAATCTGAAGTAAAGGGGTGGAGAGAGAAGGAATTGGTCCTATGATTTATTAAGGAAAATTATAGCCACCAAACTCATGGCAGAAGCTGGAGGGAGAAGAGATAGAAAGAGAGGCCTGAAAACAGAATCTTTAGCAACACTTTTCATTGGAGTTACTATTAAATTCCCAGACTTCTATCACAGAGAGAACTAAAATTGGATGAACCTAATAATTCCAGGATACCCATCCTAGATATTCAGGGGTATGAATTCAAAAGCTGCCCATATATAAATATTTTTTGGTACCAGGTCAGTTTAAAATTTATGTTGATGGGTTGATCATTAAATGCTTCTTTCCAATTGCCCTGGTAATTTTCTGCACCATCTCCAGCTTCTTGAAGGCAAACAAACTTTATATTCTACTACCTACGATTAATTATAGATTTCTGAAGTTTTTACCTCCCACTTCGGTGAAATTTAGAGAAAAAAAAAGATTTTATCCTCCACTCCTTCCCTCCCCTCTCCCCCTCACATACAACCATTTATTCTTCACAGCTGAGGTCCCTGTGGGTTTTAAAGAGGACTCTTTCTCCTTTTTAAATTTTTTAATATATTTTTTAACTTTTTCTTGAAGTATAGTTGAACTACAATGTTGTGCTAATTACTTCTGTACAGAAAGTGACTCATATATATATATATATATATATATATATACACATTCTTTTTCATATTCTTTTCCATTATGATTTATCACAGGATATTGACTACAGTTCCCTGTGCTATACAGTAGGACCTTGTTGTTTACCCATTCTGTATATACCAGTTTGCATCTGCTAAACCCAAACTCCCAGTCCAACCTTCTCCCACTGCCCTCCCCCTTGGCAACCACCAGTCTATTTTCTATGTGCCTGATTCTATTTCATAGATAGGTTCGTTTGTGTCATATTTTAGATTTCACATATAAGTGATATCATATGGTATTTGTCTTTCTCTGACCTACTTCACTTAGTACGATAATCTCTAGTTGCATCCATGTTGCTGCAAATGGCATTATTTTGTTCTTTTTTATGGCTGAGTAGTATTCCATTGTATATATGTACCACATCTTCTCTATCCATTCATCTGTCGATGGACATTTATGTTGCTTCCATGTCTGGGCTATTGTGAATAGTGCTGCTATGAACATAGGGGTGCATGTATCTTTTTGAATTACAGTTTTGTCTGGATATAGGCCCAGGAGTGGGATCGCTGGGTCATATGGTAGTTCTATTTTTAGTTTTCTGAGGAACCTCCATACTGTTTTCCATAGTGGCTGTATCAGTCTACATTCCCACCAACAGTGTAAGAGGGTTCCCTTTTCTCCACACCTAAAGAGGCCTCTTTCAGTGGGTGCTGGTTGTGGTTTGGATTTAATCTTTCTAGTAGATAGATGCAAGACGAATGACTGGCTGGGTGTGACTGCTGAAGTGCTAGTCTCTATGTGCTGGGTAAAGCCACCCCTGCCCCCTGGGCAGTTTCATTGCAGAAGTAGATTCACCCTTGGGTGAGAACATCTCATTATTTATTCTTATCTGATCACTGACTTTTTGCTCAAGTCAGTAATAATTAGTTTCTAGTTCTTGAGAATACGCCAATGAAAGCAGATAGGGAAATGGAGCCAAACATGTGGGAGATTTTAAATTGCACATAATCGCTCAATTCTCCTGCGTATAATAATAGCTGCCTGTGAAAACGTTGCCAAATTAAAATGATTCTTTGTAATCAAGATAGGAAACCAAATGTTGCTCCCATGACCTAGAAGAAAATAATAGTAACACTTAGTAAAACGTGCTGTATTGTGTTTTGAATATGTTTAAATTAAGTAGCTCTAAAAATAAGACCCTGTGGGAATTTCCTGGCAGTCCAGTGGTTAGGACTCTGCGCTCTCACTGCGAGGGCCCGGGTTCGATCCCTGTCGGGGAACTAAGACCTCACATGCCACAAGGCAACGCCAAAAAATTTAAAAAAAATTTTTTTTTAATGTTTTTAATAAAAATAAATATAAGACCCTCATCTGCTTGCTGTGTTTAGCAGGGGAAACACACTTAGGACAGGAACATTATTATGTGATACCAAAGGCAGAGGATAAAGAAGTGGACATATACCTGTCAAGCCAGGATGCAGCACTAACACAGGTTGGTACATTTCTAGTCACGATTTTGGGGTCATGATGCATTTCTAAATGAGGTGTTGTCATTTTCTTGATTTATAGCTGTGGAACCCAGGTATAAAAGCTAATGCTTAGGCAAACATTAAACATCAAGAAAGAGGCAAAGCCCAGCTCGTATTTGTACCAGTCTCCTCTAGTCTCCTCCAAAAGTCCTCCTCCCCTTCTTCCCAGATAATAGCTGCCTCCTACTTCATAGAAAAGAAATAATAAAAATTGAGGCCCATCAAGTATGAATGGCCCCAATCCCCATTTCCCCTCCCCACCTCCACCATGCATGCAGTCTCGGATGGTGAGGGCTCCTCCCTCCTTTCCGGGGTCAGTGTTGACACCAGCTCCCTTGTTCCACTCACTCTCCACAATTATCCCTTCTATGTTCCATACCTTTAACTTCCATCTCTTGACTGCCTCATTCTGAGAAACTCAAGTCCATCCCATCCTTAAAAGTAACCCTCTCTTGATTCTGCTTCCTCCTCTAGCTATTGTTTCTTTATCCTTCCCTTCAGAGACAAGTTTTTATAGCAATTTCGTACCCTGTGTACTTCCTTCCTTCCTGTTTATGCCTCAACTTACTGCTTCTGCCAAGGCCACCAGCGGCCTACTAGTCCTGCAATGTGAGACACTCTTCAGCTCTTTCTGGTCATCTCTGCTGCCTTCTACACTGCAGACCGTTTGGTCCTTGCAACTCTACTCTCCTGGCTTCTCTGACATTAATCTCTCGAGTTTGTCTTTATGCCTCTTTGTTCCTTCTTTAATTTCTCTCTGGCTCCTCCATCTCTGCCTAGACCTATTATTCTTCTGGAAATCCAGACCCCTTAGAGTATAAAGGTATAGACCTTTCTCCCAAAGAAAAAGGATCTTTCTCCCAGATAAACTATTTCCTGTATAAGTAAGTCTACCAGCTTCAATAAACAACCCCAAAGCTTAATGGATTAGCACAACCGAGGCTGATTTCTTGATTGGGCAAATCAATGTGAATGTTCTCCTAGGTGGCTCTTCTCCAAGCATGATTCAGGGATCCGCCCTCCAACATTATGTGGCTCAGCCACCTTGGAGTCTTCAGCTTCCAACTGCACAGATGGGAAGCCAGGGAGAGTGAAAGATGCATATGATCCTGCCCCCATTCCATTGGCCAGAGCTTGGTCACATGATGTCACCTAGAAGCAGGGAAAGCTGCCTGCCCCCCACTCCATCGACCAGAGCTTGGTCACATGATATCACCTAAAAGCAGGGGAAGGTACCTGCCCCCATTCCATTGGCTGGAGCTCAGTCACATGATTTCACCTAGAGGCAGGAGAAACAGAAAAGTAGCTAGCTACACACTTAGGAAGGAAGAGAAGTGGATATTGGCAAATGCTGTGGAGTCTCCCAGACTCCTTGATGCCTAGATTAAGAACTGCTTTAAATGTTAGAGTTCCCCTGGATCCCGTAGCTCATCGCTCTTCACTCTCTTTAAGGTCTCATTGGTGCTCTCACTGTCTCTCATCGTTTCTCTACCCTCCCCATGCTGGTAATTATCCACTTTAGCCCTGACCTTTCCCAGGAAGATCTGACTTCTCTATCTAAGATATTTCATTTGGTTGGGCCATGGACATCTTAAAATCAACAAGATCAAAACTCAACTAACCATCCTCCTCCTTAAACCAATTTCTTATTCTGTTTTTGACCTGAAATAATGACCTTATCATTTACTTATGCACAGAAGGCAGAAAACTAAGTGGCATTCTCAATCTCTCACCCTCACTTCCTGCAGAAAATCCTCCCAACTACCTCTTAAATGTTCTCTGAAAACTATTTAACATGTTTCTCTTATGTTTTACTATTTAAATTTTTTTGAAAATTTTCAGTCATTTGGAAAAATGAAAACCTATATGCTCTTCCCCTAGATTCACCAATTATTAGTATTTTGCCATATTTGTGCCCTTCTCTCTCTCTCTCTCTCCCCTACCCCACCCTCCTCTATCAGTGTTCGTTCTTCTGAATGCTTGAAATTCTTCAAAATAAAAAATTTAAATAGCAAAACATCAGAAGGAAATAAAATGTTAAATACACACACACGTATTCCTACAGTATCTTCCTTCATAATCACAACACAATCATTCTTGGTTAATTTAACGTTACATAATACTATTTCTCTCATATATGAGTCATATTCAAATTTCTCCAATTGACTCAATAATGTCCTGGGAATTTTTGGTTTGTTTTTTTCTGGTCCAGGATTGAATCCAGGATCATACACTGCATGTCTCTTTTATCTCTTTTATTCTAAAACTGTCTCAGATATTTTTTTCATGGCATCGATATTTTTGAAGAGCCAGGAGGACCGTTCAGCAGAATATCCCTTTGTTTGGATTTGATGGTTTTCCCCTCCTGATTGGATTCAGGGTAAACATTTTTGGCAGGAACATCGGGAATGTCTTTCGAGCACCACACATCTGGAGGCACAAGACCTTAATGTGCCCCATTATCAGTGATATTAAGTTTGATCATTTGGTTAAAGTGGCACTGCCAGGTTTATCCTATGCAAAGGTATCTTTTCCCCTTTGTAGTGAATATGCTATCTGTGGAGTGATAGTTTGAGACTGAATGAATATTCTGTTCCTCCCAAATCTTTCACCCATTGGTTTTATTTATTTATTTTTAAATTTATTTTATTTATTTTTGGCTGCATTGGGTCTTCATTGCTTTCTCTAGTTGCAGCAAGCGGGGCCTAATCTTCGTTGCGGTGCACAGGCTTCTCATCGCGGTGGCTTCTCTTGTTGTGGAGCATGGGCTCTAGGAGCACAGGCTTCAGTAGTTGTGGTGCATGGGCTCAGTAGTTGTGGCGCACAGGCTTAGCTGCTCCATGGCATGTGGGATCTTCCCGGACCAGGGCTCAAACCCACGTCCCCTGCATTACCAGGCAGATTCTTAACCACTGCGCCACCAGAGAAGCCCCACCCACTGGTTTTAATATCACTGATGATTCTTGCCTGGTGATCTCTTCTAACTTTATTATACATTTTACATTTATTACTTGAGATTCTTCTGTAAAGAAATTTAAATTTTTTGTATCAATATGGACTTTAAAAAAATTAATGTGTCAAAATCCTTTCCAACCATATGATTTTTGACACTCAGATTGTTCCACATTTGCCAGTAGGAGCCCCTTCAAGCTGCCTCCTGTAGCCTTTTGACATAAATCCATCAGCTTTTGAGCACATTCTTACTTTCTAATTCAACAAGATTGCCCCAAATCTGGAATTGACCTTTCTCCAGGGAGCCCTGGTTACTTTTAGTGGGAAACGGTATTGAGAAACCAGATCTGGTGTTAGGTGTGTTCATTGCTACTGGGGTGTCTTTGCTCTTTCCTATTTTCAGCTAGGAAACACATATTTTTAAAAGAAAGGAGTTCACATTTCTTTTAATACTTCTAATTTCAATCCAGAACTACAGGGTTCTTCTTCACTTTCCCCCATTCCATATTTGTATCCCCCTTCACCCACACTGAGAACTCTGGTTCCCAAAACTATACATGTATTTATTCATTTGCTCAGTCCTGTAAACACCCACACAAAACAGTTTCAGAATTACTACACTCAGCACTACAAACCACAAACTTACCAAGGAAAGTGGAAGCTTTCTTTTTATTCTAACGATCGATCCTAGTGAGAGTGTATACCCTGAGAATCGAGTTCAACATCTACTTGGATTAATGTTTTGTGGTAATAGCATCACTTTTACATACAGCTAAATTCATTTGTTTCTGTTTATATATTCAATTTTAGAGAATTTTCCCCATCGCCATTTATGTGATTTTTTATCATGTAAAACGTCCTCATAACTATTAATGGCTGTATATAATGCTTCAGTTGTTGACATTTCACTGGTAAGCTATTTGGGCTTAACTTCAGACTTTACAAAGACTTCTTCAGGGGATCCAGAAGAGTTTTCAGAAATATAATTAGTAATTTGTTCTTCCCCAGTGTCCTTGTACACCTAAGAGTGTGACATACCATCTCCTGCCAACCTACCTGCCATGATTATCCCTTGGGATACGGGCCACAAGCTGGGACTCATGGTGTTTATCGTCGCCTCTACTCCTCTTACCCCAGCCATGGTGTTTGGGGCGCTCCTGGGACTCCCGCCACCCCCAGGCAGAAATGACCCAGCAAAGACCATTCTTTTGAGAAGTGGTCTTAATCCCTGGTGCAATTACTATCACCTGGCGAGATTTTTGAATGCTGATACTTATCTCCCCTTCAGACCAGTTAGATCAAAATCCCTGGTGGTGGGATTTTGTCAGTCAGGCTTCTTTGTTTGTTTTCCTTCATGCATTGCTTTATGAGGAGCTACTTATCAGTCTTGCAAACTCTGAGCACAAGACTCTCGAGATGCCACCCAATCCAAATATCTATTGATAACAATCCATGGAGGGGCTCTTTTCTTCCCCAGAAGTATATCAAGAATTAATTATGCATCCCTGAATCTTTAGAAATCATTTAAAATTTTATGTAACTTAGATGTAAATATAGAGAATAAGATGATAGAAATCACATGCAGTGGTGCTTTGATATTTTCAGTTCATCCCTCATCCAAGAATTGGTGAGTCTTCAGACACAGCTAAAGACCGTCCTTGGTCTTTCTCTGCTTCAATTTTACAATATGTTTATGTTTCTAGTATCTTTCTTACCCCACACAGCTCTGTGGATGTCTGATTCAGGACCCTTCTTGCACTACATGAATTATTCTCAGTTCCTAGACACCTAGTCTTCTTATCATCGTGTTTCCACAGAGGCTGCTCCCACCACCACTCACTGCAAAGAATGCCTCCTGCTCCTCCCCTGGCCTCTCGTCCAGGGGCTCACCTACTCTACTTTCTACCTGTCTATTCCTAGTGGGGCCCAGCATTCTGTGCTGGTGGGCTGTATTCTGCCCAGTGAGGCAGCAGAAATTATTTCCTGATTGATGTCTGAGTCAAACACGGATCCTGTACTGAGCAGACACACAGCCATACAAAGAAAGAGAGACACCTTTCTTTAACTTGCTCCCACCTGCAGCTGCAGAGTTACCATCACCACTCCTCACCTGCCTCAGTGGGACCATCACCAGCCTCAGACCCAAGGTTATCTTCGTGGCACACGGGCTGCCTTGCCCGCCTGACTCAGGATCATTTTTAAAAGGCATTATAGGCATATGTTCAATTTTTAGTAGTCCAACCAAAATTAGGCAGACTGTGATCTTAAGAGCTTCATAAAGGAGGTGGTATTAAGTGACTTAGTGAAAAAAGAAAAGGGTGGGGTTCAGTATACTGAAGAAAAACCACTAGGTTTCTGTTATGGGTGCCACAAGCAAAGTGATGTTTTCTTGGGAGGTGGCTTCTGCCACTTTTATGGGGTGGATTTAAAATAGAAATGGTTAGAGAAGACTCTGGAATTTGAATAGCTGCAGTAGTTTGGATGTGAGAGAATTAAGCCTCAGACAAAAGTCTGGCTGTTGAAAGAGGAGAATGGAATCCTAGAAATATTATGAGAGAAGAAATAAATGGCAAGGTTTGAACATGGATTGGTATTTGGATGGAGAATATGAGAAATTAAGGCTTGAAACAAAACTCTGCAGAACAGTGAATCATTAACACCATTAATTATATAAAGAATCTTGTCAAAGTTAATAATAAAGGAATCAAAAAATATCTCAAACTAGAGGGTATGGAGAAAAGGGAACCCTCCTACACTGTTGGTGGGAATGTAAATTGGTACAGCCACTATGGAAACCAGTATGGAGGTTCCTTAAAAAACTAAAAATAGAGCTACCATATGATCCAGCAATCCCAATCCTGGACATATATCCGGAAAAGATGAAAACTCTAATCGAAAAGATACATGCACCCTAATGTTCATAACAGCACTGTTTACAACAGCCAAGACATGGAACCCAAATGTCCATCAACAGAGGAATGGATAAAAAGGATGTGGTGTATATATATATATATATATATATATATATATATATATATATATATATATATATATATATATATATATATATATATAATGAAATACTATTCAGCCACAAAAAAGAATGAAATAATGCCATTCCCAGCAACATGGATGGACTTGGAGGGTATCATACTAAGTGAAGTTAAGTCAGACAGAGAAAGACAAATATCATTCGATATCACTCATATGTGGAATCTAAAGATATTATACAAAGGAACTTGTAAATTTACAAAACAGAAATAGACTCAGACATAGAAAACAAACTTACGGTTACCAAAGGGGAAATGTGGGGGGAGGGAATAATTAGGGATTTGGGGTTAACAGATACATGCTACTATCCTTAAAATAGATAAACAACAAGGTCCTACTGTACAGCACAGGGAACTGCATTCAATATCCTGTGATAAACCATAATGGAAAAGAATCCAAAAAAGAATATACACATATAACTGAATCACCTTGCTGTATACCTGAAACACTGGAAATCAACTATACTTCAATTTTAAAAAAAAGAAAGCACTGAAAAAAAATCTCAAACTACTCAGAGGAAATCCAATGAATTGCTTTTGATAACCAATCTTAAAAACTGAGAGTTATGTACAAAAACCACAAAAAGTGGTCCATTGTGACTCCTAAGAAAGATCAACAGAAAAGGAACTTCTTAAACATAAAGATAGCTTCCCAGCTGCCTCATTTATTAAGAAGAAGCAAGAAATTTATAGCTTCCTACTCTTTCCTGGGTATTATTCTACTCTTTGTCTCCTAACTCATATAGTCGAGAAGATGACAATGGTTTCTGGAATACTCCATAAACATGAACTCACAGTCTCAAATCATTTAAAGTTGTGATTCTATTTTTTTCCTCTCCATTTTATTCCAATCCATTTTATTCTAAAGGTAGGCATGACATAATAATAAATGGAGGATGCCACCTACTACTTGGGAAATATAAGGTGTGGAAAGTCATTACATGCAATAAAAATTCAGTGATTGACTAGCTTGCAGTTTCAAATATCTACAGAACCCTGTGTTCACCCACAGGCTCCGCTGACAATGTGATTTCTGCACCTTCTTATCAAGCCCCACTACTGCACTCTGTGACAGCTGAGTCACTGCACATAAAAGAAAAGGGAACATTAATGCAGGGAATGAGAGAAAGGCTAAAAGCAGGATGAACGTATGAATAGAAGCCATAGCATTTGCAGGTCTCCTTGTTTGGGGGGACCTTGGGAATACAGACAGATTAGGATTTGGGGTGACACTGGGCCAAGCCTGATTCATCCCCATGCATTTATAACCTGGTTATACAAATGCTCCTGTTCACTGAAGGATATTCTTCTGGCACCATCAACACTGTGGAATATAGCCTTGAGTCTCTAAAGAAGCAGAAAATACCACTAAGAATCTAAAACAACCATCACAAAGCCCAAGCACTATACCCCAGGAGATTTCAGCCTGTGGGAGAGGCTCTTTGGTTCTTACTCTGAGCTTTATCAAGACTAATTTACAAGCATGGGTGATTTCCCACTCCACGGTGCATTAGAAGTAAATCCCTGCTCAGACATCACCTTCTCTAGGAAATCTCCCCGTGTGAGCCTAGATTCCCTCCACAGTTCATTCAGCACCATAATTGGTGAGCACTTCCCACATGCCAGGTGCTCTCTTTCCCAGTACCCTGAACATCTCATTCTGAATCAAGTGGCTTGTCACAAGCTGGTCTGCCTGCCAGACCACTGGCTTCTTGTGGGGGGAAGTTTCCTGCCTCTGCATTTCTATTCTCCTAGTATCTAGCACATAAAATACACATACAAGATGCTCAACAAGTATGTGCTGAAGTGCAGTGTGTGACAGCACACCATAAAGGAGTCAGGGGTCAGGCAGGTAGAGGGTCATATACGGCTGCTTCCCTTGGAGGGATCATTCATTCAACAGATAGATAAATAGTTCAGGGTTCTTCAGTACAGCCCACCAGAGAGTATCAAGTAAGTCAACCAGAACAGTGATTGAGAGCTACAACATTAAAATAATGGAAGAAACTCAGAACGTTTAGTCTGAAGAAGGAAAGAACTGAGGTGTGAGCGTGGGCTGCTGTCAGGAGACGGGAAGCAGCCGAGGGAGGAAGGGCTGTACCTGTGGACGCCGCTGAAAGCCAAACAAAGCACAGCGACTGGTCAGCCAGGATAGAATCCCCAGGGCTCCCGTCTCACCCTGCTCCCTCCCTGCAGTCTCTAAGCTGGGGCTCCCTGGACGTTGGACTTCCTCTCTCCCCTGATCGCCTTCTGGCATCGATGGTTGCACGTCAGAGCTCCCCGACATTGACGCTCGGCCACCCCATCTTCAGCTCTACTCTAGTGACTGCATGTCCTTTCGATGGATGTCCCAGGTTTCCCCCAAACGACTTCCACAGAGCTCACTCATCGTTTCCTCTCTTCCCTCCCACCGCCCTCACCCCAAGGCTTGTAGGTGTCACGGCATGACACCCTTGGCATCTGGAAGGAGGGAGGGCAGAGGTTTGAGCCTGTCCCAGGCACATCCCTCCTCTGCTTATACCAAGGGAAACACTTACGTGGGCACTTCTCAGCAGCTCCTCTCCTGCCCGGGGCCTGGGCCTCATTCTTGACCCTCATCCAAGCCCAACTGCCTCTGCAGCTTTGTCTCGTGTTCCAGAACCGCACTGAGTCCCTCCCACGGCCCCTTTGACTCACTGTCTAATCCCTTGGCAATAGGTATGAAGGTATCACTGGCCTATTGGGCTTTTTCCTGTGTTCCCCCGATGTTTCTGACTATTCTAGAAGCTTCAGAACTCATCTTTTCTCTACCTGCTCATCTCCTTGAGGGAGGCCCCACCTTTTACCTTTGCTTCCTAATGAGTCCTCAAATAGAAACCCACAGCCCACTCCATTTATAGATGGAATCTTCATGACCCACCCCCCCCATGATTTTGTGATGCACATATTTTTTAATTCTCACAATACATGTATTCTAATTTAAATAACAAATATATGCTATAACACCTTGGAGGAGGAGGTGCTGTCCTGAGATCCAGAAAACAATGGTTTGTCCCAGCTCCACAAAAGGTTGGGAATGCTGCACCATCCAGCAGAGCTGTTCTTTCCATTCTTTTATTTACCTGGGGTCAGACTCACTGATTCAGGAGATATTTATACAAGAGGGCACCCCCCCCCAAAAAAAAAGTGTTCCTTATTTGGGACTTCTTAAATAAATTACACTGCATCTATATGATGGACTGCTAGGCAGCTATTAAAATAACTGAGGTAGAGCTTTATATGCTATGGGAAAATATCCAAGAATGATGTTTACAACATTATACCTTTTGTAAAAATCATCTCACAAAATTATGGCATATTCATAAAAATAAATTCTAAAAGGAATTTCAAGGAAATGATGACAGTGGTTACCTTTAGGAAAAGAGACAGGGCTGATAAGTGGGCAGGGGAGACTTCATTCTTCATCTCGTACTGTCCTGTATTGTTTGATTTTTCTAACTGGGTACATGTACATGTTCATAATCCCTTCTATGAAGCCCTTTAGGCCAGACGTATTTTGGGATCCTAATTTTCCTGATTTAAAAGATCATATGATCTGTCTACCAGATACTATGTAAAATCTTCAGCAGAGTCTGGGGCAACATACCCTATTCAAGCTTGTACTTCCTCAGTGAAGCGTATGATTATTCACACTGAGATTTTTTAAAAGACTATGAATCTCATCATTGGATAAGATCAAGTCAGGTTTCTCCACCACGTTGGCTTTCAGGGCTTTTTGGAATTCATAATTGCAGATAAGGGACTGAGGACTTATATTAGCGCTATTCAATTTTTCTTATGATAACAGGGTGTGAGCAATGAGATAATGGATGATTTTTTTTCTTTATACTTTGCTATATTCTATTCCTTACTTTTCTCTGCATGCTTTTTACTCCCCAGAAGCAGTTGACAGTAATAGGCTCAGAGGAACAGGAACACACACTCACTAGGACAGAGTGGCGATCCCTAAATGACAACTGCGGGCAAAAGGAGCCAGTAAGCCAACAAAGGACAAGGAGCTCTAAATTCCGCTGGGTGTTAACAATTTGGGTCAATTTGTTATTGCTTCGCAGGGCAGAAGAAGCAGGGTGAGAGCATTCCCCATTGAATTCAACCTCACGATAGGAAAGAGGGAGATAGGAGAACAGTGCCCAGCAGGCATTCGAACTGTAACTATTCGTGCAGCTGAAAATGGCAAGAGGACCGAGAGAAAGCTCAGGACTAAATTCCAACAATAAAGTGTACGTGTAGGCTTTTCTTTACTTCACAGTTTTCATGGAGTGGCACCTTTGCTATTCACAGGTGGCACACACCTTTGGATGAACCCATTGATCCTGTACGTACTTGAATGAAACTGTCTTTATTTTAGGGACTTTTGGTAGTTCATTTGTGACTGCCTCACTGTCAAAGATTCGCGTACAGATGGCAGGAAGCACAGATTTCTAATTTTATTTCCAGGCTGCTGTTTGATTCATGTCTACACAGATGGGGCTGTAATGGTAGTTCATGATGTAGTTGGATCGGGACAAGGTATTAACACCAAAATGATACGTGTGAGGTTGTTTCAGTTTCGCCATCAGCCAAGATTAGACTTTATAAAATATTCCCAGACACTATTATATCACCTGTGGGCTTTCTAATGCAATGACCACAATTGCCCACAGGTGTCCCCAGGCGCTCATTCTGGATTACCTGTCAATGAGGCAGCTGGGATTTGGGAAGGGGGCTTCACCTCCCCTCTCTACTGAGAGGGGTTTCACCAAAACTCAGCTCCCCAAGGACCACTGGCTCCCTCCCTCCTGTAGAGAATCTGTAATTGCTCAAGGGCTCCTAAGCCAAGATGCTGGGCTACCAGCATTCCCAGACAACTCTTGTACATAATTAGCACCCCAAATTCAGACTTCCTGGTACCAGACAACCTGTTCATTGCCTCATCAATGAGCCCACTTTCTCATGCTCATCCCATCAAAGGGGGACCCACAGTAGAGTCAGGGCCCTTCCTCTAGAATATGGACCCATGCTGCATGTACAGTGGGCCTCTCCATGGGTCATGAAAAGATGGGGAATCTGTGCTTTCTCTTTGCGAGAACCCCCTTTCCTCAATAAAGACTTTTTTAAGCCCATGTCATGTGGCATTGTGGGATCTGTTTTGACCTCTGACACTTGACAGGTTTGGGGTATAGTGAAGCACTTCCTATTTAAAAGTTTTTAAACTCTTAAAAATATTTGGTTGTTATGTATCCACCTAAACCATGGATTATGAATCTCCTTATCACTTTTCAAAAGAGATAAAAGACTTTTCTATAGGTTTAAATTAGTGTCCCAGAGCACATTCTGTCCACTTGTTTTCCTGTGCAGGTAGCCAGCCATGAATTAAAGATACTGATGTCTTGTATACATCTTGGCGAGACAAATACCATGACTGTGCCCAACCTTGGTCTCCACTAGTGCAGATGTCAATGGAAAAGCTGTGTGGGTGATGATTTTACTGACACCAAACCTCCTCTTAAATCTCAAACCCTTTTTCCAGAGGAGCCCTCTGCTCTAGAGTCCAGAAAATTTCTCATGATGCCGTCCTTCCTCATGAGCACCGGACAGAAGAGGGTAAAACACCATGTCATAGCGTTTCTCTGGACCACCTGAAATAGTGGGCACTGGATTATTGTTTAGCAGCGTAAGTTCTACTTTTCCTTAATACATTTTAAGAACACCACCCCAAGACCCTAACTTCACAAAGGCAGGACACACTGCCTTTCTTCCTGAAGCATTATTTGAAGTATAGAATGTAATATGATCCATTCATTCCCAGCCTGGCCATGGGAAACTACAGAAGAAGGGGGCTCAAGAGGAACTCTCAGGTGGAGGTAATTGGATCTTGAGCCAGGAGGTTACCTCTTTGAAAGGCTTGAAAAGTAAATTGGTACCACTCCTGTACCCTCGTCATTTCACTCTCTATGTCCAAGCAGAGCACAGTTATAACAAGCCCCTACACAAAATACCTCCTTACTTGAGAACAATGACCACCCCAGACAGCCCTCTCAGGGGTTCGGAGAGCCAAAGGTCATGGTAGCTAAAAAAGGACAAGTGCAACGTTCCACTTTGAAAGGGTGTGGGCAGAGATCTCCCTGGTTTGGTCTGCCGAACTTGAGTACCAAGGCCAAGAGTAACCTACTCAATACTGGTAACTCTGTAACCATTCGGGTTACAAGAATGTCTTCTTTAATAAGTGTCACTTAGATGACATCAAGCACTGTAGTTACCTAATCTTATTTAGTACCTAAAACCACCCTTCAAAGTAGGTATTAGGGTGACCATATCATTCAAACCAAGATACTCTGGAGAGCAAAGGAAGTCGTCAATATTAACGTAAAGATAAGAAGTGTGACCAAGGGACTGTCCTGGGCAGACCAGGTGTGTGGTCACCTACTGTTAGTATCTCCAGCTCACAGATGAGACCCCTGAGGCATGGAGAGTGTATGTCTGCTGAGGAGAAGCAGAGCTATTCAAGCCCAGGGATGTCTGACTCCAAAACCCACGTCTCTTCACACCACGCGGCCTTGCTCTTAACCTGATCTGGGAATAGTTCTGGTGCTCGCTGCTCTGGGCAGTGGTATCCGTAGCCTTGCTAAGTATTCAGCAAATCTTAAATGGAACCTTAACAGATCAAGCAAATAAGAACAGAGCTGTTTTGGTAGAACTGGGCAAATGGGGCTCACATTGTCTGGCTTCCCTCCAGCCTCCTCCTTTACCTCCTGGGTGACCCTCTAAGCCCCACCGTTTCTACAAGGAACACCAGGGCCTGGCCGTCACCTAGATGTGGGGTCAAACCACATGCAAGCTATTTGAGGAAGGACAGAGAATATAATGGTCGGTGCCACATGAGAACCTCTGCTGCATTTAGAAGTCCCGACCATTTAATTCTCTGTCACTCTGCTTTTTCCACCTGCAGCAGTCCTGCCAGACCCTCACACAACACCGTGAGCCCATTAGTAGCCAGAATCCTAATGACACCCGGAAGGGGCAGGTGAGCTCCAGGTGTGGCTGAAACCTGCAGAGCTCTGGTGGGCTATGTGGTAGAAGCGCTTGTCTCATGTTCTACTGCATCCCTCAGGGCTTCCTTCTCCTCCCCTGCCCAGTGCTGTCCCATCTTCAGGAGCAGACAGATCACCTGGGCATCTTGTTAAAATGCAGATTCTGATCCAACAGGTCTTGGGTGGCGCCTTAGAGGCTGCATCTCTCTCAAGCTCCCAGGTAATGCCTATGCTGTTGGACTACACCTTAAGTAGCAAGAGCTTAGGCGACAGATACAGATCAGCAACACAGATTTTACAGAAGTATCTGGTTCATATGGATATGTTTTCACATCTGGAGAAGCAGTTCAGAGCTGTTAAATGCTGTTCTTGTTTAAATGCAACTTAGTGTGTGTCTGGTTATTAGCAAAAGAAAGTAGACCTTACACCATCCCGTTCACTTCTGGGAATTTACAGAGAAAAAGCAATACATTTATAGGAAGTTCTTGCGTGAGAAGCTGTTAAGTTTGATCATGTTTTGAAAAACATCTTTGACTAATTTACAAATATGTGCTACTCGCCACGTGCACATTTTAAACTTTCATGGGAAAACTGGATAGGTATCCCCTGGGTGGCAGTCCTTGCTCTTCTGCCAGGAATAAAACGTTCATATGACAACATGACCCAGATTTTAAAATTGAGGGAGCGGAGGTTCTGCAAAGCCACATGAGTGCTTAATTAGTGCTGTTTGAAAGTCACTTTGATGTTTCACGGGAAACCCTCAGGGAGCAGTGATGGATGGGACACACTGGCGGCAACATAAGTGATCTACCAAAGTTACCTCTTTTTCACTTTGTTCCTTTGAACTGAAAAATATACTATGCATATTCTAACCATAGCCCATAGCTGTAGCTCCACCCTAGGCCCAGGAATGGGGACAGGAGGATCTTGCTTGGGGTCCCTGCATTTAAACTTCCACCACAGACTTTTACCTTCATCACTTTTACAATTGTTCTTCAAACAGATTCACCAAAACAGTGACTTTGTCTCCTCACCATGCTTGCTGTTCACTCAGCAAATTAATATTCCCAATAATAAGAAGTATGACTGCAAGAAAATGGGCATTTTCCCATGTTTTGCTCCTTTTGTCCAGTTTTATATTTTTCCTCTGAAAACATTTCTCTTTTGCAGGTTAACGAAGCCTTTACTCAAAAGCATTAGTCTTTCTACCACTTGGATATTTTAGGTAACGGGTATTTAATACTGTCCTAAAATTATTCTGTATTAGAAGAGAAAAGAAGCTTTGAAAAGTCATGCTTCATTGTTCACATTTTTAATATTGTTTATTATTATTTATTTTATTTTACTTTCATTGAAAGGAATGCTTCTTTCATTAGGGAGAGGAATGTATTATCATGCTGGGGTGGTGGAAATTTTTGAGATAAGTCCCATAATTTCCTACATGTAATGTCTCGTTACACCTAAAACAACCACAGGTTTACAAGCTAGTTGTTGATGGTCCCGTGCATAATGTCAACAGCTTAGGATAGAGGGATTTTTGCAAAGCTTTTTAGTGCTGTCTCGCATGGATTTAGCGCTTATGCCTTTCGGTCTCAATAATTAATAGGATGCAACATTTGTTGCTTCCTAGTATATCTTGCCCTCCAGAAATATTGCCTTACATTCTGCCTCCTGAGGGTCTCTTGTCAAATGGAGGCTTGATTATAGTAGCTGTGAGTCAAACCATAGATGACCAAAAGAGCCCCATACAAATAAAGTTGAACAATGTACCACATCAGACAAAGGAGTTTGTCCAAGCAGGCAACAAGGAGATCCCACTGGAAGCAACAAAAACTAACCCTGCTCTTACCAGATAAGCATATATGGGCACATCTTTCGGGCTTATTGGGAGGGTGGTATGATTTCCTGGTGATGGCCATAAAGTCACAATCCACACCCGGAAGTAGGTTGGGATCCACCCAGAGTGGGGTGCAGGCTCAGGGCGGGGCAGGAGCCTTGTTCCTAGATCTGTCAAGGCCAAGTGAGATGACCTGCCTACTTTTATACTGGAGTCATAGAAACATGGACAAATCTGGAAAGAGCATGGAGTCAGCCCTCTGAAAATCTAATTGTGCCAGAAAGCAAGGGAGTGCTTGAAGAATGATGAGAACAGGTCAAAAGAACACAGAAAGTGTTGAAGGGGTTTTCCCACTGGCCAAAGCTGGTCATGAATTTTTGTTCTTTGTTTCTAGGATCTCTTTTCCTACAGTGTGATCATTTTTGTTACTCTTTTTAAGGCACTAACTTGTTATATTTCTCTAAACTTAAGACCTCTACAAGGAGTCCCAAGATACCATGAGTAGGAGATTGCTTGCTGACCTTTGCTTTTTACAGTCCTCTAAAGACCTCATAACATTCTGTGTATTTCTTAAATTCACTCTACTGTTGGCCTCTGACCTGTTTTGCTTTCTCTCTCAAAGTAAACTTAGATGTGAAGCCAAAACATCACCAGAAAACCCTCCCTGCTTTTTTTGCTCTTCTATAGTTGCGGAACAAGAATCATAACAACTGTAAAAGGAACAGACTACTCAGATTCTCTATGACCATCACAGTCTCCTCCCTGGAGGTGGGTCTACACAGGAAGCCAAATCAGAACCAGAAGTTTCCCCAACATGCACAGAATCAGAAGGGAGGTTGATGATCCGGCTCTTCAATGCAATCATACAAAGCCAGACTCACACATCACCTCACTGGCAACCAAACCAGGAAATGCCAAAACTGGCCGAGGTTCCCTGCCCACTGCCAGTATTTGGCTGTTTTTTTCTTTTCCCCAAGCTTGCAAGGCTTCTCAAACTCCTCTTCTGATTAATGTGTGAACATGGGCATTTCCTGACAGGTATTCTGAAAAATACTGCACAACTTTTTAAATGTATATGTCAAAAACAACCTGTCTACAAGAAGAATGGTAAAAAGGAGTTGTCATACTCAGAAAATATTATAATCTGCACTGTTCATATATACAATACTAACATTTATTATGTTATAATATATGTTATAAACTTATAACTATAAACTAGAGCCATGAAATACAACAAATGGAAGAATTTGTTACCAAGGGATGAGTAGAGCAAACTGAAATGACTTTAAGGTAAATATGTTTAAATTCCATTCCTCAAAGAAATATACTTATTTTTCTAAATGGGAGGATATGAAAAAGTTGGTGACTATGAATCAAGCATAAGTTCATATGAAAAGAATTAGTAAAATATCCTGATGATGAAAAATATGGTCCTTGAACTTAGAAAACTTGAGACTTAAAAAAACAAAGAAAACTTGAAACTAGACATAACTTTTAAATGAAAATATGTGTAACAGGTTGTCTTTAGCCCCAGGATTAGTGAATAAGCACCACTTACTGAGTGTTTACTTTGTGTAAGACATGTTAACAATTTTTTTTTAACTGAGGTATAGTTGATTGTGTAAGTTTAAGGTATACAATGTTTTGGTTTGATACATTTATATATTGCAATATGATTAGCATTAGCTAACACCTCTATTATATTATTGTATTTCTTTTTTTGTGGTGAGAACCACTAAGATCTACTCTCTTGGCAACTTTGAAGTTTACACTTCAGAATTGTTGATATAATCATTATGTTGTGCATTAGATCTCCAGAACTTATCTACTAATTGCAAGTTTACACCCTTAACAACATCTCCCCAATTCCCCACACCCTAATCCCTGGTAACCACCATTCTACTCTCTTTAGAGTACAAGTTGTTATGAGTTTGGCTTTGTTAGATTCCACATATAAGTGAGATCATGCAATATTTGTCTTTCTGTGTCTGGCTTATCTCACTTAGCATAATATGCTCCAGGTTCACCTATGTTGTTGCAAATGTCCCGATTTCCTTCTTTTTTAAGGCTGAGCAGTGTTTCAGTGTATATATAGACCACATTTTCTTTACCCACTCATCAGTCAATGGATACTTATGTTGTTTCCATATCTTGGCTACTGTAAATAATGCTGCAATGAACAAGGGAGTGCAGATGTTTCTTCAAGATAGTGATTTCAATTCCTTTGGATAAATACCCAGGAGTGGAACTGTTGGGCCATACAGTAGCTCCATTTTTAATTTTCTGGTTTTCCGCAGTGGCTGCACCAATACATTCCCACCAACAGTGCACAAGCGTTCCCTTTTCTCCACATCTCACCTATACTTGTTGTCTTTTGACTTTTTGATAGTAGCCACTCTAACAGGTGTGAAGTGATATCTCATTGTGGTTTTGATTTGCATTTCCCCAGTGATTAGTGATATTGAGCATCTTTTCATATAGCTGTTGGCCATTTATATGTCTCTTCTGGAAAAATGTCTATTTGGGTCCTTTGCCCATTTTTCAATTGAGTTATTTGGATTTTTGCTATTGAATTGTATGAGTTCTTTATATATTTGAGGTATTAACCCCTTATCATATATACGATTTGCAAATATTTTCTCCCATTCCGTAGGCTGCCTTTTCATTTTGTTGATTGTTTCCTTTGTTATGCAGAAACTTTTTAGTTTGATGTAGTCTCACTTGTTTACTTTTGCTTTTGTTACCTGTGCTTTTGGTGTCAATTCCAAAAAAATCATTGCTAAGACCAATGTTGGAAAGCTTTTCCCCCTATGTTTTCATCTGGGAGTTTCATGGTTTCAGGTCTTATATGTACATAATTTCATATCCTGCCTTTTTTCCCCCATTTGATATGTTTTTATCATACCTATTTGCCACATTATTACCTCATCTTCATTACTATTATTTTTAATGACTATAATATTAAGACTGATTATGGTGAAAATTTGCAACTTTAATTTTATAGGGAGATGGACGAGTATAGGTACTTATAAACCTTAAAAGTTCTATTAGATTACGTATCAAAAATTTTATAATGAGTGACATCAGCAGCACGGTGTCATGAGTCGTTCCTTTTTTCTCTCCCCGTTGATTTACAACTAATCGGACATCCATAAGCAAAAAAAAAAAAAAAAAGCACCCTGAAAGGCATAAACAGGACACCCGTGAGATCCATCCCTCTGTGCATCTGAAAGAGGGTGGACTGGACCCTAGAGGAACTGGCAAAGAGAGGGAATTGGAGGCAGAGCTGGTGGCGGCAGAGAAGGCTTCGAGCCAGCACGACTTTTCTACCTGAGGAGGTGGAGGGTGAAGGCAGTGGGGGGGAGGGAGCGGGGCCTGCCCAGCCATGTGCTGAGCTGTAGGGATCAGTTGCTCTGTTGCTCTCTCTCAGGAGAGGCCAGAGTGACTGGGGAGAGGAAGAGGAAAGGGAAGCAGGCAAAGAGAACTGAAGGAAAATGTCTCCCACTGTCTGCCTCAGGAGGCAACAGCACTGCCCAAGGACCTCTGGGACTCCTCTACTGGAGGACCTCCCTATCAGGCATCGGTACACTCAAAGCCCCAAGTGCTAACTGGCTCACTTGCTCTGCCATCACCTTTTGCTTTTTTTTTTTTTTTTTTTAAATACACTGCCCAATCTCAGCAATTAATTAGAGCTGGTAAGAGAAACCAAAAACTTGTGCTATAGCACCACCTTCTGGAAAACAAAAGGAATGCTCTTAACTACCAGTCTGTAGAACGGTTAGAATCAAAATAAAGCCTTGCCTAAATGAGAAATTTGCTACTTCAAATGCAGCGGCAGAGGCACTTTTCACCAAACACCGTGAAAAATCATGGTAATATGGCATCACAAAAATAAAATGAAAATTTTCTAGCAAAGACATGGAATATTGGGATCTAATTGATAAAGACATTAAAATAGCAGTTATGAAGAAATTCAATGAGCTAGAAGAAAATTCAGGAAGACGATACAATAATCTCATGAATAAGATTAATGAACAGAAGGACTACTTTACCAAAGAAGTTGAAAATCTGAAAAAGAACCAAACAGAATTTCTGGAACTCAATAAATGAGATGAAGAATGCATTACAATACATCGGAAATAGAGCAGATCATATGGAAGAAAGAATTAGTGAGCTCAAAGATAGAAATATAGAAATGATTCAAGTGGGAGAGGAGAGAGAACTAAGATTTTTAAAGAGTGAAGAAACCTTATGAGAACTATCTGACTACATTAGAAAAGCCAGCATAAGAATAATGGGCATCCCAGAAGGAGAAGAAAGAGACAAGGGAGGAAAAAGCATATTTAAAGAAATAATAGCTGAGAGCTTCCCAAACTGGGGAAGGAACTGAATATACAAATGTACGTAGCTATAGAACATCTTATTTTTGCAACACAAAAAGACCTTCCCCAAGAGACATTATATTAAAATTGTCAAAAGTCAACGGTAAAGAATTTTAAAGGCAGCCAGGGGGAAAAAGCAGTAACCTACAAATGTATCCCCATTAAGCTATCAGCAGATTTCTCAGCAGAAATTCTATAGGCCAGAGAGAGTGGAATGAAATATTCAAAATACTGAAAGATAAAAATTGTCAGCCACGAATGCTCTCTGGCAAAGTTATCCTTCAGATATGAAAGAGAAATAAAGTCTGTCCCAGACAAGCAAAAGCTAAGGGAGTTCACCACCACTAGACCTGCCTTATAAGAAATGTTGAAAAGGAGCTATTCAAGTTGAAACAAAAAAAGGAAAGTACACAGAACTCTGATTAAGGTGATAAATAGTCAGAATTAGAATACTATAACTTTTTTTTTAGAATAATATGTTATATTCTTACCTATAGCACAAAGGTTAAAGGAAAAGATCATTAAAAATAACTATAACTACTACATCTTGGTAATAAAATCACAGCATAAAAAGAGATAATTTGTTACATCAAAAATATAAAAGGGGGAAAGTAAAAAGATGAAGCCTTTATAGGAGACTGAAAGTAAAATGTTATCAGAAGAAAAAGGACTATTTTATTTATGAGATGTTTTATGTAAACCTCATGATAACCACAAAGCAAAAGTCTAGAATAGAGACATGAAATATTAAAAACAGGGAGACTGAGCAAATCCTCATGGAAAACCACCAACTTAAAATGTAAACAGAAACAGAAGGAAAAAGAAACAATGGAGAGACAAAATAATCAGAAGGCAAAAGATAAAATGGCAGTAGAAAATCCTTACATGTCAATAATCATCCTAAATGTAAATGGATTGAACTCACTAATCAAAAGGCACAGAGCGGCTGGATGAATAAAAAAACCAAAAAAAAAAAAAGCCAAAACAAAACCCGAAAACAAGACCTAACTATATGCTGCCTGCAGGAGATTTAATTCATCCTCAAAGTGAAAGGATGGAAGATGGTATTTCAAGCAAGTGGAAACAAAAAGAAGGCAGGCATAGCCAACTTATATCAGACAAAATAGACTTCAAACCAAAAAGGGTAACAAGAGACAAAGGAGGTCATTATATAATGAAAAGGGGGTCAATACATTAAGAAGATATAACAATTTTAAGTACATACACTCCCAACACCCAAGTACTGAAATATTGGGTTGGCCGAAAAGTGACTTCGGTTTGTAAGTAAAAATAAAAGACACATTTTTCATTTTCACCAAGAACTTTATTGAACAACGTATTCACCCTTTTGTTCCACTACCTTCTGCCATTTTTCAGGCAACTTCATAATTCCATCTTCCCCAAACTTTTTATCTTTGTGAGCAAAGAACTGTTCCAGGTGCCTTTTATAGTCTTCCAGGGAATTGAAATGTTTTTCCATTAAGAGAATGTTGTAAAGGTCGAAATAAATGGAAATCCAAAGGTGCAATGTCTGGTGAATACAGCGGATGAATCGGAACTTCCCAGCCAAGCCGTAACAGTTTTTACCTGGTCATCAAAGAAACATGCAGTCTTGCATTATCCTGATTGAAGATTTTGTGTTTTCTGTTGATTAATTCCAGATGCTTTTCGTCGAGTGCTGCTTTCAGTTGGTCTAACTGGGAGCAGTACTTGTTGAAATTAATCTTTTGGTTTTCCAGAAGGAACTCATAATGGAAGACTCCCTTCCAATCCCACCATATACACAACCTCACCTTCTTTGGATGAAAACCGGCCTTTGGTGGTGTTGTTGGTGGTTCATTTGGCTTGCTCCAAATCTCTTCCATTCCACCTTACCGTACAGTATCTACTTTTCATCACCTGTCACAATTTATTTTAAAAATGGAACATTTTTCTTACTTTTAAGTAGAGAATTCCATGCAGAAATACAGTCAAGAAGGTTTTTTTTGCTTAACTTATGTGGGACCCAAACATCAAAGCGATGAACATAACCAAGCTGGTGCAAATGATTTTCAACGCTTGATTTGGATATTTTGAGTATGTCGGCTATCTCCCGTGAGGTATAACATTGATTATTCTTAATTAATGTCTCAAATTGATTGCTATCAACTTCAACTGGTCTACCTGTCTGTGGAGCATTGTCCAGCAAGAAATCTCCAGCACAGAACTTCGCAAACCACTTTTGACATGATCAGTCACAGCACCTTCTCCATACACTGCACAAATCTTTTATTGCATTTCGGTTGCATTTTTACCTTTCTCGAAATAATAAGACATAATATGCTGAAAAATGTTGCTTTTTTCCTTCCATCTTCGATACTAAAATGGCTACACAAAAATTCACCAATTTTGATAAGTTTTTTAAAAATGCATGCTGATACGACAGCTGTCACAATACAATCTAACAAAATTGTTTCGAATGAAGTTAAAGACAACTAAGTGCTACTAGATCCATCTTACGGAAGATATCAAATGAACTTTTTGGCCAACCCAATATATTAAGCAATTAATAACATGTCTTAGGGCAGAAATAGACAACATAAAATAATTGGAGGGGATTTCAATATTCCACTCTCAGCACTATTGCTGATCATCCAGACAGAAAATCAACAAAAATATTGGAATTGGACCACACTTTAGACCAAGAGAACTTAATAGAAATATGCAGAGCATTCATCCAACAGCCTAATATACATTTTTCTCAAGTGCACATGGTATATTCTCCAGGACAGATCATATGATAGCTACAATATAAATCTTGGCAAATTTAAGAAGATTGAAATTGTATTAACTATCTTGTCTGACCATAGTGGTATGAAACCAGAAATCAACAAGAGGAAAGTGATAAGATCTACAAATATGTGAAAACTAAGCAACACACTTCTAAACAACCATTGGGTCAAAGAAGAAATCGAAAGGAAAATAAAAAATTATTTTGAAACAAATGAAAATTGACATAGGACAGATACGTACACACCCTATTCTATGGCACCAGTGAGTTGGTACATGAATGTTCCACACACTAATCACATATTTTACTTGCTTTGAATACAGGTTGAGAGAAGCAACGCTCTTTCTTCTGTTTCCTGGGCATCACTAAACTGTTCTATTAACTAAAATTATTTCCTTATCTTCTTTTATTTTTTCATACAAGTGTAGAAGGAGAATCCTTGAATTTACTTATTCACTCAACAAACATTTATAGATTGCATAGTTGTAGGCAATACTACAGACCTACTGAATCAAGTAGGGTCCAGGAATCTGTGTTTTCAACAAATTTTCCAGGAGTGTGTGATACCCACTGACAGTAGGAACCACTGACTGATGATTGACTGTCTAGGTAACCACTAAGGAGATCAGTCAGGAACTCATCACAGACAGGCAAGAGATGGAAGAAGCATAAATTAGGTCAGTAGAAGAGTGAGGAGGAGGAGACAGATGTTCAGAAATGTGAGGTAAATTGGCTGGTGTTGATGGGGTAGGCAGTAGATAGGAAGAAAAAGAAAGACTAGATCACAAATTTCCATAATGGAGATCCAATCATAGTGGTCTCAGGGACTGAAATTTCAAGTTAAGAAGGAGATGAACACTTAAAAGACAAAAGTATGAGCTCAGCTTAGTTCTGTTGACTCCCAGGTATCTATGAGAGACCCAGGTGGAAGTGTCAAGGGGAAGGTTGGAGATCCAAGTCCAAAGTTCAGGGCCTGCGATGAAGATGTAGATTTGGAAGTGATCCACAGAGAAGTGGTAGTTGAAACCACAACAGAATCCAAGATCATGGCAGGGAGAGGGAGAGAGAATAGATGGGCCAAGGGTGAAAGCTTGGGGGCCTTAACTCCACAGTGAAGAGCTGAACAATTGTGCTCTTTAACATTTTAATATAATCCAAATGTTTTAGCATATCACAAATATGAACAAAGAAAATGCTTGAAAGTTTATTTCAGCATAAAATTTGCAGTTCTAATCATTAATTCTTTCTTGAACCAAATTTTTGTAGGGCTCATTTCTATTTAAATAACTACTAGATTAAAAATGTAGTCAAATTGTGTCAGAATTTAGTCCTTGGAATGAGGGAAAGAGGGGGACTAATGCTGGGATATGAACCCACTGCTAAAGAAATTGACTGGGACATTCTCCCCTGAGAGAGAACAGATCCAAGACCTTGGCCACCATCCTCAGACTTTGAAAGACATCCTAGTAACTAAAAAAGGATCTGAGAGCTCCTTCTGTTGGTCAAATGACTTTGAGATGAATGAACCTTGTTCTAAAGGTTGGACCACAGGAGAATTGGGGATCTGTTTCTAAAATCACCATTATGCAAATGATTCATTGGACCATTGAAGATTAGCATTGTTTGTTTTTATAAGCAAATACAGGCACTTTCCTAAAATCTGCAAAAGAACATCAGAAAGTCATTTCTTGCATCTGCAAGTAGAATATTGAGAGCTGGAGACTCCTGGACTCCAGAGGAGTCAGTCACTAAAGGAACTACATCTTTAGGTGATACTTGGAAATTCTTAGCACAGTATAAAAAAGTGAGATTCATTTCTTTCTGTGCCTTAGATTTGAAGGAGTGTTTATTCAAGGTCTTGGACTTTATACTCTGGGGAGCTGAAATTTTCTCCCAAAGGAATCGTAGACACCCATGGTCCAAAGCTGCACAAAATACCTGATTAAAAAAAAAAAAGAGTGCTGATATCCCAGAGGAGCTCCCTGTGCCTCTGCTGGCACCAACATGAAATCCAATAGCAATCTATTCCTCTGAGGTAATCATCTAAACCTTCCTTTCATTTGTCCTGTAAAAATATTTTATGAATGAGTGAACCAATCTATCTATCTCTCAGGGGAAAAAAATCATATTGAGGAATTCACTGAGAATAAAACCCTGAGAGATACAGAAATGAAAACCGCAAGAGAGAAAACGCAGAAGGGAAAACTACATTGAGATGATGCCAGAGTGTAAAGGCATGACTACAGCTCCTATCAGCTATAACTAGTTCTCAGAAGGTGTCTCTAGCACCAAGACATTCATTTCAGTGTCCAGAGTCCTTGGGGTTTTTTGATAAAACACAGAAGCCATATTGGTGTCCTTTGCAGAGTATTGGGAGGTTTTGTAGTCCTTGTATCATCTGCCAGCACCAGAGGACTTGGCACTTCTCAAGCTTAGCCCAGAGGGATGCATTTGAGCCAATGCTTAAATAAAATAAAAAGATAAACCTGATTCCTTTCACAGGCCCTCACCGTTTCATCCCCCTTGTCTCTCATGTAGCAATGGATGACAGGAGGAGCCAGGGTCTCCCAAGGCAGAGGGAGAGGGCCTGCCAATGCAGTTTGCATCTACTTTGCTCACTTCTTATGGCTAACAGCCCTCCCGTAAGACCCAAAAGGTTTCCAGGTGGATCCTGGCTTTACCCAACCTCTTTGACCCAAGACTATCAAATGGATCCTTCCTCGAGTGTCTCAGACAAATATGTACCAAAATTTCCAAATTGGTTATACCAAATATAAAAATTAAATAAATCCGTATATCTACTAGAAGAATAGGGCAAAACATTTCAAAACAAGAGTGTAGTACTTTATCAGTAGATGCCCTTGTTTAGTATTGGATTAAACCATATTAATTTGTTGGTGTTTGACTATTTTTGACATAAAAATGATAATTTCGTGTGGTTCAATATAACAAGTGAGGAATTACTGGGATAGCAAAGGCTAATGGTGCCTAATCTGGGAAAACACTAACCAAGGCAGATTTGTCTCCAGATTCACACTGATGTAGGAAGAAGGACTAGCTCCCCAGATGCCAAAGACTCCTCAATGTTCCCACTTATAATCTCATAGCAGAAATCCTTTCTCCTCAGATGCTGTCAAATGTCCCTTATGAGCCCCTAAAAATTACTAAAACTCAGGTATTTCAACAGCCCACTCTAAGTTTAAGAGAAATTAACTGTTTTGCAACTAGAAAAGATTATGTAAGTAGAGCATACCACTGTGAAGAGCAAGGGACAGTATGGGAACAATTGGGGACCTACATTATTCTCCCTGACCCTTGACCTACACACTGTCCAGCTTTAGAAGACAGACACTTCACTCTCTTCCCTGAAACAGGGTTTTGAATTGTCTAGAAACAAATGAACTCCTCAGTTCTCAATTAATCAGTACATCTCCAGAAAGAAAAAAGTCAAAAACAAAAAAACTTCTCATACATATTTAAAAGTCATTTCCAACAATGATACACACACACACGTATACACACATTGAAAACTTCCCAAAGTTTTCCCAGTTGAACAAACTACTGAGTCCTTGAATTAATAAACAATATGGACATTGGTTTTAAGTGAGCATTGTTGGTTTTTCTGTAGTCTCTTACTTAAGGACAAAATTCTTCTCTAGAAAAGTTTTAACTTATGCACACACACACACACATTTGTAGAGCCTTTCTGTTTATGCTTCTAAAAGAAGCTTTTAATCATCTCACGGTGGGGTAGTTGACAAATAATTATAAATAGCAATGACAGGGAATCCTAAACTCCCCTAAACTCTCTGACTCCTGCCCTCAAAAGTCCCAGACACTGACGTACAAATAAGCTGATTTTTCCTTTGGATCTTCAGCCCAAAGCCCTGATGTAGAAAGTTGGGAGCTACATTGGCAAACGCAAGGGACAGTATGCCCAATTTATGAAAATTCCTTTGCATAAACTGGAGGTAAGAAGAGTTTCTCCATAAAATCTAGAGTTTAATCCCCACCCCAGGCCTTCCAGAATTTGGACAGCTCCCTTGTTGGCAATGTCCCAAGCTCTCTTTCCTTAGCCTAGTAGGAGGAAAAGTCATGGGGGCAAAGAGGAACCAGAGAGGGAGAGAGAGTGCACCTGTTTCCTCTCAGGAGAGGAGACCCTGCCCAGCATCTCCTGCATCTCACCTCTACAGCCTCCCTTTGAAAGCAGCCCCAACCTTCTCACTCCTCCATCCTATGGACAGAAAAGCACACAAGACAGTGGTGAGAGAACATCTCAATTTGAGCTTGTCACTAGGAAAGCCCTTCTCATTGAAATGTCCCCACAATGAAAGGAGTAACCAATAAAATAGCCTTAGCCCTTGGCCTATTTTGGTGGCAACACTCCTTCCTTTTGGAGGGAAGTGGAGGCAAGGGGGAATGGGGATTTCTGTTAGCCGGTAGAGCATGCATTCCCTCTTTCTGAACCTTTAGCTGTGTTTACTGCAGCTTTCTTGGGCTGGCTTATCTCTGCCCCCAATTAATTACATAATGCCCCCCATGAGAACCTCAGAGCCTGAACAATCCCACCCCACTCTTGGACCACGTGATGCAGTAGCTCACCTGCACTGGTAAAAGTCTCAAAATAAGACTCCAAGGATTTCTTTTACAGTCAGCCTGTCTGGATTACATCTCAAACAAGTCTCAGGATTTTGGAATGTCCACACAGCAAACCAGCAGTGGGAGCTGCTCACCTTCTCTGAGAGAACAGGTGAACGATGAATTCCTTTCACCCTGTTCAGCCTCTGGACCAGCAGCAAAGAGAAGGAACATCTTCTATCCCCTAAAACAAGAAGGAGGTTGCATCCTGTAAAACTTGCTCACACTGCTAGAGAGGGAGGAAATATCTACATCACCACCAGAACCTCACTACCAAGCAAGAAGCAAGTTAAGTCCTACTCACAACACTTTGTTACCAAGGGCCTTCCTTCCTGAGGCCACCCTTACCAGTGAGAGGGTTACCCCAACATTCCAAAAAGTGAAATCTACACCTGAAGAGAACAAAACCAGGGCATCCCTGCTAGGCAAGCTCAGGATGCTGAAGCAGAAAGCTGGTCCTGCATCCTTCTCCCTTCTCCCTCCAATTCTATCCCAACCCTCATATGATGCCCAAAGGGATCTCCTACACTACCCCAGCCCCTCCAATGTACAGTGACACATCCCCTATCTCAAGCCAAGCTCAAAGATGTCATTGTACAGGAACTTAATCCATTCTGTAATAATGTAATCAACCCTTTCTTGGGTGGATACTCTGAATTGTCACTCATCTGACTTTCCAGGACCCCTGCTCTACTACTCCTGTCTAAAGCCGACTATGTTCCCATTTCTCAGGAACTTTTTGGTGTTCCTTTTCCCTATTAAAGAAAGCTGAGGGTTTTATGCAATCACCTAAATGTCACGTAAGGGGATTAAAACCTGGGCTCCCATTTTAATATGTGTGGAGCTTAGGGGCTTCCAGTCCCTGAAGAATCTAGTCTTCCATTTGATTTTTCATCTTTTTCTAAGTTTTAAAGACTGACATGGCAAGATGAACATCCTTATCTTGATCTCAGTTATGGTCCTGGATATAGTAGCTCAAAGAGGTTGGGCTTAATACCCTTTCAATCTACAGAACTGATCGTTATTTGTGATGTGGCAATACATCAGCCCACGCATAGAGTTGGGGTGTTGGAATGGAAAATGTTAATAAAGCCAAGGTGATGTTTCTCTGAGCTTGTCACTTCAAAGGCCATCACCTCTGATAGCATTTCACCAAACCTGGTTTATACAGCTTATAGCTTACCCACCTCTCAACCGTATAATCTGGCCTCCTCTCTCACCACGCTACTGAAACAGCTGTTCCCAAAGTCCCCAAAGACCTCTGTGCTACTTTAGCCCTTCTTGACCGCTTAGCAGATTCGTCATGGTTAGCTTCTCCCACTCCTTCCTTCTTAAAATACACTCCTCCCTTGGTTCCTATGATGCTTCACCCTCGTGATGTTCCCGCTCCTTCTCAGGCTCTTCCTTCCCTGTTTGCTTTTTGTTTGTCTGTTTTTGCACATTCCCACCAATGTTGGTGTTCCTCAGGACTCCGTCCTGGACCTCTTTGGTTTCATTCTATGGGCATTTCCTAGACAGCCTTATCCACTAGTCAGTATCTATAGCATCTTGAGGCCAAGGCCTGTTTCTCTCACCTGTATCCTCAGTCCCAGAACAATGGCTACACATAAGATACACCTAACAAACACTTGGTGGGTTAAATTGCTGTTTCTCTTTAATAGCATCAAATCTATGGCTGGCTCCCAGGCCCCCTCCATCAGCGCCTGTATTTCCCCACAGAAAGTGTAAAGTTTACTACACTGTACTTCCTAAAGAAAGACAGAGATTGTTCTTTCCTTGGCCCTTCTCCTGTCCCTTGGGTAAAATTTCTCAGGTAGGCTCCTGAATAGTTTTTCAACCTGCAGTTCACTGCCTGATAGAAGATCATAAAGTTAATGTACTAGGTTACAACCACAATTTTTAAATTAAGCAGAATATAATACACTAATATAGGCAATATCAAAATGTTTTATACAGGAGGGACGGGATTTATTTCTTAAATCTCTGTATGTGTGAATGTAGCACACATTGAGTGTACTGGTAAAAATGTAAAATTTATATATTACAGTGAATTATGGTCAAAAAAAGTTGGAGAAAATCTGCTCTGAAGTGTCCACATACTATATCCAGGTCAAGGGTAATCCCAGTACAGTTTATCTCATAAACAACATATCCTTCTACTAAGCCCTAACAAGTATCATGAACTTAAATCCATTACAGAGCAAGTTTCAGAATAAGTAATCTTTTCATTTTAGTAGTTTCCTAAAAAGATGGAGTACTCAAAAATTCAGGGCTTGTGTTGCCACTTAAATTTTTTCTTCTTTTAAACAAACTTCATCAAAATAAAAATTAAGGGCTTCCCTGGTGGTGCAGTGGTTGGGAATCCGCCTGCCAATGCAGAGGACATGGGTTCAAGCCCTGGTCCGGGAAGATCCCACATGCCGCGGAGCAACTAAGCCCGTGAGCCACAACTACTGAGCCCGCATGCCACAACTACTGAAGCCCGTGCACCTAGAGCCAGTGCTCCACAACAAGAGAAGCCACTGCAATGAGAAACCCATGCACCACAACAGAGAGTATCCCCCACTCGCTGCAACTTGAGAAAGCCCACGCACAGCAACAAAGACCCAACGCAGCCAAAAATAAACAAATAAAATAAATAATTTTTTTTTAAAAATTAAAAGGTCATGATATATTTTGCCAGAATATATTTTCATAGCATCAAAATGATCTGTTTCAGAAAATGCATTGTTCTATGTGAAATGAGTATCAGGAGTTCTCACTAATTTCCAAAAATCCTTTGGAAATCCATACATGTGGCAAGTTTGGACTGACACAGACACTCTTCAGGACTGGGAAGGTGACCCATGATTCTCAGATTTTACCTCCTCCAGAGGGCTTACAAGAAGGACAACTAGGAACCTATTCCAGGCCCTAGAAATAAGGGTATAAGTGGTAGAAGAATCTCCTTTCCAATGGTGGTGAACTTTTGAAATCCTGGGATAAATATATCTGGTAGATTGGGAGAGTGTGACCTTGTGCAGTTTCAGAACCACACATGGAAAAGGCCATAAGGATGCATCACAATTCTCTTTGTGTTTTTTGCTGTTGTTGTTGCTGTTTTTAGTGTGCTTTTTCAACAACATATAACCCAACACTACATACACCGTTGTCTCCCAGTTTCCCTGTCTTCCTCACCCAATAGCATACCCATCTAGGCCATATGTCAGAGAGCAGGGAACGTCACTGGAGACCTGGGATTATCAACCTGTCGTGAAGCCCTTGCCTTTTTGCCCTGGGGAGCATTTGTATCTTCTCCCTGAGAGTTCTTGACCCCTTGGGACTTTTCGTTCATAGGTGCAGATGGACTGGGCTTCATTACCTGTCTTAGGTGTTGGGCTTCTCCCCTAGTCCAGCACTCAGAGGTATAAACAACTAAATTATATAGTTCCTATATGCCAACCAGGAGAAAGGGGAAAGCCCTCTAAGGAAATAAGAAAGCTCTGTACAATAGAGACAGTGGGTATCTGTAATATCATTCAATGCACAGTGGCAGAAAATGAGACTGGAGAAATCACCATGTAACCTGGAGATGAGGGAAAAATCAGGCATATCAACAAACATGACCACCCTGCAGACGAAACAGTATTCCCATATCAAAGAAGAGTGTGTCTACAGAAGAGGCGAGTCATCATCAACTATAGCAAATTGGCCTCAAAGAGGAAAAAGGCTGTAGCTGCAGCCTTGCTGAGGGAGGGGGAGGTGAAATCACAGTAGTGCACGTCAGAAGTGTGACTGAATTGAGTCCAGTCCCAGCTCCCTCACTAGCTGTGGGGCCTTGGGCAGTTAGTTACCTAACTGTTCCGAGTCCCAGTTTCCTCATCTAAAACGGGGACAATGGCAGTGCCTGACCCATAGAATTGTTGTGAGGGTTAAGGGATGCAACCCATGCAAAGTGCTTGGCAGGTGCCTGCACATGGTCAACTGACAGTAAGTGTGAGCTGCTAGTGTTACTTATGTTACTGTTAACACTAATAAGCAATTCATCCTAGACAGGTGTTTAATCATATTTATTCATTCAATAAATACTTACATCAAGCGCCTGTTATATGGGAGTTCGACCACAAACATGGCCCATATGGTCCCTGTTTTGACTGAGATGGTGCATTGTTCATCAGGTTTCTCTATGGCTAGAGTGAAATATCATTCAAATATTTCTGCCCAATGTTAAGCCCACCAGAAAGTGTTCTGATCGCAGTTTGGCTTCCCCTGTACATTTGCCTGCAGGAAGAGTGCACTGGGCCAACGCTGTCTGTACAGTATGGTTTCTCTTGTAAACTAATGTACTGAGTCTGCATTGTAAGCAATCTCTGGGGAGTCTGAGCAGTCTCCTGGAGCCAAGCGACTCTAGAGTTCTGATACAGTTAGGTATCCAGGCTATGATGAATGCCACCCTCCAGGGTCCTGTTTCATCCCATGTCTCTTCACCCTATGAACCCTTCCAGCCCTGGACACTCTGCCCGGGGGCTGGCATCTGCCTATTTTCGAATAAAGACAACTGAGGCATGAGGGGCAACAGCCCTGAGCCTGGACCCTGAGGAACTCCAACTGAGCCCCGACTCCACCACATCTAGCCACCTGACCCTGGGCAAGGCACTCAGAGTGCAGGGACCTCATTCCCCAGGGTGGTGGAGAGGATTCAAGAGTGGAATATATGTGGAAAGGCACTGGTGGCATCACAGAGGAGACAGGCGTAAGAATCACAACCATAGGATCCCTCCTACCTCCCTGGAGCACTCTGGCTTACCCAGAGGGAGGTAGGGGAGACCTGTGTACCTCCAGCTGCAGGGAAGACAAGACTGCTGGCGATGACAGAGCTGCTCCATGGTCACTGCTGCAGGACCCGAATGAACCAGTATAGGTGGAGTAGTGAGCCACATGTTGATGTCATATGAAGGCCCTTGAAGTTTTCTTGGGCCAAAATAACTCTCCCACCTGCCTGCTAATTCCCAGCATTAGTCACTCACTGCTTGAGGGATATCTTAGGCGTATTAATGTGAGTTAAGGTATAATTGATCTGTTAGGCAACAGATTAGCTAAAGAATACATGAGTAGAGTAAAAGTTATGTAATTCACAGTAAAAACCCTTCGATGGCTTCCCTTGTTCTGATAATAAACTATGCAATTCTGAATGTGATTGCCAAAGCCTTGCATGGTCTGCCCTGCCAACCCTTCCCAAGGATCCTTGTGCCACAATGACTGCACTAGGACCACGTGGCCTTCTTCAGCTCCTTGAACAGACCCAGCTTTTCCCTTCCTCAAAGCCTTCGCACATGCCGCCGGCATCAATCAGGGTGATGATGGTGCATATATATATTCTTACATGCATGCATCCACATACATATATATGTAAACGTGCATACACACATACATAGATACACATATATACCTACAAAAGTATACATATACACATACATACATATATGTGCACAAAAAGATTTATTTTAAGGGACTGGCTCATGCAATTGTGAGGGCTGTGAAAAGTCTAAAATCTGTAGGGCAGGCCAGCAGGCTAGGAAAACTTAGGCAGGATTTCTATGTTACAGTTTTGAGACAGAATAATTCCTTTTTCAGGAAACCTCAGTTTTTTGCTCTTAAGGCCTTCAGCTGATTTGGAGGCTCACCCAGTGTCAAAGCAATCTCCTTTACTTTACAAGTCGACTGACTGTAGATGTTAATCATATCTACAAAATACCTTCACAGCAACATCTAGTGTTTGACCAAACAATTGGGCACCATAGCCTAGCCAAACTGACACATAAATTTAACCATCACACTGCCCCTCTGCCTGGGATTTCCCCTCCCTCCCTCACCCGACTGGCACCTTCTTGCCTCCTAGGTGTCACTGTATCACTTCTTCAGGAAGCCAGCTCTGCCTGTCACCTTATCTAGGTGCCCACAGCGGTTCTGTCTCTAAGCACCTTTTATTTTTCATCTGCTGCCCTGCCCCAGTTCTAAGCTTACTTCTGAGTCTACTTATTTCCCCACTGGATCTCCCCACCTGGATCTAAGCTCTATCACAGCAGGGTCACGTAGGTTCTGGTCACCGCTGCAGGTTGCTCTAGCCCATAGAGCATCTTCAGGTACCTTAGAAAAGGCTCCCTTCCTCCAACGTGCCCCTCACAGGTCAGGGCCTGGGGAGCAAACTGGGCTTCCACTGCCTGAAAGCCCCTGTGCAGGAGTCAACCTGTGCAGCCAGCAGAATGAGAGACAAGGCCTGCAAGAGAGGACAGGATGAATGAGTATCCCTGACACATTTGGACAGGGCCCATGTTCTGGGATGCTTAGATTTCAACTTGAGAAAAAGACACGTAAAAACACAAGGAGTAGCACTTCCCTGGTGGTCCAGTGGTTAGGACTCTGTGCTTCCACTGCAGGGGGCATGGGTTCGATCCCCGGTCAGGGAACTAAGATCCCACATGTCTCGAGGCATGGCCAAAAAATAAATTTTTTTTAAAAAATTAAAAAACAAAACACAAGGAGCTTGGTGGTGAGGGAGCAGGGTTCAGGCTTGTGTGTGGGAAGTGGGGTGGGATTGAGGCAGCAGGAGGGCCTTAGTGGGGGTAGATAGAAGACTAAAGGATAAGAGAAAGATACCAAAGAGGAACACCCCCTAGCAGGAGGAAAGGAAGACAGGGTGGGGTGTCAGTGGCAACTGGAAATTGGAAAGGACCCAGAAACATACCCCATCAGAATTAGAACAGAAGCCGGGGGACACCTAACCCAGAGACCCTCAACAGCAGGCACTGCCCCCCAAGAGGACACACTGGACTCTCCGAGAAGGGGCATACTTACTCTGTAAAAGCATTGATTCATTATTATAGTACTCCAAGTTTATACTTTGGAAAAAGCTTTTAAAAACCTATTATTTTCTTAATTCAGAATACATACAGAGAATAAATCTTTGACATGGGCCTGACTAGGCGTGTCATCCAAAAAGCAAGATGTTTCTAAACACTCCTCATCCTTTGAGAGTTTGTGCTGTAGGTAATACCTGAAGCTTTGGCCAGCTTGGCCACCCTCACCCACACAGTCCCCTCGGGCATGTGCACTCCAGCCCTCAGCCAGCCACTCACACCTTGCAAGCTCGGCCAGCTTCTGAATTACTGCCTGGGCCTACTCTCCTCCAGAACAGAGCTCCGTCGGGGCCCAAACAGTTCCCTGCACAAATAGAAACCAAGCTCTGCCACAGAATTCGGGGCCGCCCTGGAACTGCTCACAAGTGACAGTTGAAAATACCCTCATCTTAAAAACAATAATCCCAGGAAGCAACAATTTAGAAGAGGCCAGAGGCTGCCAGCCAGGACTGACACATGTTTAATCAGTGGTGTATTTATTCTACAAACATTCACTGCACCCCTGTGTGGGCCAGTCACTGGGCCAGGCTGGAGGATACAGTAGTGAACAAGAGAGATCCCGCTCTGTGCTTCCCCAGCAGACTGCCAGCTACAGGTTCCAGAGATGGAAGAAACGGGGACCTTAAGGTGCTTATGTAAATCAGCTAGGTCACTGTGCCTACCCTTCATGGGCGGGGTGTTCCAGGGTATGTTATTTATTACCCTCCCTTTTAATTTCTTCTCCTCCACCCCTAGGGCCTAGACGAGTCAGGAATATTTCTGGGGTTTTCTATGTTCTTCACCATAACAGATGCTGTGGTTGCATCTCACAGGGTGAGGGGCCTGGCCCCAACTTTAACAAGCAACAGTCCAGCCATGCCAGAGCTGATTCGGATGGCCTGTGTGAATTGGTTTGCAGACCTGGTGTGAGGTCCTTCCTTTCTGTCTGTGAATTCTCTGCAGCTCCTTCAGTGATGCCGAATGAGCATGGGGGCTGGTGATATATGTTAATTTAAAACTAAATTCACACGTTCAACAAATAGAATGTTTTCATTTCAAAAATAAAACTTACTCATTTTACATTTTCAAATATGAAGCTATAAGATTTTTATATTTATCAAAAGGGCATATGCATTTTAAAGGACTGAGAAACGGTGCTTCCTATCTGGGCCCTGAAGGGGTTACAGGCAGGCTTTGATCCTTTGAGCTGCAGCAGTCTTCAGCCACAATCAGCCTCCTCTGCTTACCCCAGGTGTGCTGCGCACGATCATTTCCTTCGAGCAGCATGACCTGCATTGCCCAATACCATAGACATAAACCACAAGTGGCTATTGAGCTTGGAAATGACGCTAGTCCAGACAGATGTGCTAGGAGTGCAAGATACACACTGGATTTTGAAAACATGTTACCAAAAAGGAAGAATGTAAAATACTTCATTTTTATATAATTAGATGTTGAAATGATGATATTTTGGCTATATTGGGTTAAGGAAAACATATTATTAAAATGAATTTCACCTGTTTTACTTTTCTTAATGTGGTTATTAGAAATTTTTTAATTATATATATGTGGCTTCCATCTGTGGGTCACATTACATTTGTATTGGACAGCACTGCTCTGGACAATCCCTACTGCACCTTAACCTGAGGAAAAAAAGACAAGACTTACAGGCACTGGTAGTTAGAAGAGATTTAGTGGATGTAGCGGGCTGGGGAAGGAGGATCAATTCTTTGCTTAAGAAATAAACTTTTACAAGATCTAGAATTAAAAGTGCATACCAAGAAAGAAAGAGAGGAGGGGAGAACAAAGGACAGGAAGGGGATCGGGAGGGAAGGAGAGGAAAAGGGAGGGGAGGAGAAGGAAAAACATCAAAGGGAAAGGACCTCTGTCTCAGTCAATTCAGGCTGTGATAACAAATTACCATAGACTTAAACAGCAAACATTTATTCTCACAGTTCTGGAGGCTGGGAAGTCCAAGATCAAGATGCCAGCAGATTTGGTATCTGGTGAGATCCTGCTTCCTAATTCATAGACGGTTGTCTTCTTGCTGTATCCTCACATGGTAGAAGGGTAAAGAAGCTCTCAGGGGTCTCTTTTATATGAGCACTAATTCATCCATGTGGGCTTCACCCTCATGACCTAATCACCTCCCAAAGGCCCCACCTCCAAATACCATCAGCTTGAGGCTTAGGATCTCAACTCAGAAATTGTTAGGGGAGGGGGTTGGACATAAACATTCAGTGTATAACAACCTCTAACCTTATTCTATCCCTCAAGTCTCCTCTCCTCCCAATGACCCCAGCCAGACTGACTGGCCCACAGTTACCCTGCTATCGCATCTGTCGTCTGAACACCATTTTTAGCAGTTTGGGTCAGTTCCACAAGCACATTCTGTGTGAGGCATTGTGTGGCACCAAGGGAGAACCACAGTAACGATATGTCTGCCCCGAGGCAGTCAGTCTAGTGGAGAAGCAGCCATGGAAACAGCACTGGCCATACCAACCTCCCCGTGCTGGGGACTGTACACTGAGAGCTCCAATTCTCTCTTTACCCCCAGCTGGACTGCAAGCCTTAGAGTTGGGTGGCATGTCTTATTTCTTCTGCCTCCATCGCTGAGCTGCGATATTCATAAAATGCTAACTTATTGGAAAAGGTTTGCGATATAGTGGCTTTAAAATCAGGTGACTGCAACTACTGAGCCTGCGCGTCTGGAGGCTGTGCTCCGCAACAAGAGAGGCCGCGACAGTGAGAGGCCCGCGCACTGCGATGAAGAGTGGCCCCCGCTCGCCACAACTAGAGAAAGCCCTCGCACAGAAACGAAGACCCAACACAGCCATAAATAAACAAATAAATTTATAAAATCAGGTGACTGGAACTTCCCTGATGGCGCAGTGGTTAAGAATCTGCCTGCCAATGCAGGGGACACGAGTTCGAGCCCTGGTCCAGGAAGATCCCACATGCCGTGGAGCAACTAAGCCTGTGGGCCACAACTCCTGAGCCTGCGCTCTAGAGTCCGTGAGCCACAACTACTGAGCCCACGTGCCACAACTACTGAAGCCCGTGTGCATAGAGACTGTGCTCCGCAACAAGAGAAGCCACTGCAAGGAGAAGCCTGCGCGCAGTAGCAAAGACCCAGTGCAGCCAAAAAAAATCAGATGACTAGGTTCAAATCCCAGCTCTGCCACTTAAACTAGCTGTGTGGTTTTTTTTTTAACATCTTTATTGGAGTATAATTGCTTTACAATGGTGTGTTAGTTTCTGCTTTATAACAAAGTGAATCAGCTATACATATACATATATCCCCATGTTTCCTCCCTCTTGCTTCCTCCTCCCACCCTCCCTATCCCACCCCTCTAGGTGGTCACAAAGCACCGAGCTTATCTCCCTGTGCTACGCGGCTGCTTCCCACTAGCTATCTATTTTACATTTGGTAGTGTATAAGTGTCCATGCCACTCTCTCACTTTGTCCCAGCTTCCCCTTCCCCCTCCCCGTGTCCTCAAGTCCATTCTGTACATCTGCGTCTTTATTCCTGTCCTGCCCCGAGGTTCTTCAGAACCATTTTTATTTTTTGGATTCCATATATATGTGTTAGCATACAGTATTTATTTTTCTCTTTCTGACTTACTTCACTCTGTATGACAGTCTCTAGGTCCATCCACCTCACTACAAATAACTCAATTTCATTTCTTTTCATGGCTGAGTAATATTCCATTGCATATATCTGCCACATCTTCTTTATCCATTCACCTGTTGATGGACATTTAGGTTGCTTCCATGTCCTGGCTATTGTAAATAGAGCTGCAATGAACATGGTGGTACATGACTCTTTTTGAATTATGGTTTTCTCAGGGTAGATGGCCAATAGTGGGATTGCTGGGTCGTATGGTAGTTCTATTTGTAGTTTTTTAAGGAACCTCCATACTGTTCTCCATAGTGGCTGTATCAATTTACATTCCCACCAACAGTGCAAGAGGGTTCCCTTTTCTCCACACCCTCTCCAGCATTTATTGTTTGTAGATTTTTTGACGATGGCCATCCTGACTGGTGTGAGGTGATACCTCATTGTAGTTTTGATTTGCATTTCTCTAATGATTAGTGATGTTGAGCATTCTCTCATGTGTTTGCTGGCAATCTGTGTATCTTCTTTGGAGAAATGTCTATTTTGTTTTTTAACCTTAGGCAAGTTTTTGACCTGTCGGTGCCTCAGCTTCTGCACCTGTCAACTAGAGAAAAAAAATGGTACCTACCTAGTAGAGGTCCTGCATTAAATGAGCTGAGCTGTAAAAGTCTTTAACATAGTCTGACACATATTAACAGCTAAATAAGTACTAGCGATAGATATTATCAGCCTCTGCCACCTGACAGGATGGGGTGATAGGATAGGGTGGGCAGGGGAGAAGGAGTCCAAGGTAAGTCCGAGGTTATACTCAGGTGAGTGGAGGAAGTGCCTTTAACAGAAGTAGACAACACAGGAGGAGGAGCTGCTTTCAAAGGCAAGGTGGAGAATTTGATTTTAGATTTATAGCCTGGTAGTCAGCCAAGGGGTTTATCCAACAAGCAGTTAATTCAGGATTGGCAAGAAGTCTGGGCCACAGACAGATTCATGAGTCAGTGCAAATTAGTCATTAGAGCCAGGAAGCACTGAACACCTGGAAAGAAGTGGTGAGCGCTGGAGTCTGGGCACACAGCCAGAGCAGGAACACACCTTCAGGCAGAGCCAACGTCTGCCACGGGGAAGGGGGAGACCACTAGGCCGCAAGGTCTGAAAGGCCCTGAAAAGTCCCCCATTACACACCTACTTAAAACAAAAACCCTCTCCTCCGCCGAAAAGCACAAGATCACACCCCTGCAGTGGATGAACCCCAGCAAGCCTCGATTAATGTGCACCTAACTCCAGGGGGGCTGAGGGTCTCAAAACTCGGGTGAGGAGCCATGGACTCCGGTCTGCGGGCTGATGGGCAAATGTCACTTGGCAGTGGCATGGATGAGGCCAGCCAGGCGGGAGAGGCGGTCACAGGAAATAAGCCGCGGAACGCTGGGCGACTTCGGGGGAAAACGCGCACAGGCTCAAACCGTTTGCGGCCTGGGAAGCGTTCGGTGATGTGCAGCTCACCCAGACCCGGTCTGGAGCCACTGGCCACTCTGACCAGCCTCTCCCGGTGCCCAAACACCCGTCTCGCCATAAATCCGAGACCGCCAAGGCCTGGCGAGGGTCCCGCCGAGATGCGAAGCGCCTGGTGATGAGCGAGGAATGAATGCTACCTGCTCAACCGAACTTCCCGCGGGACACGGTCGCTTTGCTTTCTCAGATAAGAGTCAACGGAGAGCGTGGTCGTGCGCCCACCAGGTCCGGGGCGCGGCCGAGCTTCTCGGGCGGGGAGAAGTCACCGGGGCGGGGGTCACCGGGCCGGGGCGGGGCTGGGCGGAGGTCCGGACGCGCAAGCGCGAAGCACCGGCCGCGCCAAGGTCCGCCCCGCGAGGCCCCTAGGCACCGCGGCCGTTGGGCCGTTGACGCCGCGACGCGGGGAGGACCAGGACCCAGACAAGCCAGCCAGCCCCGCCAGGACCCGCTCGCGGGGACCAGGGGACAATGACCAGGCCAGCAGCAGCCATCCTCAGTTCTCCCTCCAGGGCATCCTTGTAAAGAAAGAGCGCCGCCGGGCGTCTTGAGGACCCATGACCACAAGACCAGAGTGGTGGCGTTTATCCTTGTGCTCTGGAGCAAAGAGAATTTAGGCCAAACCTGTTTAAGCCAGCCTGGCTGTTTTCTGCTGTAGATTCAGTGGTTCTTGAAAAGCGTCTTGGTAGGAAAAAGAAACTGAAAACTGTACCAGGCAAGGGCCGAAGGAAACCGTTCTGTAAAGAGAAGTGCTTAGTGGTGACCAGCCAGGATGCTGGAGCGAGGCTACCTGGGTTTGAGTCCTGGCTTTACTACTTCTAGGGTATGACCTTGGGCAAGTTTCTTAAACTCTCATGCCTTGGTGTTTTGGACCTGTAAATGGGTACTATAATAGTCCTTGCCTCATTAGATTGATCTGAGGATTAAATAAGCTAATACTTAGAACAGTGCCTGGCACATAGTGAGCACTCAATAAAAATGAACTCTTATTGTCATTCCAGAATGCAGGTGCCTTCAGCAGTGCAGAGTCATGGCGGCATTGCTGGTCCTGCAGAGAGAATGAAGCTACCAAAGAGAACACAGACACAGGATGCTCAAGTTAAACAAAGCCACAGCATCATGCAGTCCTTTTCATTAAAAAATTAAATAGCCGTCTAGAAAGTTGTGAAGCAAAGTGGAGAGAGGCCAAGACTTCAGTAGAAATCACTGAAAGGGATTTTGTACTTAAAGACTTTTCTTTGAGCAAGTGCCTAAGTAAAAGTTAGCAACTGTCTGTGATGAGCACTGAAAGCCCTGAAATAAGTAGTGGGACTCCTAGCAGGACAAGAACAGCAGAAGAAGGTCCAGAAAGAACATAGACTATCGTCTGAGCCACAGTGGATAGGCTTATTATCAGTTCTTTAGTACGAAAGAACAGGATAGACCCACTCTAAAATCTTCAGGATAAAGCTCATTACAGTATAAATTTAGTCATTCTTTTTAAAAGAGCATCCATTTTGTCTTTATAAAGTCATAGGTGAACCAGGCTTTGTGCTAGACATTGGAAACACATGGTGAACAAGACAGACCCTGCCCGCATGGAGTTTATGATCCTAGGAGAGACCTGACATTAACCGAGTAATCACACAAATGTCATTGCAAGCTTTGTTAAGTGCTCAGAAGAAATATGAAATGCTCAGTGAAGATAATATAAGGGACTTTGAAACTTGGGAGTCCAGCAGCTTTCTGAGAGAGCAACAGCAATGGCACGCCCTGAGGATAAGGGGACGTTGCCTGGGCAAGAACTGCAGCAGACGGTGCCAGGGAAGAGCATGCTTGAAGGCTCTGCGGTGGGAAATGAGGGGTGTGAGCCAGCGATTGGGAGAAGGCCTGTGCAGGGAGCATGTCAGTGGGATGGAGAGCCTGCCAGGCAGGACCATGTTAACATCTTTCTTCCAAATACAGGGCAGGTCACTGAGGGGTTTAGGCACACGCAGTTGACATTGACATATTCAGATTTGTGTTTTCAACGGATCCTTCCAGTTGCAGTGTGGAAGCAAGTTTGAGGGACTAGAACGGAAAACAGAAGTCTATTTTGGGAGGCTCTCAACCTGGCTGTTAGAGTCAAAGTTATGGTGCCCACAACCAAATACAGAGACCCCTTTACTGAGTCGGATCCCAAAAGGCTCATACCTATCTGGGTGCTCCGCATGCTAGAGTGACACCCAAACCATAGGAGTCCATGTGACCACAGTGAAGATTTTATTTGGGTAAATTTAGTTGAATCAAAAAGGTGTCAAGAATAACATTAGCCATATAGAAGTTTGTGAAAATAATGGGTTTGACCTAGTGAACTAAGCTGGGAATGTGAGACTGAAATAATTAGCTGATGTGCTGGGGTTTGAAGAGGCTGCCTGATTTCAGGACAACTGAGAGACAGAGGAATTAAACAGATGAAGATCAAATTACTATACCAATTTTATTAAAAGCAAAGTTGAAGAATTGGCTTAGGGCTGTGGGCAAGCCATGTTGCACATATTCCACTTCTGAATTCAACCTGCCCTGATCGTAGTGGGCCCTGTGACTGGGGCAGGTGGTACAAGATGGGGCCTGTTTGGGGGACTTTTGCCTTTGGGGGCTCCTTCCTCCATAAACAAATATTAGAAATTATATTTTACGGCTGAATTGGTACAAAAGTATAATCCAGGGTGGTTTATATTCATTTTTTCTTCTGATTTTAAAAGAAAAGAAAACTATTCGTGGCCCTCTGAACTGGGGTACGTCAGCCCAGCAGAGGGCAGAATCCTAGAGTCGCAGGCAGGTAGGTCCTGAGATGGAGGAGAGGGGATTTGAGCTGAAAGTGCCAGTAATGGACAGTGCTACTCTCATAGGGTCCGCCCATGGAGCATGACTGGTTGTCCCTCCAGCAAAGTACACTAGGATCCAAATAAATGTTCTGGTCCTGGCTGACCAAATTTGTGTACCAGCAGATTCCAGTCCCCATGGATCCATGTACCAAGCGGCATTAAGAAATACAGTCTGGTAGCCAAAAATAATGTTAGTGTGTTTTCCAGTCTTTGTGTCTCCTGAAGAATGTTCATTGAAATCTGTAACTCATCACACCTCCAGAAAGCCTGTTTCCTCCTAATTCGTTCAAGCCCTGCAACTAACTGCCCTTACTGCAAACCCACCTGTCTAACCCTAGTCTGGCTTGTCTGTCTTCCCCAACTCTTTCTTCCTTTTGTTTCCTCCCCACCATTAACCTGCTTGTTCTCCAGGAAGGGAAGCACAGAGACCTGTGGGGAGGGGGAAATGCCCCTCCCTGTGAGGGGTAGAGAGGAGGAAGGAGGAAGGGGTGGGAAGGACTCACCTACTGCGTCAGTCTTTGCCCTGTCACACCGCAGAAGCCAGAAGCCTTAAAAAATAGCCCGTTTTGTTACAATGACAACAGACAATGTCTAATAGAAATAGAAATGCCCTATAGCAGGGCCCAGCTAGAGATGCAGGTAAGCCAGTGGGCACAGGAGGTGCCGGGTAGGGAGCGGGGAGTGGCAGAGAGGCCACACCCCCGTTTTTGACCGGAAGAAGAGAAGGGCAGTGTTATCCAGCCCTCCATGTGCCCGTTTGTCTTAGCCCCTGGGGTAGAGAGCAACTGCATGGCAGAAGAATGCTATGGAATTCTTGGCCAGCCACTTGGTGGGCAGAACCGAGGGCTCCATTGCATAGATGAACCAGAATTCAAAAACAACAACATCAAGTACAGATTGTAAATTATAGGCAAAAGCTATGGAAATGTTTGAGGAAAGCAGTACCCTTTAAACAATTCTGTCCTAAGGGGTCTTATTTCTGTCTGGGTGTTTGATTTGTTACACATGGACAAGTGGCATGTGTGTGTTTCAACAGCTGGTGCTTTTATTAGACTCCAGAGGCTGGTTCCATGAAATCTCCAGGCCTGTGATGCAGCCCAGCTCCCAATATGACCTGCATTTCCAGGGAGGATGAGAAGTCCATAGTTTTACATCTTTGAGCAAACAAGATCCATGCCTACTGATAAGGCAAGACCTCAAGAAATATCTAACTCCAAGGGATAACTGCCCATTTTCACATGATAGGAGAAACCATATCTCTGTATTATTACAAGCTCAAACAAGCCCTGGAAGGAACTCTGTGCTATTAAATCTTAAGGAACAGTTGGTGTTCTATATATACACATTTCTACTCACCAGGGAGACACTGCAGCTCCATCTGCTTGAAAACGATGTCGAAATAACCTGGACCTGGAATTGCCAACACATCTCAGGAGGGTGGTACTGGGTCTTTCAACCAAGCAGTTTCCATCAGTGGTGAAACTAAGCCAACCCAGCGAGGGGCTAGAAGGCACCCAGAGTCAAGCCATACAATTTTTAAAAACATGATGGATAAAAGCTAGGGGATAAATTACCATGACATTTAAAAGCTGCAATAGTTTCTATTTCACAGGCAGTGAAAACTTTATTACTCTGTTAGGGTAGACTATTCCAGCATTCCAAGGAAACTGAGAATTATTCTCTGTCTCACAGGTGGTTGAGGAAACAAGGATGAGAAATTACAAATAGGAATCTCATAGGGCACAGACTCACTTGTACAAAACATGTAACTATCTTTGGGTGCCTCAGAACCTCATTTGTAAAATGGAGATTTGATTCCTACCTCAAAGACTATCAAAATGGGGGGCCTTCAATATGGTGAAGGAGTAAGATGTGGAGATCACCTTCCTCCCCACAAATATATCAGAACTAAATCTACATGTGGAACAGCTCCTACAGAACACCTACTGAACGCTGGCAGCAGATCTCAGACTTCCCAAAGGGCAAGAAAATCCCCATGTACCTGGGTAGGGTAAAAGAAAAACGAAAAAACAGAGACAAAAGAATAGGGATGGGACCTGCACCAGTGGGAGGGAGGTGTGAAGGAGGAAAGGTCGCCACACACTAGGAAGCCCCTTCACTGGCAGAGACAGGGGGTGAGCCGGGGGGGAAGCTTCAGAGCCATGGAGGAGAGCGCCGCAACAGGGGTGCGGAGGGCAAAGCGGAGAGATTCCCGCATAGAGGGTCGGTGCTGACTGGCACTCACCAGTCCGAGAGGCTTGTCTGCTCCCCCTCCAGGGCGGGCTGGGCTGGGAGCTGAGGCTTGGGCTTTGGTCGGAGCGCAGGGAGAGGACTGGGGTTGGCTGCGTGAACACAGCCTGAAGGGGGCTAGTGCGCCACAGCTAGCTGGGAGGGAGTCTGGGAAAAAGTCTGGACCTGCCTAAGAGGCAAGAGACCATTGTTTTGGGGTGTGTGAGGAGAGGGGATTCCTTCCCCGTCTGCACACAGAAGGCAGAACACCACCTAAATGAGCTCCAGAGACCAGCATGAGCCGCAGCTATGAGCTCGGACACCAGAGACGGACACCAGAGATGGGTATGAAACGCTAACACTGCTGCTGCAGCCACCAAGAATCCTGTGTGCAAGCACAGGTCAGTACACACACACACACACACACACACACACCAGGAGCCTGTGCAGCCTGCCACTGCCAGGGTCCTGTGATCCAGGGACAACTTCCCCAGGAGAACACATGGTGTGCCTCAGGCTGTTGCAACATCATGATGGCCTCTGCCGCTGCAGGCTGCCCCACATTCCAATTATAACTACCGTACCCCTCCCTCCCCCAGGCATGAGTGAGCAAGAGCCCTCTAATCAGCCACTCCTTTACCACCCTCCTGCCTGGGTGGGGAACAGATGCCTGAGGGTGACCTACACGCAGAGGTAGGGCCAAAACCAAAGCTGAACCCCAGGGACTGTGCAAACAAAGAAGAGACAGGGAAATTTCTCCCTGCAGCCTCAGGAGCAGCAGATTAAATCTCCACAATCAACTTGATGTGCCCTGCATCTGTGGAATACATGAATAGACAACGAATCATCCCACAATTGAGGCAGTGGACTTTGGGAGCAACTGCAGACTTGGGGTTTGCTGTCTGCAACTGATTTGTTTCTGATTTTTATGTTTATCTTAGTATAGTTTTTAGCACTTGTTATCATTGGTGGATTTGTGTATTGGTTTGGTTGCTCTCTTTTTGTTATTATTATTACTTTTAAAATTTTTCTATTTAAAATTTTTTAATTTTTCATTTTAGTAATTAAAATCTTTATTTATTATTATTTTTTCTCCCTTTTCTTCTGAGCCATGTGGCTGACAGGGTCTTGGTGCTCCAGCCTGGTGTCAGGCCTGAGCCTCTGAGGTGGGAGAGCCGAGTTCAGGACACTGGACCACCAGAGACCTCCCGGCCCCACGTAATATCAATCAATGAGAGATCTCCCAGAGATCTCCATCTCAACGCTAAGACCCAGCTCCACCCAACAGCCAGCAAGCTCCAGTGCTGGATGCCCCATGCCAAACAACTAGCAAGACAGGAACACAACCCCACCCATTAGCAGAGAGGCTGCCTAAAATCATACTAAGTTCACAGGCACCCCAAAACACACCACTGGACACAGCCCTGCCCACCAGGAAGACAAGGTCCAGCCCCACGCACCAGAACACAGGCACCTGTTCCCTCCACCAGGAAGCCTACACAAGCCACTGAACCAACCTTACCCACTGAGGGCAGACACCAAAAACAACGGGAGCTACGAACTGCAGCCTGTGAAAAGGAGACCCCAAACACAGTAAGTTAAGCAAAATAAGAAGACAGAGAAATAAGCAGCAGACGAAGGAGCAAGGTAAAATCCCACCAGACCAAACAAATGAAGAGGAAATAGGCAGTCTACCTGAAAAAGAATTCAGAGTAATGATAGTAAAGATGATGCAAAATCTTGGAAATAGAATGGAGAAAATACAAGAAACTTTTTAAAAAGACCTAGAAGAGCTAAAGAGCAAACAAAGATGAACACCACAATAAAATGCAACTTAAAATTCTCTAGAAGGAATCAATAATAGAATAACTGAGGCAGAAGAACGGATAAGTGACCTGGAAGATAAAATAGTCGAAATAACTACCACAGAGTAGAATAAAGAAAAAATAATGAAAAGAATTGAGGACAGTCTCAGAGACCTCTGGAACAACATTAAACGCACCAACATTGGAATTATAGGGGTCCCAAAAGCAGAAGAGAAAAAGAAAGGGTCTGAGAAAATATTTGAAGAGATTATAGTTGAAAACTTCCCTAACATGGAAAAGGAAATAGTCAATCAAGTCCAGGAAGCACAGAGAGTCCCATACAGGATAAATCCAAGGAGAAACATGCCAGGACACATATTAATCAAACTATCAAAAATTAAATACAAAGAAAAAATATTAAAAGTAGCAAGGGAAAAGCAACAAATAACATACAAGGGAATCCCCATAAGGTTAACAGCTGATCTTTCAGCAGAAACTCTGCAAGCCAGAGGGAGTGGCAGGACATATTTAAAGTGATGAAAGGGAAAAACCTACAACCAAGATTACTCTACCCAACAAGGATCTCATTCAAATTCGACGGAGAAATTAAAACCTTTACAGACAAGCAAAAGCTAAGAGAATTCAGCACCACCAAACCAGCTTTACAACAAATGCTAAAGGAACTTCTCTAGGCAGGAAACACAACAGAAGGAAAAGACCTACAAAAACAAACCCAAAACAATTAAGAAAATGGTAGTAGGAACATACATATCGATAATTACCTTAAATGTAAATGTATTAAATGCTCCAACCAAAAGACATAGACTGGCTGAATGGATACAAAAACAAGATCTGTATATATGTTGTCTACAAGAGGCCCACTTCAGACCTAGGGACATGTACAGACTGAAAGTGAGGGGATGGAAAAGATATTCCATGCAAATGGAATCAAAAGAAAGCTGGAGTAGCAATACTCATATCAGACAAAATAGACATTTTTGTTGTTGTTGTTGGGGTATGGACTTTAACACTGTATTTTGAAGTCCTGTTATTAAATAAATCACTGTTAGGATTTTTAAGTATTTCTGATAAATTGTCACATTTATCATTATTTTTGGTAATACTTCTTTTTTTACTCTGAATTGTATACTTCTCTCTTGAAATGTTGTTTGATGTTTCTATAATCACACTCTCTCTCTACTTATTGTTTGAATGGTTTATAATTTGTGTCTTTTTATTTTCAATCCAGACAAAATAGACTTTAAAATAAAGACTATTACAAGAGACAAAGAAGGACACTGCATAATGATCAAGTGATCAATCCAAGAAGAAGATATAACAATTGTAAATATTTATGCACCCAACACAGGAGCATCTCAATACATAAGGCAAATGCTAACAGCCGTAAAAGGGGAAATTGACAGTAACACAATAATAGTAGGGGACTTTAACACTCCACTTTCACCAATGGACAGATCATCCAAAATGAAAATAAATAAGGAAACACAAGCTTTAAATGACACATTGGACCAAATAGACTTAATTGATATTTATAGGCCATTCCATCCAAAAGCAGCAGATTACACTTTCTTCTCAAGTGCTCATGGAACATTCTCCAGGATAGATCATATCTTGGGTCTCAAATCAAGCCTTAGTAAATTTAAGAAAATTGAAAATGCATCAAGTATCTTTTCCAACCACAACTATGAGACTAGATATCAATTACAGGAAAAAAACTATAAAAAATACAAACACATGGAGGCTAAACAATACACTACTAAATAACCAAGCAATCACTGAAGAAATCAAAGAGAAAATCAAAAAATACCTAGAAACAAATGACAATGAAAACACGATGACCCAAAACCTATGGGGTGCAGCAAAAGCAATTCTAACAGGGAAGTTTACAGCAATACAATCTTACCTCAAGAAACAAGAAAAATCTCAAATAAACAGCCTAACGTTACACCTAAAGCAATTAGAGAAAAAAGAACAAAAAAAAACACCCCAAAGTTAGCAGAAGGAAAGAAATCATAAAAATCAGATCAGAAATAAATGAAAAAGAAATGAAGAAAACAACAGCAAAAATCAATAAAACTAAAAGGTGGTTCTTTGAGAAGATAAACAAAATTGATAAACCATTAGCCAGACTCATCAAGAAAAAAAGGGAGAAGACTCAAATCAACAGAATTAGAAATGAAAAAGGAGAAGTAACAACTTATACTGTAGAAATACAAAGGATCATGAGAGATTACTACAAGCAACTCTATGCCAATAAAATGGACAACCTGGAAGAAATGGAAAAATTCTTAGAAAAACACAACCTTCCGAGACTGAACCACGAAGAAATAGAAAATATGAACAGACCAATCACAAGCACTGAAATTGAAACTGGGATTAAAAATCTTCCAACAAACAAAAGCCTAGGACCAGATGGCTTCACAGGCGAATTCTATCAAACATTTAGAGAAGAGCTAACACCTATCCTCCTCAAACTCTTCCAAAATATAGCAGAGGGAGGAACACTCCCAATCTCATTCTACAAGGCCATCATCACCCAGATACCAAAATCGGACAAAGATGTCACAAAAAAAGAAAACTACAGGCCAATATCACTGATGAACATAGATGCAAATATCCTCAACAAAATACTAGCAAACAGAATTCAACAGCACATTAAAAGGATCATACACCATGATCAAGTGGGGTTTATTCCAGGGATGCAAGGTTTCTTCAATATATGCAAATCAATGAATGTCATACAACACATTAACAACTTAAGGAATAAAAACCATATGATAATCTCAGTAGACTCAGAAACAGCTTTTGACAAATTTCAACACCTATTTATGATAAAAACTCTCCAGAAAATGGGCATAAAGGGAACCTACCTCAACATAATATAGGCCATATGTGATGAACCCACAGCCAACATCATTCTCAATGGTGAAAAACTGAAACCATTTCCACTAAGATCAGGAACAAGACAAGGTTGCTCCCTCTCAGCACCATTACTCAACATAGTTTTGGAAGTTTCAGCCACAGCAATCAGACAAGAAAAAGAAATAAAAGGAATCCAAATGGGAAAAGAAGAGGTAAAACTGTCACTGTTTGCAGATGACATGATACTATACATAGAAAATCCTAAAGATGCCACCAGAGAACTACTAGAACTAATCAATGAATTTGGTAAGGTTGCAGGATACAAAATTAATGCACGTGAGTGTGGGAGGGAAGGAGACGCAAGAGGGAAGAGATATGGGAACATATGTATATGTATAACTGATTCACTTTGTTATAAAGCAGAAACTAACACACCATTGTAAAGCAATTATACTCCAATAAAGATGTTAAAAAAATTAATGCACAGATACAGAGTGAAGTAAGTCAGAAAGAGAAAAACAAATACCGTATGCTAACACATATATATGGAATCTAAAAAAAAAAAAAAAAAGAACCTAGGTTCTGATGAACATAGGGACAGGACAGGAATAAAGATGCAGACGAAGAGAGTGGAGTTGATGACAGGAGGAGGGGGAAGGGTAAGCTGGGACGAAGTGAGAGAGTAGCTTTGACATATAGACACTACCATATGTAACATAGATAGCTAGTGGGAAGCAGATGCATAGCACAGGGAGATCAGCTCAGTGCTTTATGACTAGAGGGTTGGGATATGGAGGGTGGGAGGGAGATGCAAGAAGGAGGGGATATGGGGTTATATGTATACATATAGCTGATTCACTTCATTATACAGCAGAAACTAACACAACATTGTAAAGTAATTATACTCCAATAAAGATGTTAAAAAATAAAAAGATTATCACAAATATTAAATGAGCTAATACAGGGAAGCTTTTCACTCAGCATGTACTTGAGTACTGAATAAAGGTTAGCTATTACACAACTGTAATATATTTTATATATTCATTTACTATATGTATATATAGTAATTATATATATATATATGTAAATATATATGTTTAAATTCTTTCTCAAGCTCTATTCCACCTGGCAGTGAAACTGAGTCCTACTCAATGGAAACCCAGCAGTACAAAGATCCTGTAGTAGATTTGGGACAGTGGCATTAGGAGAAGACACTCACCTTTGGCATCCCTGTCTCTGTGCCTGGCATTTCTGCATTTCTTTTTGCATTCCTGATGTAAGAACCGCACTCTGAAGGCTGGGAGTGTGGCAGGCCCTCACCAATACCTGAAGAGTGGGATAAGGAGTGGCAAGTGGGAAGCACATCAGCTAATATTTCCTGCCACAATAGAAATATGACTTTACAGTTCCCATGGAGTTTGTGCTTATATATCATCTGGGAGCTGATGACTCTTAAATTGGCATCTACAGTCTGGATGACTCCTCTGACCTCCAGATTCCTATACCCAATTGACATGTGCACTTGAAAGTCAAATAAGCAACTCAAACTGAACAGACCCAGGAGAAGACTCTTGGCTCCCTTGCTCCCACCCCCAACGTTACGAACCCAGTCCTCCTATCTCAGCAAATGGCTCCACAGTTCACCCACCTGCTCAAGCCAGAAACCTAGGACTGATCCTTGAGTCCTCTCTTTCCTTTACCTCCACCTGTATGTGATCTATCAACTGATCCAGTTGGTTCTACCTCCAAAATTCATACCAAGTCTGTCCCCTTCTCTCCATCTCTGATGCCACCACCTTACACCCTAGTCTAATTCCCCATCAACCCCGTCAATAGCTTCAGATCTGGTCTCCAGGCTACGCTCTTATCAGCAATAACTCATTCTCTGTACAGTGGAATGATCTAATATAAATCATGTTACATCCCAGCTCAAAACTCTCCGTGGCATCCCTTCCCACCTAGAAACCTGCGAACCACTCTCCCTGGCCCTGCCATCTCTGACCTTCTCTCATGCCATCTTCCTCCTTCTCTCCACACACACCCACACTGGCTTTCTTCCTGCTTTTCAACATGACAAGCTCATTTCTTCCTTGGGGCCACTTGGGGCTCTTTTCCTGTGCCTTCTCTCAGCAGGCTGGCCTTTAGGACTCAGCTCAGACGCACCGCAGTGCTGAATACCCAAAACTAAACTAGTCTTTTAAGTCAGTTTGTATCACCTTCCCCTCTTTATCACATGGCTTACCATTTCCTGAAGTTAACTTATTTCTCTAGTTGTTTTTATCCCATCACATTCTAAATACAGGGCATTTTGTTGTGTTGGCCAAAAAGTTCGTTTGGGTTTTTCTGTAAGATGTTATAGGAAAACCCGAACAAACTTTTTGGCCAACCCAATATGTAGTACTTTACAGTTCCCACAGAACTCACACACACACACCCCTAAGATCCAGGAGAACAGGGATCTTGTCAGGCACGCAAATATTTTTGAATAAATGAATCATCTTATTTGATACTCATATTCCTCTCACTCATTCTCATGCAATTCATATGCAAGGATAAAACTACTTGTAAATCTCTGAAACATAATATGCAATTTCAAACTTCCTTGACTTTACACGGTGGTTCCTTCTGCTGAAATGTCCTTTCTTTGTTCTTGTATTCATCCTTCAAACCCCTGTTTGGGTAAGGAGCACGCAGAGGCATGAGGATGGGAACTGCGGAGGCAGCAAGGCAGGGGAGGGTGGGGCTGTACTGCCCAGCTGGTGAGGTCAGAACTTGGGGCTTGAAAGAAGATTGGAGTCTCTGTAGTGAAATTCTGTCCCAAACCCGGAGCCCTCCCTCTCCTCAAGACAGGAAGCAAAGGGAGGCAGCTTTGAATATCCAACAACCCACTCATCGTCTCCATCTGCACCACGTGCATGTTTTTTAGGGTTCCCAAACTTTACGTATCCAAATAGAACTTGAGATGTAAAAGACAACTCCAGTCCCCTGCTCAGCCCAAAAGCTGTGGAGACTTTTTTTTTTTTTTTTTTTTTTGTGATACGCGGGCCTCTCACTGTTGTGGCCTCTCCCGTTGCGGAGCACAGGCTCCGGACGCGCAGGCTCAGCGGCCATGGCTCACGGGCCCAGCCACTCCGCGGCATGTGGGATCGTCCAGGACCGGGGCACGAGCCCGTGTCCCCTGCATCGGCAGGCGGACTCTCAACCACTGCGCCACCAGGGAAGCCCTGTGGAGACATTTTTGATTCCACCCCCACACACACACACACACACCCCTCACATCCAATCTGTCAGCAAATCTGGCCCCTTCTTACCACTCCCCCAACTGTCACCCTAGTCCAAGCCTCATCATCCCTTGACTAGGCCAATGTCATAACTTCTAATTCTCTCTCTTCTCCCACCCTTGCCCCTACCCTTCATTCTCTGCAAACAGCTGAGCCATCTTTTTAAAACTTAGACCCTGTCACCCCCTCCTAAAAGCCCTCCAATAGCTTCCCATCATATTTAGACAGCTCAGCAAAACCTTTACCATGCCTACCAGGCCTCCCTACATGCTCTGGCCCAGACTCTGCTCACTGGCAACTCCTCCAGCCTCATTTCCTACCATGTTTCCATCTGGAGCACAGGAAGGAGGTCAAAGACACAGACTTTGGAGGAACTCTGTCACCATGGTCTATGTGACATTGGACAAGTTGCCTAATGTCTCTGTGCCTCAGTTTCTGCATCTTGAAAGTGAAGATGACAATACCATTTTACCAAGCTGCTGTAGGATTAAGGGAGTCCTGAGAACGGTCTCCAGCCCATAGCAAGCTTATGTACATGTTTCTGGTTTTAAGTAGTTCAAGGTCTTAACCCTTAAATTTGAAGAAACAAGTGAATATAAAAAAAAGATTAAGGGGCTTCCCTGGTGGTGCAGTGGTTAAGAATCTGCCTATCAACGCAGGGGACACGGGTTCCAGCCCTGGTCCGGGAAGATCCCACATGCTGCAGAGCAACGATGTCCGTGCGCCACAACTACTGAGCCTGCGCTCTAGAGCCCGCGAGCCACAACTACTGAGCCTGTGTCCTCTTTTCTCTGGGTTCAGTGTTGCTGCCCTTCCTGATGAGTTTCTCTCCAATTCTCCTCTCTAATCTTGCCTGACTGTACCCAGCAGAGGAGCTGCCTGAGCCAGGGACGGCAGATAGCTTTCATCTCATGTGTCAGGTTTGATCTATTGGGAGGAGCAGCCTGGAGCACCACAGGACAGACAGAGCAGAGATTTATGTTCTCTTCTGCTCTTCCTTCACATTGGCACCTCCGTTTCACTGGGGGAGGGGAGGTGGCAGAGACAGAAGTGGCTCCCCTATAACATACTCCCTTATGACTCCCTTAGGGAATCTTCTCAGGCTAAACATTTTTATGACTTTATGTGGCTGTGAGTTATCTTAAGTCAATTTTGGAATCTACCAGTTTCCCCATCTTGGTCCTTTCCAGGTAACTCTAAGGAAAAATAATACAGAATTTACAATTGTCACATATTTAGAAAGTTCTGAAATAATGCTCCATTATTTCTCCAAAATTGTAGTTCCAAGTGTTAGAAATGGTTTCCTTTGTTGTTTTTGGTCCTTGTGAAGCCACCACCTGTCAAAAACATGCCCCCCGGGCTTCCCTGGTGGCGCAGTGGTTGAGAGTCCGCCTGCCGATGCAGGGGACATGGGTTCGTGCCCTGGTCCGGGAAGATCCCACATGCCGCGGAGCGGCTGGACCCGTGAGCCATGGCCGCTGAGTCTGCACGTCCGGGGCCTCTGCTCCGCAGCGGGAGAGGCCACAACGGTGAGAGGCCCACGTACAGCAAAAAAAAAAAAAAATGCCCCCCAAAACAACGGATAGAATTGCCATAACATGTTGGTATTATCTTCCTAAAATCCCTTCTCTTATTTCAACAGTATAGGTCATAGAGAAGAATGGTGATCCTGAAGTAAATCTACTATTCTACTTGAGGAAAGTCTGTATCCTCACATTTTACTGCAATCGATCTGGATTGGGTGGTGAAAAAAGACCATGCTAAGACTTCTGAAGACAGTCACTCTGTATTTGCTCTAGGTAAATAAGCTTGTGTTCAATTTGTACAGTCCAGTGAACCACGAGGGTGCTAACTTTGGAAATAACTTTATGACTTTTGAGCCCCATGGTCACCTTGATGATGGTTTTATATTCAGGAGTGTGAATGTAAAAATGTCCAGCCAGGGAATCCCCCAGCGGGTCCAGCAGTTAAGACTCTGAGCTTCCATTGCAGGGGGCACGGGTTCAATCCCTGGTAGGGGAATTAAGATCCTGCATGCCGCGTGGCAGGTCCCCACCAAAAACAAGATTAAAAATGTCCAGCCACTTGCTCAAAGGTGCATGTTACTGACAATAGCTTCCCACAAGGGCATTTCATTGGCTTGTCACCTTTTTATAATCTATATCAGAGAAAACAAGATTTTATAAATATATTTCAAAATCCCGATGTATAACTAATGCACTCCCAGCTGTTAACCTCTGATCTGGACCCTTTTTCACTTCTCACTCCTCCTGCACCTTCAATAAATAGTCAAAAAGAAACTCCTGGGTTTGGGTGCAACTATTAAAGGGTAGCACAAGGGAGTGATTGTGGCAGTGGTTACACAGATCTATGAGATAAAATTGCATAGAACTGAGTATACCCACATGATATGAGTGCATGCATAAGTGATCAAATCTGAAGAAGCTCTGGAGTCTGGTTATCAGCATGAGGGCGATGTCAATTTCCTGGCTTTGCTATTGTACCGTAGTTTTGTGGGATGTCATCACTGGGGGAAGCTGGGGGATAGGCCCATTGGACCATGTACTATTTTTGCAACTTCTTGTGAGAGTATAATTGCTTCAAAATAATAAGTTAAGGGAGTTCCCTGGTGGCCTAGTGGTTAGGATTCCGGGCTTTCACTGCCGTGGCCTGGGTTCCATCCATGGTCGGGGAACTGAGATCCCACAAGCCACAAGCCGTGGCCAATAAATAAATAAATAACAAAATAGTAAGTTAAAAATAAGTATACTTATTGAGCACCTACTAAGAGCCAGGCACTGTGTTAAGTACTGAGGAGTCAGTGGTGTACAATACAATCCTGCCTCCAGAATCTTCACTTCCTTCTGCTTCTGTCCTTTTGCCTCCCAATGTGCACATCTAAAAACATGACTTCCTTTCTCCCTGTTCTTTCCTTGCCAGACTTGTCTAATAAATTGTGTGTATCTGATGCCTCATTTTCTCTCCAGCCTCCATCTTTCACTATTTAACATTTCAGTCTGGTTTCCTACCCCATTATTTTACTACTGTAGCCAGTATCTTCCCCTAGTGTCCCCATTGCACTCACTATTCCAGGAATTGGCTTATAATTGAAACAAAACAAAAAACAAACAGGCCAAATCCTCCCTCACTGGTTCCGCCATCTCCCATTTACCCAGCTTCAAAATCTCAGTGTTAGTCAGCACACTGTATCACTTCCCTTTTATTACACTTCTAAATCTACTACACACTTTATCATGCTTTCTCTAGACATCCTAAAATGAAGAAATCCTATATCAGGAACAAGCTGAAAATTCATGGACTCCCAGGTAAGCATAGCCAGAAGCAGCCCCAGCCTCCCATTTTGCCACCCCTTCCCCCAGTGTCCCTCTCTGTTCATTCCTTTCTGGTGCCTAGTATCATAAATAAGTTGTGCTAAGGAATTAAGACTCACCTAAGACTTCCAGATCTCAACCTCTGATTACAGAGTCAGCAGTTCTGAGATGGAATTAAGGGCTTTATTTTTAAGTTGCTCCTCAAGTGGGTGATTCTCATGAATATTTATGAATAAGCACAGATTTCCTACCAGAATCAGCACCCCACATGCACACACCAGCACTGACCTTCTTCACTTTCCACAGGACTCTCATGGTCCCTCCCAGAGCCCTCTACCTAAGTTTATTCATAACTTTATCTTTTTTTCCTTAAGGCAGGTGTCCAATATTACAAAAACTTCAGGCTGCCACAAAACTCCAATTTACTGCTGGAGCTTGGAGCCTGGCTTAGGTGTCATTTCCAGAACAAGACACAGTCACACAAAGAGGAAACTTTGTCTGGAGCCATCTCCACCTCCCTTCAACCATTCCACTCTTTCCTTGCCCAAGTTCACAGCCTCCCACTGAGCTACCCACCCAGACCAGCCTCCCTGCCCAGACCTGTTGGGGTGCAATCCTGCATCACCTCTCCTTCCACATGACACCTCCTAGCCTGCTGTTAAGCGATCCAATCTATAAAACAAGATAATGCACCACAAAGAGTGGACGGCCCACAGCTGCTTGGGTCAAGGAGGGTGTGTCATAGAGAGTTGCTTAATCCCGGTGAGATCCTGGCTCTAGGATAAAACTGGAGAAATGGGATGTGTCAGAGGCTCCCTAAACATTTGTCCTTATTTTCCCCTCGCATATACCATCACTGAAGCCCTAACACTTCTTGCAGTTCTTGAAACAACTATTCAGTTGACGAATTTTACCAAGCACCAGGTGTTCAAATGACAGTAAGCTAGAAGACAGCCTCTGCCCTCGGTCTAGTGAGGGAAACAGCCAGTGAAGAAGTAGACAGCGGGCGTGATGAGTGCCATGTTGTCGGGACACGGGCACGGCACTCACAGCAGGCTTGGGGACAGAAGGAGGAGAGGAGGGTTATATAGGAGTTGCTAGGCAAAGGGAAGTCTTAGGGGCAAGGGTATCCTTGTTGGTGTTATGTGCGAGCTGGGGTGGATACAGAGGCGAGAGAATATATTGCTTTTGAGGAACTGAAAGCAATTTATTCTGATGGATGTAAAGAGTTGGGTGTGGGGATGGGACGGTGTAGCAAGAGATGAAGGAGGAGTGAGATCGTTGAGGCAAAGAATCAAGTTTGACCCTGACGTCACATTCTCTGCCTGGCACGTGGGACACAATCACTCACTGATGGATGACCAGAAGCCAGTGGAAATTCCATGGTCAACTGCCCGTGCTGGCCATGAGCATTTAGTCTCAGGGTAACTTCTGGATATGCTGTAGGGCTGTGTATCTTGGGGGCACTGAGAAAGCTCTTTTCTTTTTTCTTTTAAATTAATTAATTTATTTTTGCTGTGTTGGGTCTTCGTTTCTGTGCGAGGGCTTTCTCTAGTTGTGGCAAGCGGGGACCACTCTTCATCGCGGTGCGCGGGCCTCTCACTATCACGGCCTCTCTTGTTGCGGAGCACAGGCTCCAGACGCGCAGGCTCAGTAGTTGTGGCTCACGGGCCTAGTTGCTCCACGGCATGTGGGATCCTCCCAGACCAGGGCTCGAACCCGTGTCCCCTGCATTAGCAGGCAGAATCTCAACCACTGTGCCACCAGGGAAGCCCCAGAAAGCTCTTTTCTTAAAGGACCAAAAAATAAACTTCTGATATATTATTGTTTGTATTTGACTTATGTAGGGTTGCCAACTTTAGCATATAAAAATACAGTATGCCCAGGTAAATCTGAATTTGAATGCATGGGACATACACTAAAATATAATTCGTTTTTTATCTGAAATTCAGATTTAACTGGGTGTCCTATATTTTATCTGGCAACCCTACCTAATGATGAGCTTTAGGATGAGTCAACAGAATATGGAAGAAACTGCTTGAGTCAGACACTTCTGGTGGGAGTGGCATCAAATGAGTTGTTTGACGACCAGAGGGCAAAGCAGCCAATTGAATCAACTTTTTACTTTTCACTCAAGGCCACGTTAACATGTGCAGCACAGAGCTGTTTTAAGGTCTGACAGAGTGAAAAGCGAAAATTTGCCTCCATCTTTGAGCCAGACGGCTCCTGGATTCCTTTGCTTGGAAATGTCAGGACACCAAAGGCAAAGAGAAAGGGTTTCTCTGCCTTTTCTGTTCTGGTCAACGGTGCACTCTCACTAGGTATCACCCACATGACCCTGCCTGAAGGCCGAAAGCTTGACTTTCCTGAGCTGGCTTAGACTGAGGACCAAAGAACAGAGGAAGTGGGTGTGCAGCCCCTCTGAACCTCTGCAAAGAATCTCAGCACTTTACTCCAAGGTGTCCTGATCCAGTATTACTTCTTCATGGGCAGCAACTTCCAAGATGAAATCAGTCTCAAACTCCACCCAAGCCAAGTATAATCTGCATCCATGAAGTCCTTTTTAAACCTCACCCAGAAAAGGTCCCAAGCAAATTCCAGTAGATTCTAATAGAACCTATAGCAGGGGATTTACATATATTGTTTGTTGTTTCTTTGTGAAAATATGCCAGCGTCTTACAGGGAAGGGGAACACAGAGGCTGTTGACATTACTGGTTCAGGAGCCAAGATTATTCAATTAATATTCTCTAATCCCATAAGAAAGCAAAAGCATTACATTGCCGAACCAGGGAAAGTTTAACTTCCCAATGGGGGTTTCTGAATCTTACACATGCACCATCTCCCAGCACTTCCACAGCAATAATATAACACGAGTCCAGAATCCATCGTCCACAACCCTGAATTCAACAGGCTTTTTCATACTCATTGGGATGCAGACTCTGATCTAACTGGCATGAGGCTTTTTGTAGTCTTCATGTGTCCCACTCAGTGTGAATATACATATGGCTCACTGCAGAAACAGTGTTTGATTGCAAACACTAGCCCCACCTGGAGGGCGATTGTACTGTTTCTAAAATCCAGAAAATGTTGCATTCAGAAATGCATCGGGGTTTTCAGATAAAGCAGTGTAGTGTGGGTCTGTAGGGATTTCTTCTCGCCTTTCATCAGTTAGCTCATTTATATGCAAAAAAGTAGAACAACTCTCTAAGCAGGAAATCTTGGTGGGAGACTCCAGAAAACTACTTACTTGTTATCAGTATCCGAAGAAGAAACCAGTGGAAAGCAGAGCGGCCTGGGCCCCTCTTTTCTTTGACTCCCTTCCTTCTGGTCCACCTCACAGGTATGAAGTATGGTTGCAGGGGAGGAGGCTGCGGTGCCTGCACCGTCATGGTGTCAAGATACAACCCCGAGACCAAGAAGATCCAGTATCCTTTGTGTTGGCCCCAGCACTTCTGGAAAGAGTGCAGGGCCTCCACTTCCTGTCCATATGTCCCCTCTCCTCTCTCCAGGTGTCCATCGCGCTCACACGGCCTCCAGGCCTGCTCTCCTGCAACGTCCCAAGCTCCAGATCTTTCCCATGGACTTTCTTCCCATCAGAGTATATCTGTCCTGTGTGCCAATCTCTCAGGGCCATGCTCTCTATTGCTGTACAGCTACTTCCTTTGCTTTTGAGCAGGAGATCTCAGAGTGGGAGCCAGGCAACAATGCCTTTAACACAAAGAGGTGATACACTGTCCTGGCAGAAGAGTTAGGTCAACATACACTAGAAGAGTTGTTCCCCTGGAAGGGCTGAGTGAGACCTCAAATCATGCTACATGATTGAGCATTTTAGGCCACCTTGACCTAAAATGTAAATTTGCTCACTAATTGAATGTGGTGGGGGAGTTGTCTAGCATGATTCCCAAGTTTTTCTGTTAGGTCCCTGGGTGATGCTGTTCACAGATTAGGAAGAGGAGAAGCAGAGGAGGGAAAAGGAGTGAGTTTAGCTTTGGACGCATTGCATTGCAGTAATTATGGGACACCTGAGAGGGATTGTCCACAGGTATCTATGTCGACAGGTCTGTTATTCAGAGGAGAGGTCTCACCCGGAGCTATAGTTTATTCGACTTTATCAACATAAATACTAAAAATGATAATAAAAATAGCTAACATTTATTGAACGTGAGGCACTGTTCAAAGTAGTTTACATATGTTATCATATTCAGTACCCAAAACAACACTGAGATAGGTTTGAGTATCACTCATACTGAAAAAAGCAGAAACGGAGGCAAGAGGGTTAAATAACTTGTCAATGTCATGAGGGCCAGTTAGTGGTGAAGGCAAGTTTTCAGCCCTGGTTGTCTGGAATGTAGCAGGAACCAGAGAAGAGCTTCTAAGTGCAGGACACTGTAGAACAACAGACAGGGAAATGGGCAAAGAAAGACACCCTCACAAAGGAGACCAAGAGGAGCAACTAGATGAGAAAGTTCCAAGATGGTAGAAGTGCAATAGTATGAAACACCAGGGAGTGGCCCAGAGCCATTAGATTGCTCCCAGAGCATTGTCAGCAGGGCCGTGGGGCTAGAAGGCGAGGTACAGATGGTGAGGTACAGACAGGAGTGACTGGAGGGCCAGGAAGTCTTGGACAGCTTTTGAAGAAACTTGACTAAGAAGGGGAGAAAGGTGGGCTATTAGGTGAAGAGAGACAATGATTTGGGGATATTTTTTAGCACAAAAAACACTTGAACTTTACTCTTAAATTCAAGGGAATTTAGGGAAATGAGACCCTAGAAAGGAAGAGCTTAGGAAGGCAATTGATAATGGAGCGAGTCCATGGGGAGACAAGAATAGATGGGAAGCAAGATTTTTTTTTTTTTTTTTTGCGGTACGCGGGCCTCTCACTGTGTGGCCTCTCCCGTTGCGGAGCACAGGCTCCGGACGCGCAGGCTCAGCTGCCATAGCTCACGGGCCCAGCCGCTCCGCGGCATGTGGGATCTTCTCGGACCGGGGCACGAACCCGCGTCCCCTGCATCGGTAGGCGGACTCTCAACCACTGCGCCACCAGCAGAAACTAACACACCGCTGTAAAGCAATTATACTCCAATAAAGATGTAAATAAATAAATAAATAAATATAATAATAATTTTTTAAAAATTTTAAATAATAAAAAATAAAACATTAAAAAAAAGAAAGAATAGATGGGATCCAGAGCACAGGGGAGGAGGTGGGGGGATTCCTCACCCTCCCGGCCTGGAATGGGGATGAGGCTGACTGCAGCTATAGATGAGTAGGGATGGTCTGGGTGGTGATGGGAACTCTTGCCTCTATTTCCTGGAGGAGGCATAAGGGTAAGACAGGAGAGCAATGAACACTGGAAAATTTGAGAGAAAAAAGGAGAGCGAGATAACATTAAGAGGAAGTAAGCTTAACGGGGGAGGGGGACTGGAGGACACAAAAAACAAAACTGCACAGTGAACCCAGGGTCCACTTTTGCTCTGTACACCAAGCACTCTTCCAAGAGACTAAATTGGACTAATGAAGCCTGGACCCTATTCCCAACCAGTGAGATGAGAATCTAGTGCTAACACATCTGCCATGTCATCAATACAGACTCTAGTGTGGGAGAGATGGTCAAGACAAGGGCATAAACTCATGGCTTCCAAACTTGGCCATACATCTGAATCAGCTGAGGAGTTTTGAAAAGTGATGGAGTGATTGCATCCCAGAGATTCTGGTTTAATTAGGCTGGCGTGCAATCAGAGTATTTGTATTTTTAAAAACTTCACACAGTTGAGAATCACTGGGGTAAATTACCCCATGGTGGTTTACATAAGTCAGTATATCATCTTATGATGAGTAAAAAGGTTTCTTTCCCTGAAATGAGACAAATAAATGGAGAGTGAGTGTCTCTTGGAGGTCCTATGCAAAACTCATTGTTCTTTTTTTCCATTTCTCTCTACCATTCTACTCCAGCCATATGTAAGTCCTTTCTTTTTTTTTTTTTTTTTTTTTTTTCCGGTACGCGGGCCTCTCACTGTTGTGGCGTCTCCCGTTGCAGAGCACAGGCTCCGGATGCGCAGGCTCAGCGGCCATGGCTCACGGGCCCAGCCGCTCCGCGGCATACGGGATCTTCCCGGACCGGGGCACGAACCCGTGTCCCCTGCATCGGCAGGCGGACTCTCAACCACTGCGCCACCAGGGGAGTCCTATTATTATTTTTTAAGATTTTTATTTTTTGGCTGCGATGGGTCTTTGTTGCTATACGCGGGCTTTCTCTAGCTGTGGTGAGCGGGGGCTACTCTTCATTGCGGTGCGTGGGCTTCTCATTGCAGTGGCTTCTCTTGTTGCGAAGCACGGGCTGTAAGCACAAGGGCTTCAATAATTGCGGCACACAGGCTCTGTAGTTGTGGCACACGGGCTTAGTTGCTCCACGCCATGTGGGATCTTCTGGGACCAAGGCTCGAACCCGTGTCCCCTGCATTGTTAGGCAGATTCTTATCCACTGCACCACCAGGGAAGTCCTTCCACTTCCATTTTTAAGTGTGTATTTACATAATAACAAAAACTATTAGTTTTTCAATATTTATATTATATCCAATCACTAAATCGAGTTTTCTTCTCTTCCAATGTTTATATCAACTTATACAAGTTATCTCATTTTTCTGTTATTTTACTACATCTGTTATAACCTCCAAGGCAGTGTTATCCAATTATGGTAAGAAAGGGCATCCCTAGCTAATCCTTGATTTTAATTGAATTTTTTTATTTTTGCCTATAAGGATAATATTAATTATTATTTTTTGTAAATACACTTATTCACTAGTTTCTTCCTGTTCTCTTTGAGTTAGAGTATTTCTTAGGAATGTCTGCTGAATTTTATCAAGTAACTTAATAGCATTTATCAATTTGATTAATTTTGATCCTTTATTTTCTTGATGTAACAAACTAAGTTAAATTTTAAAATGTGATAAATTTCTGATATTGAACTGCATGTGTGTCCCAGAAACAAGCCTTACTTCGTGTATTATCCCTTAGTGCATTGCTGGATCCTATTTACTAATATTTTATTTAGAATTTTTGTGTCTACATTCATAAACAGAACTATTCTACAATTTTTTGTACTGTCTGAGTTGGGTTTCGTTGTTAACATTTTGCTAGGTTTATAAGATGAATTGGGGATAATTTCTATTGTATACGACCTGGGAGAGTTTAAATAACATTGGCATTATCTTAATAATTATGTAAAATTCATCTGTAAATACATTTGTTCCTGGTGCTTTGTTCAGTGATAGAGCTTTTTTTTTTTTTTTGCAGTACGCGGGCCTCACACTCTTGTGGCCTCTCCCGTTGCGGAGCACAGGCTCGGGTTGCGCAGGCTCAGCGGCCATGGCCCACGGGCCCAGCCGCTCCGTGGCATGTGGGATCTTCCCGGACCGGGGCACGAACCCGTGTCCCCTGCATCGGCAGGCGGACTCCCAACCACTGCGCCACCAGGGAAGCCCAGTGATAGAGCTTTAATCTTTGCCGTTCTCTTCCATAATAAGTTGTCTTGTTGTTTACATTTGCCTGTTATGTCTTTCACCCATCTACGTTTCATCCTTTCTTTTTCACTTTAAACATGTTTCTTAGTATATGTATATATATATATTTTTTGGGGGGGTGGAGGGTGGGTATTTTTCTAATCCAATCTGCTAGTCATTATTTTTAAGTAGTAATAGTTATTTCATTTCTATATCTTATAATTATCTAAAATGTTTAATTTTTCTATTTATTTATACATATATAACAAATAATATAATGTCACATATTTATATAATTCAGGCTTCCTCTCCTCTTCACATTTCTCAATGGGGTTGTTTTCTGTTTGATCCTTCTCAGGTGGTAAGGTGGTTGTTACCCTGGCAGGAATACTTAGCTCCACCCACAGGGTATCTATTGCCCTTCTCTCCTCTCAGAAACCAAACCTGCAGCTGCTAGTCTCCCACCCTCTACCGTCCACGTGGCAGCGAGAAGTTTGACGCCAGGCTGAAATTTTTTCCTTCATAGAAAACTTGATCTTTCAACCTAGTACCTTGTAAGAAATTCTTTGTATCCTTGGAGTAGGAAAATGGTGTCAGGAGATGTCAGATGGTGTCTTTCTCTTCAATCCAGCCTGGAACTTGAGGAGAATTTCCAATCTCTAGACTCAGATCTCTCTTCAGCTCACAGAGAGTGTCTTCCTTGGTGTTCCCTGGCTTGTAGACACATCTCCCCAATCTTCCTCCATTGATTGAATTGTTTGTTAGTTGGTTGGTTGGTTTTTTTCTTGAGAAAGTCTTGGGGGCAGGGGTTGTCTTAGTCCATTGGGTACTATAACAAAATACTACCAGGTGGCTTACAAACAACAAGCATTTATTTCTTATAGTTCTGGAGGCCAGAAGTCCAAGATCAAGGCACCAGAGAGTTGGTGTCCAGTGAGCACCTGCTGCCTGGTTCATAGACTGCTGTCTTCTAACTGTGCCCTCACTTGGTAGAAGGAGCAAGGGAGCTCTCTGGGGTCCCTTTTATAAGGGCACTATATGAGAGCTCTGCCCTCATCACCTCATCACCTCCAAAAGCCCCACACCTCCTAATACCATCATCTTGCGGGTTAGGATTCAACATATGAATTTGGGGGGACACAAACATTCAGACCATAGCATTCCACCCCTGCCCCACAGAATTCATGTCCTTCTTTCATGCAGGCAAACTGCTACATAGAAAATAAAACATGCTATGTGCTTTCAAAATACAATGGTGGGACAGGCATAGAATAGACATTTCCATTGCAAAAGGAAGAAATAGGAAAGAAGAAAAGGATGGTGGGTCCAGAGATGTCCAAATCCTTAAGGCTCCAGAATAATCCCCTTTGGCTAGATGCTCTAGAATAATCC